>NC_139480.1:23689328-24064208 GCF_008360975.1 Lichenostomus cassidix | reverse complement strand
TTTAGCCTTGGACATGGCCACTTACCCTAAAAATTTTCAACCTGTGACATTTGGTTACCTGGAGCTATTTGCTAAAATTTCTGTATATCTTTTGAAATTGTCTGGCATCTGGGAGCTGATCAATATGCCTTACAGCCAAGGTACTTCATATGTATTTTATTTTTATATGCACACACAATTAAAGCCATTTGTGGCTGGGCTTGAAGTGATGTGAGTCATAGAGGAAAACCTTCCCAGGGTGTTCAGCCCAGTCCACAGACCAGCTGGAGTGCAGGAAATGCCAAACTGGTGATTAAACTGTAGATAAAATTTTTTTTGGTTCAGTAACATAAATCATCTGTGTTTTTTTACTTGATGGCAAACGCTGTAAGCAGGTATAGGGCAGAAGACTAACTACGAACTCTCTGGAACTATTTGTAGTGTAGCTATGTATGTATGCTTTGTAGTTTATCCATAGTCACTCTCCCTGTCCTGAGATCATTAATCACAGACTGTTGGACAGCAGCCATGAGTGACAAGCATCCATAGAACACAGCTTTAAACAGAATCAGTTTGAAATATTCACTTTTTTTTTTTTATTTTCCTCACCAGTGATTCAGATATGGCTTGGTCCTCTCATGACCTCTAAGTGTAGCCATTTTCTTGTCATGCTTTCTAGTCATAGTTGGTTAGCTTGGATGGAGGCTCGTTATTCTCTCCTTGTTCTTGAGTATGTAAGGCTCACAGAGCGTAACATGAATTTTAATTGTCTTTTTTTTAAACACTGGACTGTAATTGCAGAACATGAATATGGCAAAGTACAAAATCCTTTTAAGGAGCACTAATGCTGACAGTAGAATATGTATCATCTTGAATTTCCTAGTTAAACCTGAAGTATGGTACAGGTATATCCTGTACTACTACTGTCTATTCATGGGATTAAACTAATGCTTTAATTTCAGTCTGAAAAGGTGGAATTTATTAAATATATCAATAATAAGTCATTTTTATAAATATACCTCTCAAATACTTAATTAACTTGGTAATAACCTCTTTTCCAGTCCTGCTATCACTGCAAACTGGACATGAAGGAAGGTGACCCAGCTGTGTATGCAGAACGTGCTGGATATGACAAATTGTGGCATCCAGGTTGTTTCGTCTGTTGCACCTGCAGTGAACTTCTAGTAGACATGATCTATTTCTGGAAGAATGGTAACCTGTATTGTGGAAGACATTACTGTGATAGCGAAAGACCCCGCTGTGCTGGATGTGATGAGGTAGGAAGTATTGTAGTTCTTTCTTCTAGTGTGTAAGTTTGTTCCCCTGAGAAGTGATTAAGAGTTTTGGTGAAACATTTCAGTGCAGGAAGATGATATGCCTTCACCAGTTTTAATTGATATGTTAGTAGCAAAGAACTGAAACCAATATGGACCCTCCACATTCAGGAAGATGCACAGTTTGCTTTAAATTTGGTGGGGATTTTGCACAGTCTGTGGGAACATAGTATGTGATATGTGAGGCAAATTCTTCTGGCAAGTCCCAGTTACGCAGTTGTTTCCTTATCAGGGACACTAGGGGCCAAACCAACCCTGGGCAGCAGCAGGGAGCAGCTCTCCTGGGGCCTCTGGCATCTGTGGGTTCTTGGGAGCAGCATGGAGACTTTTGGGAAACAGTTAAACAATAGTGGAACCACTGGGAGGTCCTTGCAAATTACAGAATATCCAGAGGCTAAATTTATTAAAAGGTACAGTGTTCAAATGAATGTACTTGTTTACTTGTATACTTGTTTATATCTTCCTCATAGCTAATATTCAGCAACGAATATACTCTTGCAGAAGGTCAAAACTGGCATCTGAAACACTTCTGCTGTTTTGATTGTGATTGTGTTTTGGCTGGGGTAACCTATATAACAATGTATGACAATCCAGTCTGCAAATCCTGCTACATGAAGAATCATGCTGCGGTAAGGTTCTTACAGATGTCTTAGTCTTTCTTGTGAAGGAAGGGAACATAAGTCTATGGAGCTTCAAACTCTTTTTCTGAATCTAGGAGTATCTGAAGAATATAAATTGAATGTGTGTTCAGGCTTGAGACAGGCATCTTCTTCCCCTTTGAAAAAAACTAAACAAACCCAAATTTAGGCAGGCAAGTGTTTTGTCAATTCATAAAATTGAACAAAAGCCACTGCGGTGGGGGAGAAACCTGTTGGAAAAAAGCCTTGAACCTAGGCAGTGGTGAAGCTGCATTTGGTAACAGGAGTGGAATAGGTGAAGATGAGTGATGCTGCTAAATGTTTAGTTCTCATCAGTTGTAGTCCATTGAGATAGGTGGGAATTAACTTCAGCTGATCTGCTAAAAGCCTGTAGTGGTAACTGCAATTTAGGTACTTTTGTTTATTTCTAACCACATGTGTTATAAAGGAGAGTGACTTACAGGATAAAGCTAGAAGTTTGGAAAATAATGGTAGTTCTCAATTTGTGGTTATGCTGGAAACTAGTCTGAGGTGATGGTCCATTCATATCTATAAATAAATTAGTTACTAA
Source organism: Lichenostomus cassidix (assembly GCF_008360975.1). Classification (NCBI taxonomy): domain Eukaryota; kingdom Metazoa; phylum Chordata; class Aves; order Passeriformes; family Meliphagidae; genus Lichenostomus; species Lichenostomus cassidix. The sequence continues at coordinate 24,061,686 of NC_139480.1, read as the reverse complement.
TTGGGGGCTCAGTCTAATGTGCATCTAGATGGTGTACGTGGAGAAAAAAATACTGTCTCTTGTTGGCAGTTCATAATATTCTGAAGTAGGTGTGAGAAATTGTTTTTTTGGAGAGGCTTTTTTTTTTCCTCTTAAAACATTAACTTTCTCAATCTAAATTATAATTTGTGAACAACCAGGTTTCAAGATTAATTAAATCCAAGACTCTAATAACCTTAAACTGTTTGGCATTGCCACACAGCTGTCAAAGTGCAGGAAGATTGGTAGCTAATCTTTTCACATATTTAGGTTAATATATGAAGATCTGTGCTGTTTGACATAAAAGGTTTTCATCAATATTTGAGTATTGGGAAATCCTAACCATCATAATTGTTTAAGCTTAGTCCCAGCAGCAAATAACTTGTGTGTCCATTTTATTATTCTGTGCCCTCAGCTGAATTCTAATCAAAACACTTTAAAAATAAAAAATTCAAAAAGGCTGGAGACTTTTATAAAAGCCTTCTTTTAGCACCTGTCTCTCTCCTTCAGAACCATTTAAGAGTTCCAGGTTTTATTGGACTTGAAGAGAGCGTGTGTGTGCTTCATTTCAGTGTTGTTTTATTTCTAAACAGATCTGCCAAGGCTGTCATAATGCTATAGCTCCAGAAGTTCAGCGTGTGACATACAACAACTTCAGCTGGCATGCTACGCAGGACTGCTTCTTGTGTTCCTGTTGCAGCAAGTCTCTAATTGACCAGAAGTTCATATCTGTGGAAGGGATGCTTTTTTGCTCAGTGCAATGTAAGGAAAAGATGATGTCATAAAAGATAATATCATAAAAGAAGACTTGCACAGAACTAATCAAGTGTTGCTGTGTTCCAAAGGCTCTTGCATTTCTACTGTAAAATATATAGTGTCAGGGCATTTAAAATTATTGAAAGTATTAAATAGCACTTCCCAAAGATTTTTTTTTAATGTCTAAAACTTCCTATGTAATCTTTATTTCTTAGCCACAATAATACTTTCTTTTCGGGAAGACTGTTCCTAAGTCTTATTTCAAATTACTTCATGTAATTGAAATGTAAGAAAAAATGTGTTACAAACTTCGTACATTCTAAGGGAGCTCTTCACTTTGAAGAATCTTTTTGCTGTATCTTGTCTAATAGAACAAGAAAATGTGAAAATGCTCCAATTTACCTTGTTTTGTATGATAAATGTAACTCTGCCACCTCTGGTTCAGCTAATTTATCATTTTTATAGTTTTTGTGCTTTCATCAAGCACTTTAGACAAAATTATCAGTTTCACTGCCATGTACAGCTTTGTTCTCCTGACTTCAAGTATGCAGAGAAAATGACACTTAAAAAAATTAGCCTTTAATGATTTCCTTGGTTTTGACACATGGTTTCTTGGGGGATAGTGACTACTCGTATGTCTAGTTTTGAAAGTAACTCCACCAGTAGAAAACTGTCGGCGGATGTTTTTTCTTAAAACTGTTCATGCCTGGAGAAGCTTTAATTTCATGAATACTAAAGTTATGTTATAGATAGAGGGTGGGGGTTGTTGGTGTTAAAAAATAAAAGCAGGTCTTGTTAGAGAAAAGAAAGTCCACGAGAAGTAGTAGGTGTCACTTTTAGCCTTTCAGAACTAGCTTCTGTTTTATATCATGAATGTTCCTTTCATAAGTTGTGCCTTCTGTTAAGAGGGATGTGACACACAGTATTGTATGCATTTCCAAGAATGTATTTCTGTGAACGGATCCTGCTTAGGCTTTTGATTTCTTAAGTTTGAACCAAAGGACAAAGAAGTCTTTCCCAGAAGACTTCCAGTATCTGAGTGAAAAAATTCACAGCTGTGTATTAGCTTTGCTTACTAGGTAAACCAAATGTGTGGTTCTTTCTTTTTCTTAAGAATTACAGACCTACAGTGAAGCTTCTTAGTTATCTTTGTGCCAAATACTGAATGGGGAGTCTTTGGCACAAATACTAATTAATTTTTTTAACTCTATGCAAGTCTTATGTTCAGTTCTTGTAAGTTTTATGGTGATTGTATTGTAATACTTAAAAATAAAATTAGTGTTTTTCACTTAAGTTGTCTACTAAGTCTGTTCTTGTTAAATCCCCTTCAGGGGAGGCAAAGAGGAAGGGAAATGTTCCTGTACTTTACTTTTGCTTGGACATTATTTCCAAAAAACTGAAGGCCTGTATTGTTATACAGTGGTTACTGTCTTGTGTAACATTGTTAATGTGCTTATAGGTGCAAAACAGTGGGTCTTTTTCCAACAAATGCACAACTTCAGAACTCAGTGTTATTTTTTGTTAACAGAAACTATTTTAAGACATCGAATGGGAAGTTTTGAATTCATACAAGTGAGGTAATGTTCTGAGAAAATAAAGTGCATTGTGATCCTTTGAGAGCTGCAAAAATAAGACCATTGAGATACACTGTGATTTTAAACGTTGTCTAAATTGTAAACTTTACATCCATGTTCTGGAAGACTGTACAGCTTTTCTCAGGGATTCTCAGGAAGTACAAAAAAGTCTATGTATTTCAGCTTATACCAGTAGGGCTGTATCCTTGCCAGATTTGCAGATATAAACCAAGGAACACCAGAATGTCTCAGTAAGAGAAGTTTTTCCATGTAAGTGCTACTTAACCTGTAGCAGGACATGCTGTGAGAATGCTGTTTGGGGGTGGGATAAAGCCTTATTTAATGATTATCCATAAGAATGGCTTAATAGTTATTGGGTTTTATGTGTCTTGAGTACATCTGTCCTCACCCACTCACTAACATCTCTTCTAGAAGATGCAGCTGAGCTTTGTACAGAACTGTGAAAAGATCTTTTGCACCTTTCCCTGCCCTTCCCTTGCCACCCTGTGTAACATCTTTCTCATTAATGTGATTACTTGCACTGATAGCAGTCCTACATTTCACTTTAAAATCTTGTTTTGAACAGTTTTGTTTATTAAACTTTATTTTTCTGTAAGCTTCATTTAAAAGGCCAAGCAGGAGATACCTGAGGGCTTATTTATTCCATCAAGACACAATTGCTAAAGAAATTTGTGTCAAACCAAACAATTTCAATAGTCCATCAGCTTCTGGGACTCACATTTTCTGTGCCTCTTCTGAAGCATGTTGGCTTGCTGGCTTTAGCTGGCACTCTCCTTGAGTATCTTCCCTTGCCTGCTTGAATCCTTCTGGCTCTCCTCCCTGGAACCTGATGTATCTAGGTGTTTCTCCTATGGGATATCCAAAGCTTAATTTCTGTTCATGCAGTAATTGGAAAGGATCATGTCATAAGAACATCAAGTGTAACGTACCAGTGATACAGAGAGTAGACAAAGATACTGCTGTGTGTCTACACAATAGCTCAGAGATGATTAGGAGTGCTAAACTGTTCTTGTAATGAGCTAGGAAGGAATTTATGTTCCTTCAGATAAAAGCTTTTTGTGTTAGGTAAAAATATGTCAACATACTGGAGCTTGAAAACAAGCATTAAAGAGATTTCATTCTGTCACTGTCAAAATAAAAATATTGGCAGTAAAGTGTTGGGGTTTTTTCTCTTGCATTTTTTGGCTATTTTATTAGAGGTCCCTTTGGATCTATTTATCTTAATAAACTAAGAATAGAAGCTGGAAGCTTTTGCATACTTCAGTAATAAAAATATATACTTTCCAGATGAAATTTTGACCTCTCTTGAATGTGAAGTTCTTTGCTTAAAAGTAGAACTTTGTTGGTAAGAAAGTCTTATAAGCAGTCGTTTTAACAACAAAATATTTTTATTTAGAAGAGCTATCCTGTGAGTCTGTAAAGTTGAGACTGGTAAAAGCTTTGCAAAAGCTTTTAAGAACAAAGCTAAGGAAATACATCTTTGAATTAGTATATTAGTATATTAGTATACAGATAGGTATACATGGTAAGAATAATCTGTAATTTTTACTGAGATTTGGATTACATTTCAAACGTAGTATAATTATTATACATATGCTAGAAATAAAAGATACTTTAAGCAGCTTTTGTATGTATTTTTTACCTCTGGAAATCCAAAGTTTGTGTTTTAAAAGACATGCTAATGAGCTATCAACACAACTTCCCATTTGCTTGCAGAATTTTAGGTTTTGAGTTTTACAGAACACAGTTAATGGTGTCAGGACTGTGGAGTGCCCTGTTTTATCCTAGAACTGACAGGAGCCCAGTCCAACAGCTCCTCATACCTATTGGGTTCCACTGAGTGCAAATGTTATTTTCTTTATAGTTTTTGGTGTGGAACACACGGAAGGTTTGTTCACCTTTTGTATCTCTGAATGAGCAAAGCGTTTGCTTCTAGAAGTGGGAAGTCTGGATTCAAGGCTGTCCCCAAGCATTTTTGCTCTAAATTCTGCCTCGCACCTTCTGGGAGAATGCCCCAGCCATCAAGCTGTGGTGTCAACTCCAAGTAAGCACCCTTTATACCATCTGTTGTTAGTAGACCATAGCAATTAAGAATTGCCTAGTCAACCTAAACTACACATGATACAGCTAATGATTTTTAATGTTAGCTGGAATATGCCACTGAAGTTGCATTGCTGTGTCATTAGCAGTCAGCAGCAAGTAGGGTCACACACAAGTAGATTTGATGAGTTTTGTCTTGCATAGAGCTGCTTGTTAATGGTATAAAGTTGGAACCTCTCTGCACTTAGAAAGGTTGTAATTGGTCATCCATGTTCATGTGGATGGTGTAGTATTGCATCTCCTGCATTATTGCTTCAAAGTGCTGAGGCTGAAAAAGTCTATATATATATGCCAGGGCCTTCTACCTCTGCCTTTACTCAATCCTTCAGTAAATAAGCAAAATGAGTTTGTTAATTAAGCATAAGGCTGAAGAATGGTACTTAATAAAGTCAAGTGTACTGCCAAAGAGGTCCTAGAAGTGTTAAAAGGAAAACATTCAACATCTAATTATCATCAAGTACTGAAAATGACATGTTCATTTTTTCCATGTCTTTATTAACATAAAATGATGTGTAAAGGAGCTTTAGGGAACAAAAGTCCAAAACCATCTGAGCCAGGACTAGGCTCAGATTGTAGACTGCCACCCTGTGTTCACTGCCTAACTCACAAAAAATGACACAGATAGGTTTTCCCTCTGGCAAGCACCAAGGCAATACCTGTTTCACTGTGCCACCACTAGAGCAGCAGCATCTGGTTCTGTGGTTGCTAGGAGCAATCACAACAAAGTGTAACAGAGCAGTTTCCCCCTTTGCCTCTCTGCTAAACAAGTGAAAAAAGAACCAAATAAGAGGATGTTTCTGCTACAAATTAAGCCCAGCATTGTTCAGACTTGGATTCATGCCCAGCATTGTCATAGGAAACTTTTGCACCCCGTTTATGAGAAACTAGTCAAGCTTCATATGTTTGTTAACTTTTCATTTGTTAAAAAAAATAGTGTCACAGTAAAGCATCAAGAGTATTTATTGGTTGGCCTGAATGAGTTGTTTACATGAGTCAAGACTTGATTTTTATGTTGGCAGTAAGTGAATTATTGGAAGCAGCCACCTGATGTTCCTTGGCTGCCCAGCAGATGCCGTCTGTGCTGCATTCAGCGCACAGGCTGCTGCATCCACAGGGCAGGGCTCTGGGAAACAGCAGGAAAGTAAGTTTGGAACTGAAAGAGGTGTTCTGAAGGCTTTAAGAAAGAGTAAGCTGGGGACAGGGCTGTAAATCCAGGAGGCACTGCAGAACCGGAAAACAGCATGACCAGGAATTTTGATAGGAGGAAGAGGCACAGGGAAGGTATTTTAGAATGAACATGAGTAGAGTGGGAAAAGTATAAGACATGGAGCTCCTGCAGTGGGTTCAGCAGAGGACAGCAGAGCTAATTAAGGGGCTGGAGCATCTCTTTCAAGGAAAGTCTGAGGGAGCTGGGCCAGTTCAGCCTCGAGAAGAGACAACTGAGAGGGGAACTCATCAATGTCTATCAGTATCTGAAGGGAGAGTGTCAAGAGAATGGAGTCATGCTCTGCTCAGTGGTGCTGAGCAATAGGACAAAAGATAATGGGCAGAACCTGATGCACAGGAAGTGCATCTTTTATTCGCCTGAATATAAGAAATAACTTTACTGTGCAGGAGACCATGCACAAGAACAGATTTCCCAGAGAGGTTGTGGAATCTCCCCACTGGAGATATTCAAGAACCATCTGAACATAACCCTGTGCCATATGGTCCAGGACAGCCCTGTTTGAGCAGGGAAGTTGGACCAGATAACCCACTGGGGTCCTTTCTAGTCTGACCCAATCAGTGGTTCAGCAGTAATCCATGCTCCTAATGTTGCACAATTATATCTAAAAAGTTATCTGTTAAACCTGTATGGTAATTAATAGGTATGCCTCATTTAAATTAAAAAAAACAGACGTTTTTTTGTGTGCTAATAGTCTGATGTACTGTGCTGAAGTCTGCTGGCTGAGGTTACATTTATGACACTTCCTAGCAAGGAGATCTGATTCTAAGGAATTCCACTTCTGATTCTGAGGAATCAGATGAGGAGTAGCATTTGAAAGGAATTTGAAAAGGTTTGATCTTTGTGTTCTAAACAAGCAGGACAGTGATGTCTGTGTACATTTTCCAAAAGCTAAGGGTATACAGGCCACATGTCCATGCACTGGTAACAGATAATCAACATAAAAGCAAAATCAACCACCCATCTTTTAACTGTGGAATCACTGTTTGAGGTCTCATAACATCACAGAAAGATTTAAACTGGGGAGACCCCTAGGAGTTATCCAGTTCAATCCTCTGCTGAAAGCAGGTAAAATTTGTGGGTACATCAAGTTACTCAGAGCCCTGTCCAGCAAAGCCATAGTCACCAACCTGCTTATTCCAACAACAGTACTAATTCAGTTCTTTGTATCTCATGGCCTGCTCTGCTTTTCACTGTCACACATTACTGAAAAGTTACCTACCAGCTGCCATTTCTCCCTCTAGCTAAGATCATTGCTCCACATCGTCTTCCTTACTTAAGTCAAAGCATTTCCAAGTACCTGACCCAAAGCAGCTTAGCTCCCAGAGATTTTGTGATTAATTGACAATCTAATTGTATTATATTAATTTGCAGCAAGAGTTTCTCCCTCAGAGACTTCAAAGAATCTAATTGGGAAACCATACTTATAAAATTTATGACTTTTATCATCACCTACATTTACTAGGCAGCAGAGACTCTATACAGGCAAGAACTCTGAGGTTTTCTGCAGCTTAATACATAAACTCTGACTAACACATTTCCCATGGTTAGGGAATTCATTAGCTCTTATTTGCCCATGTGAAATTTCTCTTGTCTTTTAAGAGGCTGAGGCTCAGCAGAGGTTCAGCATTAACAGACAACTTGTTTTGCAAGTTTTTTGAAACTTTTAGGAACTTAATATTAGATCTCCCTCCCTCTGCCAAGTTTGGCTGAGGTTACAGGAGAAGAGGCTCCTCTGTCTCACACACAGACCGCCTACATGGAAAACACATCCACATATGACTCAGTCTGAAGAGTCTTTCCAAAAGTACCTTAACTAACACTTCAGTGTGGTCTGCACCCATTTCTGACATAGCAAGCTTCAGAACAGGCAGAAAAATCCATGTTCAGCATTTGCAGCATTTCCTACTGGTGTGTTTTGAAGGGGTGACCCTCTATTCAGCCTGTTGGCATTTTGGCTCTAACCTTTACTGCATTTCAAATTCTGGACCCAAAAATGGCACATTCTGACAGACAAGTTTTAGGGGCTGACACCTTTTAGTTAGATTGTGTACGAGTTTGACTCAATGGAAGCTATTGAGGCTTATCTTGTCTCAGTTGGACACAGATTTTCATCAAACAAAATGTGGAAAAAAGTCAACAACATAGCTTAAAATTCCAGCTGAAACAAGCTGGGAGGTATTTTTAATTAGTAAGTTTGGTGGTGTATTCAGGAGAGAAATCAAGAATAATCAGTAAGAATAAAATCAGTAAACAGTTCATCAGTTCTTAGAAAACATTTTAATGACCTTCCAGAATAGGGAGCCAGAACATTGTGGGCAGAATACAAACAGCATCTCTCTCATTCCAGGAATTCAATGCACTTTTTTTTGCTTGAAAAACTCTCAATATGATAGGCATTCAGAAGTTTTTCAGGCCACTTTTGTGGAATTGCATCTATTCCATTGCTTTTTCTCAATTTATTTTGTTTTGTTTTTTTTAATATGTTAGGGATATTAAAACTGAATATTCCACTACAAATTTCTTAATTACAGCAAACAAACGGGTTCTTAGCCCACTCTAATTTAATCATAAAGCATGGAAAGTATCAATATACACTGTTTGGGATCCCTTTTATGTAATACCATTTTCCTGTCTGAAAGCATAAGGAATCGGCATCGTTTAGAAGACTGCAGACTAAGGCTGCAAAACAGAAACATCCAACATGTAATTCCAGTCGCCAGCTGAATGCAACAGGACATTGTCTAAATTCCTTGGGCATTCTGTTCCTCAGCTCCCATCCTATGTGGGATGGCTGTAATAGCGAATTCACAGTGATATTTTGAGGCTTGGTTCACTCTAACCGGTAAAGTTTATTGAATCTGTAAACTGTATAACTGCAGTGCAGTTATACAAATGGCCTTAATAGTCTCTTCTGAAATACTTTTTTTCTTCATTTTGAAGTTCCCATACAAAACTGCCAAACAGAATCTGGGCTTTATATTTATGAAGCCTGTAATCATTCCATGAAGTTTAAGAAATCCGGCAGCGATCTGGAAAACTTAAGAGGTAATAAAAGGTTACCAGGAGGAATGCACAACTGCCTTGTATGGTAGTAGAGAGTAGAACCAGTACATATTTTGATAATACAGCACAGCTTTTGTCTTTGGGGTGGGCCTTGGTTGTATAGCTCTGCCTGCATCTGAAATGCATGGCAGTGTAAACATCACACAGAGGTTCTCTTAAACATTTGTAAATAGTTCAGCAATTTTGAGAAACAGGGTGGAGCCTGCAGATGGCTAAAGAAAGAGGCATTATTCTCATGCTTGTTGAACTCACTGTCCCAAGCCCAGTTCTGATCCTAATGTAAACCACTGCCACTTGCCTTCAGGCACAGTTGTACAGCGTGTGTCTGACCAGACTTGGAAGGCACACACTGTTCCAGAGAGGGCTGCACTGCATCCAAACCTGACCCAAATGTGATACCCTAAACTGAGGATTTCTTTCTGCTTAGCAAGAAAAGGTGCAGTATTGGGTATATTGTGGGTGGCTTGGAGGAGATGCAACTTTTTTTACTGAAAAGTAGTTCTGAAAACCAGAACTCCTGAGGTATCATCTCAAGGCTGTTTTCTTTCTCTCACTGCTAAGCACTTAGAGAAAGCCACTGCCTTTTCTAATTCTGTGGTTTCATTTTTTAAATTAAGATGGAAATACTAATGTTTCTGAGACCTTCTGAAGCCAATTAGTAATTTTAAAATAACTTGAAGATGAAAGGTGATGAACGCTTACTCTAGGTGGTGTTCTCAACACTCCAGTTTCAGTGAACTCACTACAGAGGTTTTCTTGGCCAGCAATACCTGGCTATTACATGCAGGCCTTGAGGCTCTCATTGTAGCTGCCACTCAGCTTGCCTGATTTGAATCTTGGCTCAAGGTGTGATATCTTGTATTTCAATAATACTGTGATGCTATTACTGCAGGTAACTTTTACTACTTAGTTCAGCCAATTGAACTTGCATACTGAGTTAACTGCAGCTATTTATTTACTTGCCAGAAGTCAACATTTACTTAAAGAACCAAATCTAATCAAATTTTTAAAAAACCCAACATCCTTTAAACAAAAATAATCCCAGTCTCACTATGATTGCCTAAGTGTTGTTTGCTATAGCAGCATTATTGTTACTAATCATTCAGAGAACATCTGTGGGGTGGGAGATCTCATTAGTGCAGGAAAAGGTTGTATCTGCAGATGCTTCATCTTTGAAATTGGTAAGAACAGGTCCCTACTGACAAAAGTCTGTGGAAAGGGAATAGGATGTGGAATTTTAGACTCCCATCTCAGAGGAGCCTGCCAGCATTCATCATACGTGGTGGTACACAGGTCTCAGTCCCATTAGCAGAGGTAATAGGAAGACAGAGCTCTTTGGGAGGGGCTCTCTAGGGACTCCTGTAACAGGACAGGAATTAGAAGCCTCTGAGGAATGTCAGAGTCCCACCCCGTTAGCTAACCCATATCCTTCACTTTGCATTCACAGCGATAGGGCTGACATCCACAAGTGAGGCAACAGTAGATCTGAGTCATCTAATCTAGCAAATTACTTTCACAGGATTCCCCCTGGGTCATAAAGTGGACAAGAAATGTGGAGGTGTAACTTTTGTTCAAACACAGTTCTGTTACACCAAGCCAGCGACTTTGCCTCTTCTATTGCTGATCATAAGCCCTACAAGAAACCTGTTGGAGAGAAGAAACAAAAGTGAGACGTGCCAGCTGCCTGCTTATACCAGGCTGCAGACAATTCAGCTGACTGATAAATCATAGAATGATCACAGTTGGAAAAGATCTTTAAGATTGTCCAGCCCAACCACCCACCCAGCACTACCACTGTAACCCCTAAATCATTAAACCTCATCATCCAGTGCCAGATGCAGACACCTCTTAAACATCTCTGCATATGGTGAGTCAAGCACCTCCCTGGTCAGCTTATTCCAACGCCTGACCACCCTAACAGTGATTTTTTTTTTTCCTAATATCTTTGTGTAAGAAATTGGTTCATCCTTCACAAAATTTCCTTTTTTCAGAAGCACAACTCTGGTACACTCAATGTCTGCCAACTTAATCAGATATTTCACTTCCCACCATGGATGGGAGAGTGAAGATTTAAGCCACTATCTTAGACAAGACTTTTCTCAGAATGAAGCTATTTGCAGCAGAGCCTCACAAAATTTGCAAGTCATCTTGAATGAGCAGCAATAACACCTATTGTGGCAACTAGAGTCAGAGAATAAAATGCAAAGTCCCATTTTATATTAGTTGCAAATAAGCCAGTATATAATAGTCTTCAAAATATGAAATGTTTTCTTTCCGTTGTTTTGTAAGACTAGATTTGTAAGAAGTCAATCAGTATAATAGAAATCAGAGCAGAGCTGCTAAAAGCATATCATCTCCTTGGCCTAAAACAACAGTAATGTAGGCAAGAGAAGTATTTTACTCTCAGTCATTTTGGAAACTAAACAGGGTGGCTAAATGAGTCAAAGTTTAATTTTCTGAATAATTATCACAAATTCAACGTTTGTTTTTGCCGGATGATAATGTGCTATACGCACCATGTTCAAAGTCAAGGCACAACATTGTTAAGTAGCTTCTATTTTATCTTTGTGTTATGTACACAAATAGAGTTTAGCCTCTCATATTCAAACTGCAACACAGTTTATGCAAGCCACTTATCTAGATTGCTGTGAAATAGTACTGTAAAATATGGTAAATACCGTGTGAAAAACATTTTTGTGTTGCTTGGACACAAGACTTCAGTCAAAGCAGGGTTTGCTTGCCAACTTGCAGGGGAGTTAAATGGGCTCAAAAAGGTGCTCTTTGTTCTTGCAATATCTAATTTTTCCATGTGTACTTTATACCTTGCCGGGAAACAGCCAGGCAATAATGTTGCAATTAAATAGCAAAATAGGTAACGTTGGAGGTTATGGGCAGCTAATGCTGCTGTTCCCACTGGCCCTTTGAGTGTCTCTTCCCATTGACTGTAAAGGGAATTCCTAAACTCGCATTTCCTTAATTGCACCTAAGGTAGATGCCTAAAGTAAGCATAGTATATCACTAAGTAAACATAATGATTGTGTGTTAAATCTATTCCCACTTCAGTGTCTGCGCTTTTCCCTTTTCCTGCCTTTTTAAGATAACAAAAGAAACTAACTTTCAGATGCTTAGTATAAAGCCAGATGTGAGATGTGCAAGCTCTTTTTCCTACACCTTCAGTGCCCTCTGGAAAAGGCAGATCAGACAAGTGGTAAACAAATCCTTTCAAATCTGGTCCTCACATTTTAAAGCTGTAACTGCAAACTGCAAACTAGAGCAATGATATTGATAGGAATTTCAAGTGCTAAACACCATTAGAGATACAGTTTTAATCCTGCAAACTGATGAGCACTCTTGACCTGATCCAGCAATGCACTTTAAAAGATTTATGGCTTTTTTTTAACATAAAATTGCTGTTAAATGCCTTGCTGCATTGGGTGAAAATGGATAATGGCAAGATAAGGTTCATGTCACCTAATTTTTAGCTATTTAACAGTAAAATGTCAAACTGAAGCTAATCATAAAAACTAAGGCTGTTACTTAAGAGAAGAGGAAAAAGCATCTCCAGAGGGTGATTCTATTCTAGACATTTATTTATGAATGACTGAATTTTACTCACTCAGTCCTCTCTCACTCTTTCTTGATGGTAGCCCTTTAGCTTAGACTACACACCTGACTTTCTGAGAGTCAAAGTCATTCAGTTTAATTACCTAATCATTTCTGCAGAATTTGTAGTGGTTTCACATTTAATCTCTCTATCAGCTCAAAGTATTGATATAATTTGAATGCAAAGGCCTGCATCTCTCTGTTATCACATGTAAGAAGAAAGAGAAAATAAATGCTACTGGCCTCTTTTTTTTTTTTTTTTAATATTACACAAGGGTGAAATCACTTGGCCACCAAATTGTCAGATAGAAATAATTTATTCTTTTCTTATCTACTTTTGAATCTGCAGATTGCTGTCACACCCACAGTGATAAATTTACACCTAATTCTCTGATGGAAAGAATTCAGGCAGTGAGAAATAACTGCCTGCTAGGAGTGGAGCTCTTATCTAGATGTGGAGTGTCAGCTAAAAATGAATTAATAACTTGTTGAGAAAAAAAAAAGCACAGCAGTTCAGTTCTTACATATTAAAAAGTTTTTTCAACAACTGGATCACAACTGAAGCTAAAGATTCTCAAAAGGCAGCCACAGAGCATCACAGAAATCCCTGTATTTGAGGTTTGCCAAAGACCTCCTTGTGTGGTCTTGAGATTCTCTGAATGCTGATAAAAGCCATTAAAAAACTGTGATAATATCTAATGTCTTGTTTTCTGGAAGTGCACTTAGTACTGAAAGGAAGAAATGGAAAGCTTGATCATAAAAAACTAGAATGAGTAAAATGTGGACAGAAGATGTGAACTTCTAATAGCACAGTACCTAGCTATATTTTTAATTTCCATGTAGTATCAATAAAATAAAACTTTTATCACAAGCTTGACAAAACATACTTTTTAGTGCAGTGAAGGCATTTTAATGATGTGTTCCCACAAGCTCAAGTTAACACATTTTAATTGTCTGTCAGTCAAATGGCAGTGGCTGGATGTGGATGTGGCCCCAGCCCATTGCAAACAGGCAGCTTAACCAATCTTCATGGGTGACTGCTTAGAAACTCAGTTTACTTCATGTTTGCAACAGGCCAGGAACAGGCTTGGAGCAGTCAGTCCCTGCCATATCCCTGAAAGCCAGTAATACCTCGAGATCAAGAAGGCAAATGGAGCTAGAAATGGGAGCCTGAAGAACTACGAACTCTTTCACTAGTGGACTGGGGGGAAGATGGTATGATTTTCCTGTTTACTACATTTTTTTTCTTTTTTTTATCTGATAAATAATTATGTTACAGTGTAAGTCTGAGCCACAGTTTGATTAAATGATTGTGATTTTTTCTCACAAATTTTGGCTATATTTCTACAAATAATTGAATTCACACATATTTCTTCTTAATAAATTATTACAGTAGGACTTATTTAGCTTCCAAACTATCTACGTCACCTCCAGGTCTTTCTTTTAATCACACAGAAATGTATTTTTTTAAATAAATCTATTGATGTGCCTTTGTTTTCAAGACCTGTATTTCTCACCTGATAGTTTATATATCTGATTTGAACTTACATGGATACTTCACACTTGTTCACTTAAGACCTTTGTACATTTCAATTTATTCATCTGTGCAAATTTAAACATAATTTTCTTGTTGGGAGAAGTGTTAAAATTGAAGGATACCCATCAAAAAACCTTACTGTAGTAATTCTAAAAGGTGATGTCCTGTGCTGCAGTCTGGTTAGCCTGTATGGACCCAGAGAGGTCACTGGGGTTCCTTGTCAATGCAGGAGTCAGCGTGGGATGTAAGGCTGGGGCAGAGGTATCTGTTTGCTTTACCTAGAAAATGGATTTGAAATATTCCTGGGAGGGCTTTCAGGATCTACCCAGATGAATGTGCTCCATCTTGAAGATGGATAATGCTGATAACACACAGATGTTGTTTATCTGTAGAAACCCATTTCTTAGATTTTAAAAATGTCAGGGGTATACTGAGGAAAAAATTTTCCAGTGTGGTGCAGCCTACCCTTGGTAACAAGGTGTTTGATCCTTTCCATGAGCTGTGATCCCAACAACTGACTCACAGAGAGTCTGAAGCAGCTGCAACCCTGCAGAACTGCTTTATTTGCAGGGCCAAGAGATTCTGGGAAAAGGCATCTCTAGAAACTACTTAATAGCCACAAAGCCCACATAGCTTCTAAGAAAACTTCCAATAGCTCATGGGTTAGATCTTCATCTGGTATCAGAACATGTCTCCCATAACATTATAGCCTTGGGACCATTGTAGTAGGTCACAACGAAACCCCATTTACACCAACATCCTGTCTGCAGCAGAGACCACAAGTCAGTGTCTGAGGAAGAATGTGAGAAGAAGGAAAACAGAAGATATATCACTGAAATGCATTCTTGCCCTTGAGTAATTTTCAAATAAAAGTAAACCCTAGGAACAGTATGGGTATGTTGTGGCGTTCAGATTGGTTTTGTGGGTTTTTTTGGTTTGGGTTTTTTTGGGGTTTTTTTTTTGGTACTATTTACTGATTTCTTGCCCATGGGCTTGTCCAGTTTCCTTTTGATGCTTTGGACACTTTTAGCATTCACAGTACCCTGTAGCAAGCAGTTCCCAAGCTGAACTATTTCATGAAGAACAATAATTGTGCTCTTTGTTTCTCACCCATATCCTTTAACCTAGAGACAAAAACATGGACAATTGTGGCAGTCCATTGAGATTTTTCACAGTGATGTTCATTAAGAAAGTACTAAGTTTTGCAGCTGTTTTATCACTGTTGAGCACTGCATTTTTTTATTATTATTTAATTTTTTTTTTTTACTGATGTGACTTGTGTAGCCTCCCAAGGAGTAGCTGGGGTCATTTCCCAGCTCTCCCTCAAGCTGCCTTTCTGTCCTCTTGAGCTGTGACCTTATCTGTATAACCAAGTGTTGAAAGTACTGGCAGTTTAATCCCTTAAACCTAATTTCAACATTCTTAACAATAGTTTGCTTCCCCCACCCTTTGCTTATCTTGTATAAGTACACAGAATGGTTTGCTGGAAGTGAGTCTGCTTTTTTCTTAGTATACAGAGACCCCAAATCCAGAGGAAAGACAAATAAACTTTAAGGTTGACTTTAAAACTATAATATTTAAATGAGAAAGAAAGAAAATCTTCCACCTCCTTTCTGTTCTGCATCTGCTTATGAACTTCTAAGATTTTTCTTCATATTATGCGGATTAGAATATTTTTTTTATTTAGCAATATTAGAGTTTCTCGCATGGCACAAGAAAAATGGAAGAGTAGGCTTGAAGAACACCAAAAACCTTGTAAGCCATAATCAAGTCATGAATATCACTAACTTCAATCACTGTATCTTTACACAAAGACTGTGTATTATTTTTACAGCTTTATTTTTGACAATTGCTGGTCTCAGGAGTATTATGCTTCTGAGGAAAAGAAACTAGAAGAACAAAGTACATTTGTTTGCCTACTGGTAATTTTCTCCTTGGTCTAGTTGTATTCATGATCATTTTACTGCAAGAGATTATTTCATAGCTCTGTGAAATTGAAGAACATTTATTTTGGGAGTATTTCGGGTGAAGCCACACTAAAGTTGTGGTCACATTGATGAGTCAAGGTATTATCAGGGTCAGAGTAAAGAATCTTGGAATATGCCAAAAGTACATTCTTCAAGATAAGCACTTCTTTATGCCTTCTCTTAAGTCAATAACACTATAGCTTTGAGAATGAATTGAGGTTTATTCAGAGATTCACTGACTTCCAACAGAAATGGAATCAATCTTCTTTCATGTCAAATTATCCATCTCTGAATTCAGACCAATAAACATTGTTTCCATAATTTTATCTTTCCCTTAACAGTTATAAAAACAGAGTGGTGAAGGATCTCTCAAGATATCATTGACTCACTTTCCACTGAAACCATTCCCCACAGGTAATTGTTTATCCTGTCTTTGCAGATCCCAGTGAGGAAGAGCCTGCAGTATCCCTTGGTCCTCTGATGTCACTCATTGACTATACACTGCTAAGCAAAACATACAGTTTGCTGAAAAGCACTCTCAGTTTGGCAATTTGGTGAGATCAGCTGATTAAGGAAGAAGACCTTTCTTAATAAAGAAATTGTTCATGGGAGCTCTTATTGTAATGCCTCCATCCTGCTAAACCGATTGGGCAGTCACGCCTTATTTATAGCTAAGACAGACTTTATCCCATCTCAAGCTTGAAGACTTTTAATATACTAGAAAGTGATGATTTATAAGAAGTGTGGATTACTTTGCAATGTACCTTTTCAAGTATGTAATCTGAGGAACTAGAGTTTTTTTAACTTTTCTTCATAACATACCCTTACTTAGCCAAGGCTCTTAATAAATCAGCACGTTAGTAATGTTCAGAGTGTGGCAGAAATGCAGTGAGAACAAGAAGCCTTCTCACCATGGGTGCAATGTTCAGAGCCTCACCAACACCAGGGAGGTCAATGACCCCTGCATGGTAAGGGCACACCACGCACTGCCAGCCCACCCTGCAGAGCCCCTCTGCAGCTTCCCTCAGCACCGAGCTTTTTCAAGGCATGAGAAACCTGCTGGCGAAATGCAGAAGGGAAAAACGTTTAGAAATAACCACCTTAGAAAACTATGTAACAAATGCAGCTGTAGTGAGGAATAATGTTTGTTGGCATTCCCTGTACATATTGCAGATCATTTACAGGTCTCAGCAAAATTCCTACAGAGCGCCAGGCCCAGGGAGTGAATTAGGGTGTTTCACACTGGTGAAGCCATTTTCTTTAAACAAAATGCAAAGTTTAGGAACTGCATGAACTTTCCAAGCGGCATTTTCTCCTAATTTGGACAAGGAGCAGTAACCAATTAATAATTTCTGCTTAGTTGCTCTTAGCTTTTTCTAATTTCTTTTAGCTCCAATGTCATTGAGCAATTTCTAAATGTATTTTAGGTCTGTCACCCAAATTGCAGTCCTTGAGTTGCTTACCACAGTCCCTGACTGCCATCTGATTTTTTTTCTTGTAATTTGCATGAGATATGTCTGTAATCTGGCAGGATGTACTCTATCCAATAGCCAGGCATTTTACAAAAGCCTCTTGTTATTTTTATCCAGCGTAGCAAAGTCATTCAAGGAACTTTCAGTGCCTTAATGTTAATAGTTATCTAGGTATCTGTTAAAAGGGAACAATGTTTCCTGACTGATTCTAAAGTGTATGGATTCTACTTTATTTGTCATAAATAGCTTATTTCTGCTCCTGTAAAAAAGTTTCTCAGACCAACTGGAATAATAATGTGGCATGCAGCTACAGTCCAAGCAGCCAGCCAACCAGAGCATGATTCTTTATCATAGTTTTGCATTGTTCTGCTAACTGCATGATGCCAAAAAAAAATAATAATAAAGAGAAATCCTTTGTTCCCTTTCACTAACCTAGAAGGTCACAAAACAGACAGTTCCTTCTTGATTACACTAAATAAATAAAAGTCTGATTCATAGAAGGGAAACAATCATCTGCCAACTGCCAAACCCTATAAAGGGTAAATCTGTTTTTACTTTGTGAGCCAGATTGATGAGTCACCGAGGCTATGACTAATACCAGCAAGAATTAAAATGTACCCAAAAATATAACCTCCCTTTGTACTACACAAGGGTACCTCAACAGCAGACTGTGTCCCAAAAAGTTTTGGTGGGGAGCAGCATTTGCTCTCCAGAACCAGGGGCCTTCCCTATCACAGCTACCGGCATTATTTGCTTTATTCACAGGCACAAACTCAGCAAGGGGGATGAATAATTTGGTTCTTAATTTGGGAAATTAGCCACTATGGAAACAAACACCCACCTCTCCTCCCTCCTCCCTGCCCTGGGCAAGCTGCCTTCAGAGCATGCCATAAGCAGAGGCTCCTCCCGGAGCCCAGTGACACACACTTGGATGCAGACAGGAGGGTTCTCAATAGGAAAACCCAAGCAGGCTGGGCCAGGGAAAGAGGGATAAAGAGCAGGGGTTTTATTTGGGTCATCTTGGGAAGTGTACACTCCAAGAGGCTCCAGAAAACAGAAGAAAATGATCACTTCGTATTTTGAAAATCATGTAAGAAAAATGTTTCAACAATAACAGTAAGAATAAAAAGGGTTTGTTCATTAATTTAATTTCTCTAAATGGGTGAATTTGCAAGTCCATTGCAGTCACTGGCAAAATTCCTGTTGATTTTAACTGTGCCAGAATTTTGCCAACCACACTTAAATATTTTAATAACTCATCAAAACTATCTAATGCTGTAAGACTTTTGTTTTTAAGTACAGCTCTTCCCACTGAGACACAGCACAACCCAACAGAAACTGTCTTCAAAGAGATGAGGAAAATCTTTGTCATTCCTTAATTCAGCTATGTTTTATTCCAAGAAGTAACTCCAGCATCCTCAGTCATGCATGCTTCAGGGTCCATGGATAATCCCTAGAAATAAAACAAGAGAAGAGTCACCTGAAGTGAACTAAAATGAAATAAGGAAAAAATAACTGTTGCCCGTGGGTGAAAGTAATTGTCAATTCTCAGGTAAACATCTATATTGTCAGCCTGGCATTTGGGACCCTTTGCAAGACCAAGCATGGATCTGAGCACTGAAATTTGGGTGCCGTTTATTAAAAATAAAAACTAGAATATCTCCATATATTAACTCTCCAGTCATCGGATTAGCAATCATTTTGGTGAGGATATCTTGATGAGAAAAAGAGAAAGAATGACACTGTACTCAAACACTAACAGGGAAGAATGCAAACACCTGCACATTTTTTTTAGGCCTCACATGAATCTAAACAGCAGAATAGCTTCAAGCTTTTCCAGACAGGAGCATATTTGGCCTATGCAGTCACAAAAAGGTAGGGTAGGCTCAAATACCAAACCCACCTGTCTCCCCAGCATTAGTATAGACATAAATACCTACTATTTTTTTCCTGGTGGTTCCATCAGAACAAATTAGCATATATCCCTTGGGAGAATAGGGTTATAAACTGCAGTCATATTCCTATCTATGAAACCTCTGAATAATACATGTAATTTGTGACTCATATGCCAAGAATCCCAATTCAATGTACCTATCAGCAGTACTAAGTGTTCTAATTTTTTTTTAAATAAATGAACAAAATGTTAATAATCAGTCATTTAACAGTTATAAAATTCTCAAAAGCACAAAAGATTGTATGTATAAATATATATATATATATATATATATATATATATATATA
Organism: Lichenostomus cassidix; assembly: GCF_008360975.1. Classification (NCBI taxonomy): domain Eukaryota; kingdom Metazoa; phylum Chordata; class Aves; order Passeriformes; family Meliphagidae; genus Lichenostomus; species Lichenostomus cassidix. The sequence goes on along the minus strand of NC_139480.1, from coordinate 24,042,106 downwards.
AACCTGTACAAATGAAGGAGGGAAGCCAGTGAACTGGGGCAGAGTCTGTTTGAAAATGTTTCCCTAACCTTGTGCAAGTGGGTAATTTTACTGCAGCTCAGTTTTCCAGTTACAATAAGCTCATAATAATTCTCTGCCTTGGAGAAGTGTTGTGATGACAAACTATAATTATTTGAGAGGTTTACATATACAATGATGAAGGCAGCCATAAAAATAATTAGGCAGATGAAAGTGATTCACTGGCTGAAATAAAATGATGCTTGTTAAATTAAATTCAAATTTCATCTTCTTGGCTGCATATAGAGACCTATGGCACGAGAAATAAACCATAGCTTTACTGCTGAGGAGTTGACCTGAAGAGAAATTGTTGAAATCTTTTTCTGGTTTCCATTATTTTGTTCGTCTTTCTTTCTTGATCTCAATTGCTTGACTTAATTTTTCCACAGCTCTTTGGAAATTTCAAAATTGTTTCCACCCCATCCCCTCCTCCCAAACTACATATCTGGACAGATGTGTGGGTACAGGCTGCTCAGAGAGCTGGGTGACAGAGCAGGATGGAGCATGACAAGGCTGTGAGTCTTTAAAGGAGCTGGGTTGTGCCCCAAACTCAGTGTGTTTGCACAGGCAAGATGACAGATGCAGAGAGGAATCTGGCTTGAACTTAAAAAAGACCTGGGAGTGTGGAGAGATACAGCCCCAAACGCCAGTAACAGAGCAGGTTGTGTCCAGTCTTACAGCTCTGTGTGAATGGTGACATTGTGTGAAAGCTGTTATCTACAGTGAGGAATGAAGTATAGGGTTTCAAAGTTTTTTGGCTACTATTTGTTTCAGCTGTCAGAATCCTCTAAAGAGCTGCACTGTAAATCCAGATAATGCACGGGGCTGGAGGGCTTCAAGCTCGATGCTGAACTTGGAATAACACTGAGTTTCTGCAGCTGAGAAACTCTTCCAAGAAGAGTCAAACAGAAAGCAGTGCATACAATCAATGTGTGAATGAGAAGAGCAGGAGAGCACTGTGAATCAGGGGAAGCTGAGGAGTGATCTCTCTATACAAGGATCAAAGATAAGCAGCCTAAAGGTTAGTGCAAGCAGCTTAATCGTTTCTTTCCAGCAAGCTTAAGAAGGTTACAGCAACAGATATAAAGGAAAGAGAAAAAACAAACAAATGGGTACACACACAAACAAAAACCAATGCAAATAAAACATCAAAAACCCCAAACAAAAACTCCCACACTGCAATTGTGCCAAACAAAAATGTAGCTAGAATAATCTTCTGTCTGCAGAGATGTAAATTGCACCTCTGTGTGTGTGACACAGCAAAGCCTCAGAAACCTTTATAATACTCAATAATCAGCGTGGAGAGCTTGGAGTAACATCCACTAGTGGTAACAGTATAAAATGTACAGCTAGCACTGAACTGATTGACTGATTGTTTGATGGCACGTGGTTTTGTCCAAGCCAAGAGAGGTTGTAAAGGTGACAAGGTTGTATGTTCTTCAAGCTGTATGCAGGGGTGGCTTAGAGACTTTGAGAACTGCCTCCAAGATAGAGAGAGGGCAAGGTGCAGGGAGGCAGCAACAGTACTGCTATTGTGTGTATAACAGCTAAAGCTGATGAGAACAGTGCCGTTTTAACATTCTGTGAATATCTCCCACAATGTTACCAGCTCTCCCTACAGTCTGGTCTCACTTAGGAAAGGGACAAAGCCAGCATAAAGCCTTGAAGTCTCTTTCTCTTGGTGCTTTTGTTTCTCCCTTGCCTTTGAACAGTATGTTGAGACAAGATGATTCTTTTGGGATGCTTAGCAAATGAAATAGGGACAGAAAGGGAAAAATACAGTGTGGCATATCATATTCCTGTCTTAAGCAAATAAAATGGAAACAGGGATATTAGCTTTCTGAATTGCTCTATATCATGAAGTTGCAAAATTGCAATTCAGAAATGAAAAGAAAGGTAACAACACGAAGAGCTGTCACACCTTAGCTAGAGGCTCTGTCAGGAGAGAAAAGCCAGATGTCCTTATGGGTTCATAAAGACATGAAATGCAAAGAGTGTTTTATGACAAAAGCAGGCTCCTACAAATGTAGTGAAGAACACAGAGATCAGCATGATCCCAAACTGAATCAAGCTACTTCTATAAGCAACCACTATATGTGATTCATTTTTTTTGTACCATAACAGTAGTGGGATGAAAGTTAAAGAACATTTAGTGTAAGAATAGGGCTGTAGCTGTAGGTGAAGAGAGTGGAAAATAATATGGAGTATTCAAAGTACAGTCTACATGTGAGAAAACATGAAAACTGGAAACACATTGCAAGGGCTTGTTTGAATGGACACTACCAGCATATAACGCTGAAAGCTCAAAAGAGAAAACTGACCACACCAAAGGAAAAAAAAAAAAAGCAGAGATATCTGAGTTGAAATTACAGTGTCCAATAATGTTTTATTGTATGGCAGGAAAAAAGACTGATTAATAAGGTTCAGATTAGAGCCTGGCACAAGGAGAGGGCAGTGGCAAGGAAAGAAGAAGGACACCATAAAGCAAACAGGAGTAGCAACAGCAGATATGAAGTACTAACATTTTGCCTTGAGCAATACTCAAGAGAAGAAAAGAAAGTGCAATTAATTAAAGCCAACTTTGAATAATATGATGACAAGGCCAATTACTAATAGAATAAAATAAGTTTACCTATTGCTGGTTTTATTGCTATTTTTAATTGGCCTGATTCCTACCAAGTATATTTTTCTACTTGATATTGCGTTTTTGCAGATTTGATTCCTAATACAGTTTTCAGGTCCAGATTATAGTGGCAGAGGAAGAAGAGCAGAAAGAAGATCAGATTCTGAGCATATTTCTGCTTTTCACTCTGAGAAGCACTTTTAAGAATGAAAACAGGCTCTCAACAAGGGCAAACCACTGCTGGGGGAAGAAGCTTGGTTACAGGCTTTGCAGGGGAGGCACTGGCATTGATTACTGGAGTCATGTGTGTTCAAAAACCATGTCTGTACAGCAGAAATAGCCAGGATGAGAGAGGTGAGTAAGTGATTAGAGTGTGACACAAGGGAAAAGGCCAGAAGAGGCTGCTTTTAGAGCAGCTACACACTTTAAAGAGAGAAAACTGGCCCCTCTTGTTCCTTACTGACTTCAGGATAACAGGATTTTTCATGAACTCTTTGCAACCAAACCAGACTTCCATAAGGAGGTACCTGACTTTCCAAAGGCAATAACCTACAGTGATCATTAAATACATAAAATTTGGAGCAATATCATTTATTGGCCCAAATGCTGCATGGAATGCTGCAAAACATTGTAAAAACACATAAGACCATCTACATGGAATTTATACTCTGCAAGGAACATGTGTGCTGAGTTTTAACAGTATCAAGCCAGTTTTGAAGACTAATGTACAGTTCATAAAGTCAGTTATGAGTGCTCAGCCTCTGCCCACTATAAACCATGGGCCTATACCAAAATCAGGGACATAATCTGGAGTTCCTGATTAATGGGAATCATGTTTCAATACTTTTCATTTGTGTCAACCACTGGTATATATGTGTGTAACTGCTCCCAAATAAGACAGTATGTAAGCCTGGAAAAATCATTAATTTACCAGCTCTTCAGTGTAAGGAATAAAGACTTCTGTCTTTAGTTGAAAAGACATGGGCTTGTTTGCTGATGCTAGCCAAGATAACATTCATACAGCCCTGTCTGAAATCTAGTGTTCTTTTTGCAGAGGAGAATGACAAATTACTGGAGATGGATTACAAGTAAAAAGCCAGAGCCTTCACCCTATTAAGAAGAGTATTCTGAAGAACGAGCTTGTCACAAGCACTTCACAGAAATCTCACCCAGCTGAAAAATGACACTGACAGCCTTTTACCACTCTTTGAAAAACTTTGTTCTTTATGTGCTTTACTTCAGTAACCTCTAAATGTGAATAAAGTCGTAGACAGGCAGTCTGAGGCATACAATCACCCACACATTGTGTAGAGAAGAGCAAAGTTAGGTGCTGATCAAAAAAAGACAACATGGAGAGTGGAAGTAAATATTCTTCAAAGGAAGGACACTGCAGTGTGGGAATCCCAGCAACAGTTTTTATTCTTTGCCTTCACCTTCAAGTCATTACTTGATTTTTTTGGTGGAGGAAATCTTTCCCCACAGTCTCACCATGTGCTTTCTGTTCTGTTTCAGAGCAAGAGAGATTCAAACCTTGGCGAAGAAGCACAAGAAAGGAAAGTGCAAGAGCTAAGGCAACAATGAAAACTTTTATTCGAGGACAAGAAATGAAACAGGCTCAGCTGCTCTGGTATTTATTGTAAAACTCTGGCCTAAGTATTTTTCCTATTAGTCCATCTGGCAGCCTTCAGTAACTGTTCCTACACCTTGACTCAGCCAGCAAGGGTGAGTCAGAAACCCACAGAGCAGGAACACGAGCGAGGAGCTGAGCGCATACCGAGTGCACTTGTAGCCAGAACTGAACTGAAACCAGGCAGAAAAGAAAAGCTGTTCACCTAACATGGTCTTCTCATTTCAGCTAATTTAAACATCCCTGTGGGAAAAGCTCTACCCGTGAGTCAGCAGAATGCCTTAAGCACAGTTCACCAGAGAAGCCGTTTCTATGTAACAACTGAAAAATACACACAGGTATTAAAAATAATATATGTAAGAGTGATGGTGGAAATTCTGTGGTTGGGGACCACCAGAAGAACTGGAGAAGGAAGAATGGTTTTGTTCTCCTAACTAATGTAGGGGTTATAAGCCAGCAGCCAGCAGAGCCAGCCTTAGGATCAGTGAGGGCCCAAGCTGCTGTGGTGGGACTAAATCCCAAGCTGTCTCCTCTGGTCTCTGGCCAGTGGTGGGACAGCCATAAAGAAAACTTTCAGCTTTACCTCAGTAGCCAGTAAGTGAGCTCAGCTGATGACCTGCATTCCCTGCACTCATCTCTGACCATGGTTGTTTGGTAAATTGTGTATTAGTCAGAGCACGTACTCCATGAGAACCAGTTGTAGCTTCATTGCTGCCACTTGCACCAGCTTGGGATATAGCACTCATTTACAAAGTACTACTACATCCAGAATTTTTCATAATCACCCCAGAAAGAGTTTCAATAGAGTTATAAACATTCCAAGAGATGATGAAAATTAATCTCAAGAGGCAGGTGTTGATATACATTTCTTATGGAGAGATGCATTGTTTCTTTCCAGGTGCCATAGTATAGAATGTCCTCTACTAGATTGTCCTCTAGATTGCAACGTATGTATTCAAATAATAGTAATTCATGGCAGCTGAATTAATAATGCCCTAATTACAGGTATCACAGAAATCAAAACTTTTAAGGGAAGAAGCATCCTAGCAGTTAGTGATAGACGATTTATGTAATTTGGAAACTATACAATTTGATTTATATGTATTTTAGCTTTCTCCCCCAGTCTCCCTCTCCCTGATTAATTCATTTTCTTGCTCCCAACCTTTCTCAGGCCTACACAGCAAACCATTCTGTCAGCACAAGTGTATGTTGTTAAATGCACATAATGCTGTATCTCTTCTATGAAAATGATCAAAAGGAGAGATTATCACAGTACTTTTCAATCTTTTTGAGGTGCATTCATTTGGCAGAAAAAAACCAGAATTACTTTTTCATATCATCTCCTTGCATTCTTAAAATACATGAAATTGCTGGTGTTGATTTTCCCTGTGTCTCTATCCTCATTTTCTGTTCCACCAACCCTCCTCATCACATGAGAACAGAGGATTTTGGGGTGTCATTTTTGCATTCAACACATCCTTAGTTCCTTCACTTATCCCAATGATTTTACATTTGCACAGCAAGCCCTGCATCAGTTTCCCAGATAGGTTTCCCTGGAGCTCATACACAGCAGAGTATTGACAAGCAGCCTTCCTCCCTACATGGGCCATGAACATCTTTCGTTTTCTGATGCTTCTGTCCTTAGCAGTCTTGACTCCCAGCACTTTCTAAGCAGGATACCTCTGGCCTGTTGGAATGAGATCTCACACATCTCCTTTTGTGCCTCAGTGCCATCACCACCTTCCCCATCCACCCTGGATAGTGTAGATGGCCCTTCTGCCTGAGATGTGGTTTAAATAGAAAGAAGCTTCTCTAGTCCTCCCACACACAGATTCTTCCCATAGTAAGTCACAGGCATCTACACAAAGTCTTTCCAATTCCTGGGCCCACAGTCCCTGAGGCCCCTTTCCTCCTCAGGATATGGCTTACAGAGCTCTGGGCAGCCTCAGGTTTCCATCAGCCCCTCCAACTCACCATGATGAGGACGAAGGACCTAAACCCCTCCTGGCTGAACCTTCCCTGAACACAGGGCAGTGCCTCCCTAGCTGGGTGCTGCCAATGCCTGAGCAAAGAGCTTGTGTTCTGCTCCCCAAGGATGGTGCCAGGGCAGCTGCCACCCCAGCCACACCTCAAGGGCACTGCATGGACATGAAGAGGACAAAGGGACAGTCTCTGCCTTAAGCAGATGTGTAACTCCTGGTCACACCAGAGGAGAGATAATGTTTCTACTTTATCACCAAAGGGAGTTGGTTTTTTGAGAGATAAGTACCTTTTAAAGCTGTGAAAGGGCAAACCCTGCGATATTTTAATTTTCCTATTTTTCATTAAATCTCCTCCACTTTCTGATCATATTCCAAATGAACAGAAATGAACAAGAAGACATTAGTAAGCAATATTTTTGACCAAAATGCAATTTCCTCTCATGTCAAAATGAAAGATAATCTGTGTAACTTCAGGGGTTTGGATGCCTTTCTATCAGAAAACGTCTTTTCCTGGCATTAGCTAACTCAAGAGAACCTTCTAAATAGTCCTCCAGAGACACAGTTCCCTTTTATTAGCATTCATCTGTCTTTTATGGCTTTGCTCTCATGAAAGATTAATAGCTGCAAAGGTCAAGGGCCATTGCGAACATTTAGTCTGACCTGTGTAGCATAGGCTATCAAATTTTACCCAGTAATTCTTGCATAGAATCCCATTAATTGGAGATAAAGCATCATATATCTTTTAGTAAGAAATATTTTCTTGATTTAAAGGCAGCAAATTATGACAAGCGTGATCCAGAAATTTGTTCCATGGTTTATTTACCCTGATCTGCAAATTTTCACTTGAGCTGATTAGGATTTTTTCAATGAAATATTTCACACTGGATAAATGTGGGTATTATCAAAGGAGTGTAATCATTCAGCTTTATCTCACCATTTTAATTCCACAAAAGAAAAAAAAAAAGAAAGAACCAGAAAGTATCATATTCCTCAACCCACTAGACTCCTTGTTCTGATTTGGTTTCTGGATGTTTCTCTTTCCTCAATATCAGGACAACTGGGGAACCAGGCTACTCATGTTACCTGTGCTAGGTAGTGCTAGGCAGTGGCAATGCCTCTTGTGATGTCTCAGCCAGAGCAGATGTTCTCAGAACTCTGAGCTGGGAACCCCATCCTCATCAGGTGAATGTTCCCAAATACAAGCAAAACCCTCTGATTTCTATCAGGCCTGTGGTCCTAATTAAAAGTGCTATAAATCCTATTTGTGCCTCCTGTGTTTGGAATATGGCTTTGGCCTCAGGAAACTCATCCATTGCTTTCAAACAAACCACACAAAATGAATGAATCTGGCAGAGGGTTACAGGCTCGTGGGGCAATCCGTTAACTTTCTGGAGAAGGGTTTGGTGTCAGCCTGTCGACAGATGGATGGCAAGCCAGAGAGCCTCTGGTAATGTACAGCCTGAGCTACACAGATTAGCTTGACCTGCAAAGCAGGGAAACATACAGACACTGAAGTGATGATAGTACAGTCATGAGTTTGGATTTCTTCACATCCTTTCCCAACAGATTCCCTTTCCCACAGACTGAAATTCAGTAACAGGAATTTATCAGTGGCTCTTACATGGTTTTCTAAATAATTTCTTCCATGTCTGCAGTATAAACCTAGTCTTCTAATTATAAGAAGTTGAAAGATTTAAAAGAAACATTTTTCCAACAAATACTTTAGTTTCTATGAGCTTTCAAACAAAAGATGTTTTTTACATCAAATAATTTTTTAAAAAATCAGCATAATTTCCTCTTTCAAAATAGTGTATTTTGTTTGCATATTTTTAAGACTTTTAATTTTGTAAATTAATTTTTATACATAGTTAATAATACAAAATAATTTTTCAAAGCAATATACCAAGCAGCTTTGCACTAAAACATTCTTTTTATTGAAAATTTTAAAAACTTTTAGTTTGTGCAGTATTGTCAAAGTTCCAAATATTACAATCACAATTTCAGACCTCTTTATGCCTATATTGATGAATTGGTATCAGAAATTTGGACAACATAAATCTCACAAAGTATATCACTATGGTAAAGGATAATAGAATCCACTTCCTCAGACTCTTGCTCAGAGATTTTTGGACAGGCATGAGGACTCAAGCACACTCTTCAACTCTCCCCATTGTACAAGGATCTCATGGAAAATGTTCTCCAAATCTTGTCACCTCTGCTCACCAGCTAGAGGAGGGAGAATGAGTCCAGTCCCATGATAACATGTGCCCATGATAACACAGGATGCAACAGCAGAATGAGACAGAGAACCTGTGGGTTGAGGAACACAGGCGCAAAATTAGAAAATTCACATTTAAAAGTACCAACTCATATCAATTTTAAGCAATGCTTCATTTTGGGACTTTATGAAATATTTCTTTTTCTTCTTTCCCTGGTAATAAAACATTAAGAAACCAAAGATTTTGTGAAGTGCTGTGAAAACATGATAAATTAAAGTATCATGCTAAAAGCATTCACAGCTCAATCACACAGAGCACAAGCAGATTACAAATGATGACAGCAAGACCACAAGAGTGAGATCTGGTGAGCCAGTAAACACATTTAGGTTACAGCCATGAACATACCAGACTTGTTTAGCCTTTCAGTTACACTGGCTCCTCAAATGACTTTGACTTTGTCAGTAACAAGAAAACTATGTTCACTCTTTTTCAGACTGGAAGATAGGAGGTAATCCTTGCAGATGTCAAGCAATGGTGGCCAAGTGGCGAGCAAAACTGAACACTGAAATTAATTCTCTGACATGTGGAACATGGCTAGGATAGACCTCCCATTCAGCAGCAGATTTTCCTTTCTGTATCTGATACTCCTAATAGCTATTATACTGGGCACATTCTCACAGTCTATTGTTAAATTTGAATAGTAGTTACAAATACAAGCATTTTCAAGAACTTCCTGTTTTTTGGCAGTTCAGTTTTTTTTCCTTTTGTAAAATGAGTTCTGTGATTATTGTTACGGTGCTTATTGTCTTGACTTTTTAGCATCCTATTTGAAAACAGTAAATGGTTGGACTTCATGCCCCATTCTAAAAGCTTGCCATTCATGTATGTGTGCTGTGGGGTCTGAAATCTGTAATATTCTGCTGGAAGAGCAAAAGCCTATGTAGCTGTGATTAATTTATTGAGAAGGCACTGGCTGAAATAGAGAATTATGCCTTCTGATTCTCAAAGCACCAGCTGGAACGCTGTTTCACCCAGAAAAAAAATTTTGAATTACAGTGCCTTGGCACAGGTCTTGGAGCTGGTTTGGTGAAAAGGCCTCACATGGCAATAAGAATCCAGAACCTTCTCTGAATAGTTCACCTTACTGACACATGATGTTTTGCACAAAGAATGCCAGGGTAGCCCTGCCACAGACCTGCTGGGCACTGCTAGAACAGGGATCTTGCAGCAAAGCCCATCACTGCCACCACTCTCATTCATTCATTAAGTTTGACTTTGGGAACTTTTTACATCATTTCCTACAACTCTGGCTTTCTGACCTAATCCAAGAACTTGAAGATGGGAGGTGAGGGTGCCATTGAAATATATGGTTTATCCATGGAAGTCACTGCTCTAGTCGAAAAGATGACAATCACAAATCAAAACTAACCATTTGACTTACATATCTTACCAGATTATCACAATTATTAGCAGAAACTTGTTCCTTGTTGTGTTGCTAATGTCCAGGTCAGTATTGCACTTGTCTTGAGTCGGATACCATTTTTGTAAGTGCAAAGGCAACAGGCTATAATCAAAACACCATTTGCTCAGCCTTTCTTCTATGATACTTAGACTTAAGCCATCTGTAAGATTTTTACTTCTACTGCTGCAACTTATGGCACTAAACGGCAGATCTGGCTCAAAGCTTGATGATCCTTCTCAGTGCTGTGCCATGGAGTGTTTCTATTTGAGGTTACATGACATCCTCATTGCAATTGCTCATACAAAGAGATAGTATTCAAAAATTGTTTCACTCATTTTAGTTTACTTTTTTACTTTAGTTTACTTTTAACATAGTTTTAAGCATTTTTTTATGCAGGGGTACTTGACATTGGATTGTTAAACACATACATAAAAAATAACAAGAGTCCATGCAACCTTTGATTTGAGAACCTTGGTTGAGTATCAGAAATAGAATAAAAACCCTGTCTATTTAAATACAACAAAAGTTTTTATTATTTGTTCAGCCTAGAGAAGAGGAGACTGAGAGAAGGCCTCATTACAGTCTTCAACATCTTCACAAGGGGAAGTGGACAAGCAGGTACAGATCTCTTCACTCTTGTGACCAGTGACAGGACCCAAGGAAAAGGCATGAAGCTGAGTCAGGGGAGGTTTAAGTTTGGTATCAGGAAAAGGTTTGCACCCAGAGAGAGGGTTGCTGGGCACTGGACGAGGCTCCCCAGCGAAACGGTCACAGCACCAAGCATGACAGAGTTCAAGAAGTGTTTGGACAATTCTCTCAGGCACGTGGTGTAATTCTTGGGGTGTCCTGTGCAGGGCCAGGAATTGGATTCAATGATCCTTGTGGGTCCATTCCAACTCAGCATATTCTGTGATTCTATGATATCTGACAACCAGGCAGTTTGGTCAACTGATCTCTGTATCTTGCAGAAGGCACATAATCTATTTTCAATCCATGATGACACAGGTTCTGAATGATACAACCACTGACAAATAGTACCCATATACATCTTCTGTGATTTACTGGTTTAGGGCTTAGATTTTCTAGAGCTGAAAGGGGCAGGAAGATGATTTTTTCATACACATGACACAGAAGGCTCTTCATAACAGGTTAGTTCAACCCAATAAAAAATTAGTTATTTTCTATTTTTTTCCTGAGAAAAACACTACCCTTGAAAAAACAGCATGTTTTTGCCACACATGGGTATAAACATCTTACTGAAAGACATTCCTGGTACTAAGAGGCCAAACACAACAAGACCCAACAGAAGAAGGTCAGACAAGTCAAAAGAAAAATGTAGCTTTAAAAAAAAATATTTTAAAATCAGGACACATAATTATTTAAAGAAATCATCACAACAAGTGATGGATTATTTGTCTGTTCACATCTGTAATCAAGATTGCATGCCTTTAGGTATTTGCTTTGACCAAAAACAAGCTGTTGGATGAGTTGCAAAATAATGAGACAAAACATTTAAGCCTGTGTAAAAGAGGACAGGCAGCTAAGCTGAGGCTTTCTTCTGTCCCTAAATACGCATGATTCCTTAAAAATCTGCTCAATCTTTCATTTTCATATTTTGTAATTTTAAACAGTAAGATGCTTATTCAAAACCTTGGGTACCAGCCATCGCTCATAAACAATATTGAGCAAGAAATAAATAAAATGCCCAACTTAAACACAACCAAGTAAAACTATAAACTAATGTCTCATCCTTTTTTGACTTTATGAATACAGTTGTTTATTTGCTTCGTACTCACGTCTCTTGGATTGGTAATATGGCACTGTTTAACACCTTGTCCATGTCATAGACAGTGGGATTGAGTGCGTGTTCAGTAAATTTGTTGATGACACCAAGCTGTGTGGGGCCAACAACATGCTGGAGGAAAGGGATGCCGTGCAGACAGATCTGGATAAGCTTGAGAGGTGGTCCCAGGTGAAGCTCATGAAGATCAACAAGGCCAAGGGTAAGGTGCTGCACCTGAGTCAGTGCAATCCCAAGGACAGGCTAAGCAGAGAAGGAACTGAGAGCAGCCCTGAGTACAAAGACTTTGGGATGTTGGTGGACAAGAACCTCAACATGACCCAGCAATGGGCAGCAGTTCAGAAAGCAAATTGCATCCTGGGTTGCATCAAAAGCAACGTGGCCAGCAGGTTGAGGGAAGAGATTCTGCCCCACTACTCCACTCCAGTGAGATCCCACCTGGGGTGCTGCATTGAGCTCTGGGGCTCTCAAAATCGATGTGTACCTGTCAGAGAGAGTCCAAAAGAGACCACAAAGATGATCAGAGGGCTGGAACACCCCTCCTATGAAAACAGGGCAAGAGAGTTGGGGCTGTTCAGCCTGGGGAAGAGAAAGCTCCAGAGAGACCTTAGAGCAATTTCCAGTTCTTAAAGAGGGCCTTCAGGAGAGCAGGAGCAGGATTTTTTACAAGGGCATGTAGTGATTGGACAGGGCAAATGACTTAAAACTGAAAAAGTGAAGGTTTAGATTCCATATTAGGAAGAAATTCTTTACTGTGAGGAGGGTGCTGAGGCACTGGAACAGGTTTCCGAGAGAAGCTGTGGATACCCCATCCCTGGAAGTGCTCAAGGCCAGGCTAGACGGGACTTTGAGCAACCTCGCCTATAGGTAGCATCCCTGCCCATGGCAGGCAGGCTGGAATTTGATGATGCTTAAGGTGCCTCCCAACTCAAACCATTCCATGATTCTATGATAAATATGTTTTTCTAATCTCCTAACTTGCATAGGGTTTCTTCTTTACTGGCTGATTTTTGCTTGTTGTAGCAAGTGGGAATTATCTCTTCCCACCGATTTCCATACATGGCAACTTCATATAGCAGGGATCCTCTTCCCTTGCTGCAGGACTGGCAGTATGCAAGCAGTATTTGTTCTCCATCATAGCTTGCCACTGGGAAAGTCAATCAAAACTGACTCCTGATAAACTGAAAATGGCTGACTGCTCCTGACATCAGTATTTCAATGATGGCTTTATTTTTACTTTTTTTTTTTTTTTAATATCTGGGGAGTCCTAGCTTCCAGAACTACACAGTTTGTCCATAAGACACTGGATTCAAAGAGAGTTCCCAGTCACCAGAGAGGTCTGACAACTTGACCTAAAGCCTGAAAATGCCAGACATAAAAAAACCCCAGCACTGCTTCAGGTTTAAGCCAGTCTGATGCTTTTTGCTGCATCATTCACATTTTTCTAACTCCAAGGGTGGACAATACCTTACATTGAGCTTTCTCATGGGATCCTGGTTAAGAACAATGTCCGGTTTTGCACTGGGCTCTTCTCAGAGTCATTTTGACTGCAGACCACACAAGTGCTCTTTGAGTGTGAAAAAAGTAACAGTCCTACTCTTTGTGGGCAGAAGGTAGATTGAAGCGCTGATGAGCAAAGGGTAAATTCTTGCCCTTATATATCCAGGCCATTTATGGAGAAGCAAATAGAAAAGCTGAGGCTTATGGCAGGAACCAAGCCCATCCTGGCTGGGAGGAGTGCTGCAAAGAGCACAGTGTACATTGCTCCCTCTGTGGAGGTGGCTGCATCGTGGCAGCTGGAACAGCCCATGTCACCCTTGCAGGACAAATCCTCCAGAGGCAGGCAGCTGTAGGCATGACGTGCTCCTGTTGTGCAGCTCCCCACAGGACACTAGCACAGCAGGGCAGCCTCTGAATCCTGCTTCCTAAGCGGTGATCTCTGGGCAGAGGCAGGAGCACGTTTGCCCAACTGATTATTGTCTTTGCAGACACAATGTGATTTTATAAACAAGGTGCATATCTGTTAGACTGTTCACAGCAGTGAGACATTTCCTATTCCTTTTCTATTTGCTTGACTGAGTAGAGGTTTTTTAAATCTGTTACCAATTGGATAGCAATACAGTAAATAAATATGAGCTTGTGACTCAAGCTCTGCTAGCCCTCCACAACAGGAAATAGGAACTCGGAGCATTGAAGTGTCTATCACTCCTCCAGCCGTCAGGCAGCCGCTTAGTCATAGTAACTAATGGTATTTTTGACCATAGCACTGTTTTTTATAAATGCATCTGGGCTGTTAATCCCAGGCTAAACACACCCTGGATCCGATGAGTGCTACAGTCCAGCTACATGCTGCTAATTCCCCAGGGGAATGTGTCCCTACAAGTGTTTAAGATGACTCCTCTCACTAGATACTGACACCAGTGACTGAGGCAGTTTCAGGGAACTTTACAATGCTGTATCCCCCCGGGATATAGCAGGGACAGCCTGTGCAGGATGAATCAATGCCATACGTCAAGTACTGTTTGTATATGTTTCAGAGTAACCAGGCAAAGTCTTTTAACTTTCCATCCTAGAGCCCGAGCAGTACTTTCCTGAATGTCAGCCAGGAAAATTTTGTAGATTTGGCAGTAGGACTGTGGGAAGCCTGGTTGAAGACCAGCCCAGAGTGCTGCAGCAGAGGCTTTATGTAAAGAGAGAGAATCCAAACACCTTCCTTTGTTTCATGCTACAAACGAATACAAATGGAGCCCTGAGATTGCAATCAGGCTCCATTGTATAAGCACAGGCCTTTCCATTACTCCATTACATCTTTTTGGCATGTAGAGCTTCATTATTTTTCAGCTGGAAAACTAATTAAAATGAATTCTTTTTTATTTATCAGAGTGTTAATGCTTCAGTTCTCCAGTCTCCACTGGCTTCCAGCCATTTAATTTTGGTCCCTAGGGCAAAGCCTGACAAATTAAGATAAAGCCATTACTTAATGTTCCCCTCCTGAGAGAAAACAAGAAGTATTTCCTGTTCTTATTAATTGCACAAAGTCAATTTCCACGGTAAAATTTCAGCATGACCAGAGCCTTTGCACCCAACATCTCTCTCCTCCCGTGCTCCCCACTCAGCTGCAGCAGCCGAGGCAGGGAGTGGTGCCGGGTTTCAGCTGGGCTTTCCTCAACACCCTGAAAATCACAGGGCAAACAGAGGCTTTGCTCAGGTGCTTGCCCTTTGCCATTTGGAATCACCCTCTCCTCTACCTCTAAGGTACTTTTGCTTCCCGAGTGCTGTGCTTTACCTCCGAGGAGCAGCCAGCCCTGGGGATCCCGGCCGTGCCAAATGGGTTACTCAGAGCTGTGGTATGGGCACTGCCCAGTTCAAGTGCATTCAAAGCAGCCAAAATCCACCTTCTTTTTTTTGTCCCCGGTGTGTATATCACAAAAGTTCACGCACTTTTGAAGCTGTGTGTTGACTTAACCGGGAGCTGTCCTCCCCAGCCTCGGAGCCTGGTGCACCAGGTAACAAACAGCCCTCCCATGGCAACACGGGTTAATGCCTGAGCACAGGGCAGTGGGAGGGCTCCAGCGAGCAAACCAGCCCTGAGCCTCGGCTCGGGAAAGCGGCCAGGGTGATGCAAAAAGTTTAGAGGGAAAGCAGAAGAACAAACAGCAAGGAAACAAGGCAAAGCATCGGCAGTTGTGAGGGGGCAGAGAGAGAGCAGCACCAAGGCGTTTCCCTCCCCGTCAGTGTCTCTGGTGCAAACCTCACACCCCCTAGCCACCAGCATTGGTTTGCTCTTCAATGCTCTCTTTATAACATTCTTACATTTAAACAAAGCTGACACCATTGGAGCCCAATTCCATAGCAGAAGTTCGCCCAAATATTTTCATAAAGCCAGCTTGTTTAGGGAAAGGCTTGGCCAGACAAGGAGACAGCTTGCTGAGTGCTTTTGGATTGCATTATCTAAGATGTGTTGCCCTGTTTGGGACTGAAAGCAGATATTGCAAAATGTCTATTGACTCCCTGGCAGCAGCACAGGGTTGGCACACTGGGCCGGCTGTTCCAGGGCCCCGGAGGGATGAATTTGCTCTGTGACCTCCCTGCAGGCTTGGGACACCTTCTTTCACAGGCGATGCTGGAGCAAGCCCTTGCAAGGAGCCAGGAGCAGCTCACACAAGTACCAGCACAGCTCTGCTGTGCTGACATGTGCCAGGGCCAGCACCTTGATCCCATGCAGGGACAGACATGCCATACAGACTTCTCCTGGCTGGGTCAAAGCGAGCTCGTGCTGCCTGGCCGGGGCTGCCCGGAGGGAGCAGGAAAACACAGCCCCGAGATGCTCCCAGCCGGGGCCACCACTGAGGCTATCAGGTGCCCTGAGGCTGATGGCAGGAGGGGAAGGCAGGGAGGAGATGGCAGCTCCACAACAGCTTGGATTCGGGAGGGCAGAGCGCTGCAAGCCCCGTGCCCCTGCGTTTCTGGGGCAGGCACAAACAAAACCATCCTCGAGGGCAGATGTTTGGAAAGGAAGCAAAGCACGCAGCTTCACTTCTGCTGACTTACGCCAGACAAGGAAAGCAGCTGAGTGAGGCATGCAAAGAACAAAACCTATTCACCAAAGACCTTCACACTGCCCGAGTGAACGGCAATACACTCCCTGTTTACCTTACCCTCCCTCAAAATCAGCTATTCTTTGCTGATTTTTTTTAAGTGTTACTAATTAAAAAATACACATAGGATTTGAAGATGTCCTTTTAACTACCCTTTGAAAACCTCAGCATTTTAGGGTGATCATCAAACTGTGTATTTACAGTTTTGTACAGAAATTCTTTGCACATTCTCAGTTTTTCTAGTATCAGCACAAATCTCTGATGGGTCATCTTGTCCTACCTATCCCTAAACTCCATACAGCTGAACTGTTCTGGGGCACATATGCTGTTAAAGCAGCAGGCAAAGATTGCAAAAATGAAGACTGCAAAAATGCATCCTGATACCATGTGAAATGATTCAGTGGATTGAAACTCAGAAGTGAGCAACAGGGAGAGTCTGAAACACACTTTGTGCTAAAGTTCTTCAGATAGGTTGCTACATATAGTTACAGAAAAAAATCATAACAGCCAGTGCTATGTGATAAACACTACTTAAATCAACATGATTCAAATAGTCATTTTCTCTACCCATCCTGAGAATTATATTAAAAAGTGTTATCTTTTTGAAATGTTTTTGAGGAAGATATGAATGACCAGTTTTACAAATAGCTTAAGCAGATGCAGTTTCTCTGCACTTTTAAGTCAATGGGGAATTTGATCCCTTTTTAAGTTTCCACATGCGGGCTTTAAAATCCCAGCTGCGGCTGTTGTCCAAGATTAGGTCAAGGGAAAATACATGCTCTCTCTATGTTAAAGAATTTTTAAGGCATTTGTGTTGGGAAATTCTTCTACTTGCTTAGTAAGAAAGAGGGGTTTGAATCTAGTAGAAAGGTAAGAGGTAGGATGTATTTTTTGAAGTCTTTAAGAAAACCACTAATACACTGTGTTACAAACCCCTAACAATCCCATTGTCCATGGACAATAGAGTTTTATTAGAACATAGTCTGTATTTTTTCCATGGACTCTTCACACTCTCCAGGTGCTCTATGCAACTGTAGCAAAAAGGAACGACTCTCATAGGTCTGGATGTGAAAGCTGTGTGCATGCTAAGATCCCACTGCTCAAATTCTTGGGATCTGAAGGCAGGGTAGAACCAGTGACCTGATGATGGAGAGCTGGTCATGAAAAAGCACTAATAAAGAATTATGTGAGAAATAATAATATGTGAGCTGTAGTGCAGCAGGCAGTAGCAGGGATGGGCATGGGAAAAGAAAAGAGGAAAGAGGAAAATGAGCTGTCAGCAAGATGACTCATCTAGAGTGCAGGAAATAGGGAAAACCTCATTTCTGGTCCTTATGGCTTCTCGCACACTGTGTTGTACAGACTCTTAGTTCTCCCTCACCCCCACCCCTCCGTGCAGTGACACAGTTTAAAGCAGGAAGGTAAAATGCACTCCTGCCTTCTCCCATCTCACATAACACATGGATTGGCAGTAAGGATGCCCTCCTGGGAGTTCTCAGCAGAGATATACCATCAGGTATTTCTCTACACATAATTACTAATTACTCAGTCCTGAGACATCCTGTCAAGATGTTTTGCATTTGCACAGAAAGCTCCTGGAGAACTTTGAAGTGAAAAAAATCAGCATTCAGTGGAGTTTGGGCATCCAAAGTTTAGGCAGAGTTTAGGTAGCTGAACAGGAGAATTCAAAATCTGCTTTTCAGCTTCCACATCCAGGGTCCATGTTAGAACTTCCCTGAAACCTCTCCAAACTTCCAAGTGCTTCACTTTGCACTGCTAACTGGTATTTCATTAACTTAGGTGTCTACATAACATTAATAGGAAACCATGTCATTTTAAGCTGGGTTTAATAAAGATATGTATTACTAACATTGACATATTTTCCTTCTATTGACAGTTTTGATAAGAGAAGAGGCAAGCCCTGTTGGACTGCTAAAAAGGCAAAAGCTTTTCTACCATCAAAATGCCAGCTATAGCCACTGTTAAATATATCATCCTTGGTTTTTGCTCTGTCAGAAAATGAGCAAAAAGGGTTGGGAATTTTCATGAGAACATCCAAAGTCACAAGGAAACTGGAGAAGAGATAACACCTCTTTTTTGCAGTCTTGGGAAACCTTATAGCCTTGAGGGCTACAATCTTCAATAGGTCCTACATTATATCGTAGGATCGGATGTTTAAATGAATCATTTTGTCTGAATTGCTGCTAGCCATAACAGTGGAGACAATAAAACATATAATAAATACATCTGCATTGCAGGAATGATGGTAACACATGTAAGCTGGGCCCAGTTTTCATGGGCAAAGACAGCAGGAAAAATATAGTAGCCTTGGATGATGGAAAGGTGTTTAAGCACATTAACATCTACACAGCCTTGGATTCTCTGCTGTGGTTACCTGCTTTTGATTTTTGTATGGAAGCACAGCTAAAAGCTTTCACCACAGGCCTTGATTTCCTCCCTTTGGGGAAAGGTAAACTCCTAACATTGACAGACGTGATGTTAAAAGTGTACAACCACACTGTAAATTGCACTACAGATTAAAAAAACCTGAAAAACAACAATGAACAGAAAACAACAACAACAACAAAATAAAACAAATAGGCAGGCCCAAAGTGCAGTATTTCTTGAAACAGGTTAACTTACAGGAAAAGCTATCCAAGGTCAAGCTGTATGATTTATTGCTGAATAGTTTGTGGTCAACAGAAAAATGCACAGATGAAAACATAAAGACATAAAATATGACACTGTCAAGCTCACTTTCTCAATTCACTTTTTTCTATTACTTATTCCCTACAGGGAATTTAGAAGTGAGTGGTTTTGTGGGTGGTTCAGAAATTTTTGGAAATTATCTGAACACACAAATTCAGGTTTCAAATAAATTTCTCAAAGACACAGTGTTTTCCCTCGTGATGCTTTTTTCTTTACACAAGGGCTGCCTCTTTTTTTTAGATTGTTGTGTGGAGCTTAGCATGGAGCAGGATCTGCAGCAGTGAGCCTGATGTATGATGGTGAGAAGAAGGTGGGTTAAACACCTCTCTGGGCCTGCCAGACTGCTCCATGAGTGGCACAGGGTGTTCCCCCTGCACAGAGCACAGCTACTGAAGGGATTGTAATGCTCTGTGTGTCCCTGGTATAAAACCATGCAGTGCCCACTTCTTGAATGGTGTGCACAGTTCTGATCTCCCAGTCTTAAAAAGGTATAGGAGATCTGGAAAACAAGCAAAGAAATGCTACCTATATGATCCTGGCCATAGGGAATATCTCCTGTAATAGGAAAAAAGAAAGTTAGAAAAGCACAATTCAGCTTGAGAACAGAGAATATTGGTGGATGTTTGATAACAGTCCCTACAGTCACCAGTGATGGAGAGGATGAACAGGGAAATGCCTTCCTTAGCTATGAAAATGCTACTGCAGCTACAAGTTTACACGGGTTTAGAGGGAAACTAGACAGATCACTGAAAGAAAAGACCTCCAGAAGAAAAGGCCACACATTTCAGAGTCCAGTCTGTCCCCACCGTTATTTCGTGCATTTCAAGCACTCCAGAAAGTCCTTTTTCTATATAAGGTCATAAAAAGCCTTATAGGCCATATTATTTCAACATGCAAGGCAGAATTTTTCCTACTCTTTGTATCTTCCAAAGCAAGCCCAGCAGAAGAGCTTGTCCTTTTCCTTCGCTAAACTGAAAAAAAAGCAATGTGTTGACTGTAGGAGCTGGAGCAGGCGTCCAAAGCAATTCAGAGAGCAGGAATTGACAAAAGCTGGAAGCATCTGGACTCTCTCCAGCTTCTAAGTCCAAAGCTGTACCTGCAGCTGCAGGATCCAAATACTTCAGTGGTGAATACCTCCTCCTGGAAAATCCCCAGTACATAAATGGAAAGTCGTGCGTAGGCACACACAGAGGTGCATACCAGCAGAGGAATGATGAGTACTTAGAAATGTATTTGGAAAAATTTCTCCTCACATTTTTTCTGGATACACAGAGCAATCATTTCCCTGAGAATAAACCATTTGACAGATTCTACTGTACATTGCAGTGGTGTGCACACAGCTGTTATCTTTGAACACTGAGTTTTTCCTCAAGAGTGATTATTTCTGTCTTTTTCTTAGCAAGTATCTCTGCTTATAAAGAATCCTGGAAAAAATTATATGAGAAAGGGAGTAGGTTTTTTTCTGTGCATGGTCTACAACACATTTTCATGCATTTAAGCTAAATGAGACCACTTGATAAAATCACAGAGTGCTGATGAGAAGAAAAAGAGGATATTACTTGAATATTATGAATAAAATTAATGACTGTAGAAAATGAAGGCATTTACAAGTGGTCTTATACCTTAACTGAAATCCCAGGAAATAGCAGAGAACAGCTGCTGTAACTATTCCTCCAGTCCTGGTGCTGTTTTCTGAATGGTTGATTTTGATAGCCACATAGGCAAATGGGGCTGTAGGATCATTGAATTAAGAATAAGAACACCCAGCAGGAGTTTATCACCTCAAAAATGACAAACTGGAGTGCCTTTTTTAAAAACACATAATAATGGATCCTCTGTTAAGCTTTTAATTAATGAGCTGTGTTCATGCATCACCTGGGTGCTATAAAATTGCTCAAAGCTGGTCTCTGTTTGTCAAGTGTAAACCCATGATGTGGTGGCACAAACCATTTTCTCTCCAAACCAGCCCAATATTTGCTTGAAAATCTCCACCAGTGAAAACCTCCTCTCCCTCGGGGCTCCCTGAACAGCTCTGTGCAGGCACAGGACACTGATTTTCTAGGGAAAGCTCCAGCTGCATGCTTTCTGCAAAACTAAAGCAGCTTTAAAAGGAAACTGGGATGTCCCTGGAAGGGTGATTCCCACCTGCAGCTCCTCTGAACACACAAACACAACTTTAACAAAATTTGGTCACTGCTCTCACCCCTCCAGCAGCGATGGGAGTCCTGACACCACCCCCATCACCCTGTAGCAGAAACCCAAACAGCAAGATATAACTACAAATAATTTCATGCACTTTAAGGGGAGCAAAAATATGAAACATCAGAAAAAGCACCTTGAAGATGAATGTTTCGTAGTGATGGGGAAAATTATTGTAATGTACAAAGCCCATGAATCATTTTGAGATCTTCAGTCAGATAGATAAAATATTATTATTGTTATTATTATTTCATGTAAGTAATGATTACATTGCATTTGAAATGGCTTTGTAATTTCCTGTCTAATGCTACCCTTAGGTCTCTTCTATATTACTGCTTTTCAATTACCTTTTATTTTTCTTCTTGAATATATATGTTTTGAATTAGTTTTTCATCTGATGTATCAGCCTACTATTCTTCAGATTGAATCTTATTTTCATATTTCCTGCCCACATTTCTACAGTTAGGAGTTTTTGCTTTGTAAAGCTGAAAAAGGAAAGGAAATAAATAGTAAAAATAAAATAATGTTTACATCATGTGTTTGTATTTATATCTGAAAACACATAGTCTTTGCTACATGCACTTTTTAAAACATCTTAGGAACATGCCCCAATTCCACTATCATGCACATAGCCTTGAGATTGGAAAAAACCAAAAAAAAATCATACCCAGACTTAATAATCATATATAGCTTTCTAAAATGCTTTGAATTGCAAGGCATATTCATGCCAAAATCCAGCTCTGCCAGGTTAAGAGATGGAGAATTTCAAGGCCAGTGGTGCTCCAGGAAATTTCTCCAGTATTGCTGTTTACTCATTGCAAAATAAATCATAATCACAGAGCACAACCATAAAGCTGTAGAGGGATGAATCCCTCCAAAAACCAGCAGGCAGGGGCAAGAAACCCCTCAAGAGAAAGGTCAGACCTCAGCCCAGAATCCAGGCATGGAACAGACAAGCATCCCAGGCAGCACCAGCAATGGGACCAAGGGAGCTCCTGGGCCACCACCTCTCACCATCACCTCTCACCTCTCATCAAGCAAAACCAACCCTGAGTGACCACAGAGCTTGACCTATTCTAAATCTGATGATTCAGCACACTGGAGATTTCACTTACTGAACTTCCCTTAGCTGCAGGACACACGACAATTATTGCATGGAAAAACCAGGAACTTCCTTCCTTCTACATGCAGCACCTTCATTTAGATTTCAGTGAAGCTGGACACAAGCAAACCTGGTAACAAGTCTTACGGGGACTTCTCCAATGATTGACATATTTGGCATTATCATGATATTATCATCAGGCAGACACATTTGGCATTATCATCATATTCTCATCGGGCATGTGGTGTGACTCTTGGGGCTGTCCTGTGCAAGGACAAGAGTGGAATCGATGATCCTTGTGGGTCTCTCCCATTCTGTGATTCTGTGATCCCATGGTCCATCCCTTTGGTCACTTTGCAGTCTGAGTTACACTGCTCATCTCAGCAAAAATACAAATTAATTTTTTGAAAAATCTTTTCCATTTAAGTGGCAGTGACTGAGGGTACAGTTGTAACTTGAATTGTTTTAATATTTCTAGTAGAGAAAAAGATAGACAAACAAACAAAATACTAAAATCCTTAGGAATAGGAATTTTTCTATTTTCTCTTCAGGGTTTATTATCATCTGGTTGTTTCTTAAAAATTAAAAGTAAAACAAAATATGTATTATAATATTTATAGGGCTTTAAAATCTATAATTAAGTTTTCTAAAACTGATGCCATTGCAAGCAAATGATAAATAGAATTTAAAAGCAGAAATTTTATAAAAACGTTTTAGGGGCTATTAAACTGACTGTAACACTCTCCTGTCTGTGCAAGGATGACAAGAGCTATATAATGAATTGCCTTCATGTCTGTTTCTCAGTCATTTTAAGTGAACTGAAGCTGGGATGGACTGTTTGCCTTTCTCAGGTTTATTTTTGCTTTTTTTTCATCAATCCAATATCTCCTGTGTATTCTTTCATTTTCAAGGCTACTGGTTCCCCAATGAAGTGTACTAATTTAGTAGCACCAGAAAGAAGAAGTTCTAAAATATCCAACTGGCTGTCCTGGGAATCACTGCAGCAGTTTAATAAGCCTCCGTTTTCTCTTACTAATCTAAAATAAGACTTGGCACATGATATTTGCCAGCTGTTGTACATTTACTGCCTTAAATACATTTTTTATTGTCAATGAAGCTCTATGAAGAACCCACTCATAGCCTTATTTGGATTAAACTTTATACCACGCCATATCAGATCTCTTTTTTATTTGCATGTCTATTTGCTTTGTTCATTTATTTTTATTGGGTCCATATATGAGCAGTGTCCTTTAATTAGTACAAGTCATTATATGCCTGGAAAAATCAGATTTAGTTGTTCTGTGGTGGGAGATATTTTAGAATATTTGCAAGTGAAAATGTTGGTGTGAGACTGTCTCTCTACCCCAAAAGAACTGCAAATCCTGTTTGCAATTAATTGCTGTATCTCACAGGCTATAAAGCCTGCCACAGACTGCAGCTCCAGGATTTCTAAGGTGAACTTTATTTGGCTTTGCATGGTAAACTGGTCCCTGATGATATTCATTTACAATGAAAGATCTGTAAGAACACTCTGCCTTCTTCAGAAAGGCTGCATCAGTCAGGGTAAGTGTAACACCTTGTTAGTGAGAGTCAGACAAGTCTTTTTGTCCTGTGGTCATTGCAGAAACTGGACTATGTCCACATTTATTCCACACAGTTACTGTTGCTCTGAGAGCACAGCAGGAAGAATATCTGTGAGCCGCCCTAGCAGTGTGGCCTGAAGATAAAGCCAAGATGACCTGGTCAAAGACAGGGTCCTCTTCATTCCCTTGAACAAAATCCTAATGTGGTTTGCCATTGGCCTTGTGGTGAGAGTCACAGGGGAAATTCCCAGTCGCTGGCCATCTGAGGGCATCATAATATAAAAATAAGACTTTTCACAAGAGATCACTTCTGGTCCTCTTTTCCAGATCTTCCCAAGTTATAAATGATACCTCTTGAGAATGAGGAATCATAAACTCTCATCTTCTCTGCCACCAAGCAGAGAATTGTTAGCAGATCTGCTTAGCCCCACAGTGGTTGTTTTAATGATCCCCTTGCCACCAAGTCCCATGACATCTGAGAAGACCATGAGCAAGTGGGTGGGAAGTCCCTATGGCAGCCCACCAGTCCATCATTACTATTAGTGACAAATCTGATCTCCTTGAAGTTTCCTTTAGAAAGTTCAAATGGGAGGCTACAGAATCTGAAAAATTTCTAAATTACAATTTTTGGAATCAAGGCCTGGAAAAGCACTGACCTTTAGCATTGCTTGTTCTTGGATGCTCCTTCCTCTTCCCATTGCGAGTGATCTATTTGGGTATGTGAGAGACCCATGGGAGATACAGAGCCTTTAGAAGGCAAGCTGTGAGAGCAAGAGATATGACTGATGAAGTATCATGTGTGAAAATCAAGTGGTTCTTTAAAATTGGCTCTTTCTAACACGAGCTATGTTCTAAATGTGAAAAATGTAGAACAGAATCTTTTTCTTGTTGTTGAAGGCTGTCTGAAAGCTGGGATTTTAAAAGTCCACCATTATCTTCTCAAAATGTTCCAGACTGGGATCCAAGCCTAATGGCTCAATCTGATCCAGTTTGGTGACCTGCACTGTGTAAACACTTCAAACTGACTGAAACTGAGGAACAGTAATCTCAGACAGTTCAGGCAGCCTAAAAACCACTTGTCAGAAAACTCATCCTTCATAAGCTGGTAAAAGACATAGTCTGGCTTTATCCTCTTTCCTCTCCTCTTAAGTAGCAGTGACAGAATTTCAACACCAACTCATGGTCACAGAATCAAAGAACTATTTGGGCTGGAAAAGAGCTTTAAGACCTGTAAAGAGGATTGTGAAAACTGGTGCTGAACAGTGGCTGAGTAACGGAGGGATGCCATGTGTCTGACTGTGTCACCTGTGCATGGTAGCACAGCCACATCAGTGCCTCTAGCTCAGGTGGAACTGCACAGTCACCAGGGAACGCTGAAAATACCATGGTGTAGCCCACTTGAGTGGGAAACAGGAGTTTTCCATTTAAGAAGAAAGAAGTATTGAAGTAAAGGGAGGATAAACCAGCAAATTATAGATTATATTTGCCAGATTGGAAGAATTTTCTTAAATTACTACACATATTTCGTTATAATCCACAATTTGGGTAACTTGATGAAAAATATAATACAACATTCAAGAGCACCTGCTGTTCTGCCTCCCTTTGTGGTATAGTTTTTCAGAAAAGCAGATTTAAAGATGGACATTTTAAGATATATAATAGCATTCCTTTGGCTTCTCAGTTGTGCTTGACACATGCAGTGTGCTACATGTAAACATGCCCGAAACCAACATATAAGGCTCTCCACCGTCTGAAGTCTGGCTCTAATTTTTTCATGCTTCCTCAGTACTGAGAAGGAAACTGGAAAATCTTTGAACTGCTCCATCTTTTTACTCCACATGGTGACACATGCCACTCCCTGTAAAGTATATCAGTAGAACTGGCTCAAATGATTGAGTGATCTTTGTTATAAAAACTAACATAATGCCTTTTAATTTTTCTTTTATCTTCCATTTCATTAATAAAACTGGATAGGCCTCTTGTGGTTTTGGCAAGAATATGAAGCACAATGAAACCTTCCATTCACTTGCAATTCATTTTGCCAACTAACAGTCTTGAAGCCCCAGACTGACATGAAGACAGGCTGAGAGGGTTAGAGTTGCTCATCCTTGGGCAGAAAAGGCTTCAGTGAGACCTTAGAGCAGTCTGTCAGCCCCTAAAGAGGTCCTGCAAGAGAGCTGGAGAACTTTCTGCAAGGGTATATAGGCATAGGACAGGAGGTAATGGCTTAAATCTGAAAGAAGGGAGGTTTAGATTAGATATTGAGAATAAATTGTTTTCTCAGAGGGTGGTGAGGCACTGGAACAGTGTGCCCAGAGAAGTTGTGGATGACCCATCCCTGGAATGTTCAAGGCCAGATTGGATGGGGCATTGAGCAACCTGGTCTAGTGGAAGGTGTCGCTGCCCACAGCAGAGGGGCTGGAACTAGATGATCTGGTACTTTTCAATGCAAGCCATTCTATGATTCCATGATTCCATGGTTCTATGATTCTATGAGAAAGACATGTAGCCCTCTGTGCTTTGAGACAGACAGATATTTCTGTTTCTGATAAAACTGCTTGGAGTCTTCAACAACTCTATTGTTTTATATAGCTAAAACAGAATGAGAAACTAGTAATTCCGAGTTCTTTAAGGGAAAAGAAATCATCAAATCCCTGTCTGCTGCCATTGGAGTGTTTACAAGCATGTGGTTAAAGTGCAGAGTGGTGCCCAGGCACACAGCTCCTACTGGAGCCTCCAGCCACTACTAATTGCAGGGATCGTGTTGCAAGCAAGTGCATGCACATTTAGCAAAAGCAAAACATTACCCTTGAGTAACACTGCAGTTTGAAAAGAAGTGTGTCACAAACATCACCAATTTTAAAGCAGGAAGGAATTCCATGTGTTTCTCAAAATTGCAACAGAGGATCTGTGTTCATGGATACACAGAGACACAGGTACACATGCAAGTTATGAAATGCAGTTAATTCTGACCTTACTCATTACTGGACTAAATAACACTGATATATTTGATCCACATTCAGAAAATTCTCATCCATTATCTTAACTTTTTAAAATTCATTTACTCAACTTAAAATGAAATGCAACATTTTTTCCTCCTCATTTGGCAGACACTTTGGAAGAGCTGGCAGAGAGCAAACAGCCATATAAAAGAGGGTTTTTAATTTTCTTTTGAGAGAAAATTGTAGTTTTAAAGCAATCAATGCTAAAAATGGCAATAAGTCAAAATATTAAGATGTAATGTGTGACTAGCACTCAGTACATTAAGGTTCTCCGTAGAGTTTATATTTTTCACTTTGGTGTGCTTCACAGTAATGCTAATCAGAGTGTTATTGAATCTGGGACACTGTCTCCACAAGAAGAACTTCTAATTAACACTGCTTTATAATGAAATCATATTATCTATTTTTCAGCACTTAGTATAAATTATTATATACCACTTTCTGATAAAGGCTTACTCCTTCTGCAAGCTTGTTGTGAAATCTGGCAGCTAACAGCCATCCTTCAGCTGAGAAATATCTCCCTTCTCTGCTCCAAAAAAAATTCTGGTACTATTTCTGCTGATACCTTTGAGATTAATGTTCATTGATGGCAAAAATACCTGAAAGGAATGTCCCAAGAAGTTGATCAAGAGAAAACCCAAAAATCTGCTGTGCTACTCAGAGGGCAGAAGCTGGAGACGTGCAGCAGCTGTGTGTTCTGCATGGGCTCTGCAGGGGCACTGGAAGAGTGAGCTTCTATTGCCATTTTTGCTGTGGAATTTTCTGAAGTCTCCTTTTCAAATAGTTTTGCTAGTCACTGGTGCTAAGGGAAGAAAGCTAAAAGCCAGGCCTTACACATAGCATCTCTCTACCAGAAGAGAGATTTTAAAGTTATGGACTAAATAGAGAGCCTCCCATCTGGAAAGTAAAATCTTACTGAAACAAACAGTTGAAACAGCTTATTTATTCTACTTTATTAAGCCAAAATATCCCATTAATTAAAATCATAAAGGGTTTAGGGAATATTTTACCATTACATTTTACTGTGAAGTAGGAAGGAAGTAAATTCAGCAGCAGAGTCTGTGGGCAATGCTCTCAAACAAGTACTTTGAAGCAAAAATCATATGACTCACCTCCTGCTGAAAAACTTGTCCTTCCCTCCTGGGACACCACCACTGATGTTGTTACAGCTGCTTCCGTCTGGCATTTTCTGGACTGTTGCTTTACTCCTATTAGAATAGCTCTGCTGCATTTGTGGTCAGGATGAAGTGCATGCAATTTAAAATGCAAGAGCAACAGAGAGGAGCCATTGCAAACTGTCACCCAGCCTGGGGCATGAGGAGGAATCCAGCCAGAGAACTTGGAAAGGCCTCATTCATGTGTCTGGGCTGGCAGTGCAAGTGCAGGAAGACTTCTCTCCAGGAGGAGGCTCCTAGCTCCTTTTAGCCCAGCACAGATTTTACCTACACACTAATTTTGTACCAATCTCAGCAGGCTCAACAGAGTTTTTATCAGCATCTCATGAAGAGGTGCTTGTACTACCACATTTACTCCAGATAGAGAGGGAAAAGCAGAAGATTTTGGGGCTGGGTTGGAAGGCTATGGCTTGGGAATCAGCAAACTCTCTTGACTTAAACAATAGAAGGGAAGAAAGAAATTCACCATTATAAGACTTGAAATGTTAGTGGAAACTGAAAATTGGTGGAAATATTGACAACTTTAGCAACAATATAAATCAATTTTTTAGATCCCTTTTCACTTTTTTTCTTGGGAACACTAGCTGAAAGATTGATTTCCTGAAATGCAAAGGGAATTAGCAGAAGGAAGAATCATGGAACCATAGAATGTTTTGGGTTAGGAAGGACATTAAAGATAATTGAGTTGCAGACCACTTGCCATGGTCAGGGACGCCATTTACTAGATCAGATTGCTCAGGGTCCCATCCAAACTGGCCTTGAACACTTCCAGGGGTGGAGCATCCACACCTTCTCCAGTCAACCTGCTCCTGTCTCACAACCTTCCAAGTAAACAATTTCTTCCTTACATCTAACCTAAGCTGCCCTTTTTCAGTTTAAAAACCACTGTCTCTTGTCCTGTCACCATCTGCCGATATAAAGAGTCTCTTTCCCTCCTTTTTATAAGCCCCCTTCAGGTACTGGAGGGCCACATGAGGACTGCCTGAAGCCTTCTCTTTTCCAGGCTGAACAACCCTGGCTCTTTCAGCCTATCTTCATAGGGGAGGAGCTCCAGCCTTCAGATAACCTTTGTGTCCCTCCTCTGTTTTGTAAAGTAATTAGTGCATATTGCCTTTCTGCTACTAAAGTCACAGGCTTTCAAGTAGGACAATCAATCAGCCATTCAGTTGGATTTGGATCCAGATAGCCTACCATAGAGCATGAGAAAAAGCTGCGTTTAGTAGATATCCTGCCTTATACATGACTGCATTGATTTGATCTATTCTACAAGACAGTAGATCTAATTAAAATTTCTGTCCCATGAGAACAATTGCCACTGCAGGAAAACAGATAGGACAATCTGAAGAGAGGCAAGGTTTCTTCATTCTCACACACCATTTCTGCCCAGGTAATCTGGCCTATGACACTGAGTGCTCACTCTGCAAATCTGGAGTACAAGATCTACAAGTGACCAGCTACATCTTCCTTATGAATGGGCCAGAGCTACTGCTCAGCCACAGAATGAGTGACAAAGTTTCATTTCAGATCACTTACTGAGAGTACCAAACCAAAGCAGAAATAATGACCGAGTAAAGGATTTAAGAACAGTCTGAGCATAGTCCAAATATCCAGGTCAGAACATTCAACAAACAGAACATCTAGCAAACTGTTGTTACTGGGGACCCTAAAATAAACTTTAATTTCAGAGAAAAAACCACTAAGAAGAAAAAATATTTCAATTATTAGTAGGCATGAGCGGCATACAAACGAGGAAGTCAGTGTTAGATCAAAATTGTCAAATGCCACAAAGATTTGGTTCCTGAAGCAACACTATTGACTTCACACCAAGCCAACATACCCCAAGAACCTCTTCTTCATTCCGTGGTTTCTCTGAACCATTGAAAGTAGTAGAAGTCACAAATATTTTAGGTTGCTTCTAAACTGGACTTCTGAAAAATAAACAGAGATCAGACTAACAGTACTGCTGTTCAAGAAGGAGGAGTGCAATGGGGAAGGTTTCCAACAAGGGCACAAAACTTTCCAGCCACACCTCTGGGTTTTGCAAGGACATGTAAATTGTCACCATGAAGCTGGATTCCTCACCTTCAGGGTTTGCTTGCTGGCCACTTCAGATTAAAGTACATTTTGGCAAAAGTCCTGAGTTTGCCTCCTCTTACAGCTGTGAATTCAGATAGAAAGTAGATAAAAACTGCTAGATTTATTTAGTCTTGCTAAGTAAGATACTGGGCAACAGTTACTAATGTTTTTGAAGATATGCCTTCTGTGAAATATTGCCAAAACAAATGTATACAGCACACAAAGTCAAGTAAATAACTCCACATTTTATCTTGCTGATAATCAAATTAGGAAGGATGTTTAAACAGTAGGTGTACCTAGATCAATTTAAAATGACAGTGGCAATAACACATAGGAAACTTAGGTTAGATTTACAATATTTTATTTGGCCCCTTATTTTCCTCAGCCAGAGTGATACTGCTCCAGGTTATCTGTTGGTTAAGAGATTATAAAAAGAGATTATAAAAGAGATCTATAATTAAACTGGTGGGGGGAAAAAAGGTTATATATTTTTAAATTTTGTTCATTTTTGATAGTGCTTCCAAGTGATGATTACTAATTTATGGAACTTGAGTGGCATTGACTGAATGACTGGAAAGGTTTTACACTCCTCTGGCATAACATGCAAAGTCACCTGCAGAGAACTGGAAAACTGCAATTTACACATTTATACATTTATAGGAGCCACTTCTTAGTCATTATTAAGATGATAAGATTTTTTCTGGTTACATAAACAAAAGCTGACAATT
This sequence comes from Lichenostomus cassidix, assembly GCF_008360975.1. NCBI lineage: Eukaryota > Metazoa > Chordata > Aves > Passeriformes > Meliphagidae > Lichenostomus > Lichenostomus cassidix. The sequence goes on along the minus strand of NC_139480.1, from coordinate 24,011,163 downwards.
TTATATAATGTCCAAGTTGAAGAATAAGAAGCAACTATACAAAAAAGATGGCAGAAGGAAATTATTACAAATTTAAGAAGCAGGTACATAATATCTACAAGTCACTAAAATCCCAGGAAGAGGTTTGGTGGCTTTACTTCAAGTTCTGTTGTGTGGGGAAGGAGTTGCTGCTGGTGCAGATTGCCACCACGAGCCACACACTTCATGGAGCCTGCTGCTTGCTTCTTTGTGGATGAGAACTCCCCTGCTGTTTTTCAATTTTGGTTTTAAGCTGAATTTCCAGTCTTCTCTGCACTCTGTGCTTTGCTCAAGGTCAGGCCACACTCTGCTAAAATAAGGAAAAATGTGTAATGACTATGATTTGCTACAGATTAATTGCTGTCCCCTAACCCCTTGTGCATAAAAAAAGCTTCCAGGCCACAGAGACAAACAAACAAACAAACAGAAACTCAAGTAAAATAAACCCAGTAAACAGAAACCTGTGGGAGGAGACATATGGGACATTCAGCTACAAAACAGAGGGAAGTAGAATGGTAAAACCACAATTGCTGCTGTCCTTGCAAGGGAGCACCACAATGGCCAGGTCCTCTCAGTAGCTACATCAAAAAGTAGGAAAAAAAAAATATATATAATTATAAAAAGGGGTGAGAAACTGAGGAACTCAAGAGGAGAAGAGTAGCTTGAGACTAAATAGAATTACCTGTGGGGAGAGAGCTCAGAAATGTAAATAGTTAAAAGGCACTGAGAATTGCAGTTGGGCTTTTTTTTGTGTAAGAGTTGGCATCTTAATAAAACCATAAACTTCACAGTAGCTCTGCAATGCTCATGTTCTGCTTATCACTTTCACTCTGCAGAGTTTGCTCATGTCAGTGCTCCTCTGAGTGTGCAGCACATGAAAGCTTCACTCATCTCTGCTCTGCCATTAAACTTCAAAGATCTGGCTCTGGGTACAATTTAAAATAATTTTCTGTAGTAAAGTAAAATTCCCTCAAGCAAAGGGAATGAACATCCAGGAAAAAAAACAGAAAGAAGAAAAAAAAAAAAAACACCTCCCTAATGTGGGCTTAGAATCAGCAGGTTCATTTTCTTTTGCATGGATTTTTTTTCCCAAAAAATATTTTAGGGATGTTGATGTTTTTACTAAGCTTTTCATTTAGAATGACTCATAGCTGTGGCTTCCTATAACAGAAGGGATTCCTATTTGGACTGCCTACAAGCCACCTCCTTTTTATTTACATATAAATCAGATGCAGGAAGAGATTAGCAGCTTCATTCCCGTAAGTGGGAGCAATCCAGGTCCTCTGACATTCCCATTTAGCAGGTTTGTAAAGAACTGTGATCTGTATAAAAGACTTGGGGAGGGGAAAAGCAGTTTGTTTACCCTTTCCAGAAAAAAAAAAAAAAAAATAGAACTGTTACTTAAACCAGGGATTATGACAGAAGAACCAAGTGGAAATCCCAGAAATGAAAGCAACCTGTATTGACTTGAAATGCAACTGTGCTAGAGGTAATGGGTGTTTCTGATTTTTCTTCTCTGGATATAAAGGAAAAAATGAAGTCAATCTGCCAGGATTTAATAGCAAGGAGCAGCCCTATTAAAGGACCGATTTAAACCTAATAAAAGCCACTGAACTCCATGGACCAGGGTCATGATGTTAACAATCTGGACTAGAAGGTAAACAGAACATTAATTCACCATGGAGTGCTGTGAGGATGGGAAAATAACCTACAGGGACCAAGAGAGGAAAAGGAATGGGAAATAAGATCGATTTTGGAGTAACATGAACTATTATGCACAGATTAAAATATTAGAGATGTTTGAAAAGCAGCCGTGGTGAGCTCCCTCAGCCTGGCTGGAATGGATTTGGCTCAAGGGCAGAAAAATTGCTTAAAGCCTTACAAGTCCAGGCCTGGCAGGGGCAGCTGCCCCCGAAAGGGACAACCAGGAGTCAGTGGGAGCTCTGGGTGTGCAAATCATGGGGATTAATGGGATCCTGCCGAGAGCAGAGGGGGCCGTGTGGCTGCACAGCAGGACCCTGCCCTGGGGCTGCCACACAGCCGGGAGAAGGGAAAAAATCCTCCGTAGCCCACTGCTTCTCTCTCCTGGTAATCTTAGCCTGGAGCCAAGCTGACAGGAGTGAGCTTCCATGCAGGATAAACGCACAGTGCTTCAACTGTGTGGATGTATGATCTTTCTCCACAGAAATCATATATACTGCATACACACACACATAGGATTATACAAATACCTTATTAAATATATACACTATTATATACACCTTGATCACTCTTTTCTCCCTGTTTCAACTCCCCAGGGACTAATTGTGTGTTCACTTCCATTGTTGTGCTCATCTGGATCTAGGAGTTATACCAGTGCAAAGCTGGTATAAATCTGCATTAGAACAAAGCTACCATGAGCTGTTCCCTCTGAAATATGCATTTATATCTGACTGCACAGTTTTGCTGCAAATTTTGCTCAGAAAACTGGGGAAGTAAAAAGTTCTGCCAAAACAATTTCATTTGAATATCCTCCAAGTTATACATTCCAGCACTATAAACAAGGTTCTCTTATGAAAGTGGATTTAAGTGTCTTTCCATGAGGTCAACATTTAATACAGGTGAATTTGCAATTCAAACTTTACTTTACAGATTTTTGTCAGTATAAACATTTACTAGGCAGATATTAAGATAATTTGATCCGTTTAGGAGTTGAACCTGAAGGAATGTTATTTTTAATCTGCAAACTTTCTTACAGGCTCTTAGCCACAAAGACATTTGCCAAAGAGTTTTCCAAACACCCTGGTGTAAGCAGGGACTTTGCCTATATAATGGCTGCTTTCTCTTAGATCATTTTCTTAGAAGGTGGGAAGAGAGATGAAGGGACACAATGAACAATAACAGAAAAAAACCCACATTTTTTATATAAACCATGCACAGCCAGTCTGCATAGTTTTTGCTTTTATAATATGAAAAGGAAATGGAAACAAATATCAAAGCTAATACCTTTCCTGTAGAGAAACTATGCCTCTTTAGGAACTATGTAATAGGATGCAATATAATATCATACATCATCTTAGGCATTCAATACCCCTTCACCCTTATCACAAGGTCATTTCTTCCAAAGGTCATTTAGAAAACATAACTTTGTATTTAAAAAAAAAAACTACGCTGGCTTCAGCAAAAAAGAGTCTTACTGAAAGAGTCCTGATGTTGTGGTATCTTGAGGATGCTCAGATTCCTGCATTTCTCACTGCTGTACCACACAAATGGAAGGACTTAACAGAGAATCTTCAGACACTTATATTTACAACTTCTTCTTCCTCCTCATCAAGGTCAAAGAGATTTAAAGGTGCTCAGGAACTCACAAAAGCAGGATCCTTATTTATAATCTTCTCAGTGCCAGAGCAAGTGTCAGCCTGTGTTTGATCCTGTAAACAGAAAGATCTCCCCATGCACTCATTAATAAGGACTGGGAACTACCATTTCTCCTGGCCCTGTGCCTTTCTGACTCAGGAAGAGCCCCAGGCTCAGCACCTACCACTGTGGTCCCTGGAGACATAAGCTCAAAAGATAACAGATAGTACAGACTGACATTACAAAACAACACCAAATTTAAGAGTTCATTCTTTATTAATTATTATGCATAATTTAAAGTTAGACTTTTTCAACACATCTTGAGGTTCCATCCAGGTTTTAAGAGATACCCTGGCTTTTCAAGATAAGCAGTTGACTGTTGGTGATGCACAGGATATATGCAATGGATGCAGGACCAGATGGTCTGCTCTCTTTGCCTGCGTGGGGGCACAGGGAAGCAAAGGCTGTACTTGTAGAGACAAGCCCTAAAAGTTAAAGCTCTCAGTCCCCAGAGGAGAAAAGTAGGATGCAATTCTCATTTGGGTGGGACAGCACATTTTGAGTGATTGCATCAGGAACAGGAGAGCATTTGTGTGCAGAAAAAAATGTCTTACCCTCCTCAAGAACAAAAGGAGGAAATACCATCACTCCTTCCTTTGGAGGTATTTTGCCAGCATCACATGGAATATTGTACAAGTGCATGAATATACTCACAGGCACACATGCATATACACACACAGGCCTTTAAGACTGAAGTTGCTCCACAGTCTGGACTAATCACAGTATCACTCCACCTCCTGCTCCACTCCAGTGAGGAAGATGGAACAGGAGGGAAAAATGACAGGGATGAAGAAAATAATAGGGATTCCAACAAATAAATTGTCTCCAAAAATGACATCCTTTTGATACTTTATTTCCCTCTTCTTCAGCATGAGTTTCCCTTGTCTCACAAACTTAAGAGAAGCATGAACCTTTCAGCACCCTCTGTTTTGGAATAAGCATACAAATGTTTTTTTTTCACTTGCCTTTGCACTGCCCTTTAATGGCAGTCCAGAGGCTTATTACATTTCTTATATCTGAAAAATGTTTAATGCCTTTTGACATTCTTGCAAATAAAAAAATCTCAACTGATTAGTCATCTCATGTTTTTGTATCATGGCCATTATTCATAGCTTTTGCTAATTTGCTAAATGGGCCAAAATGGACAAACATATTCATCCCACTGATAGCAATGATGTATTCAGAAGAGTGCACACTGCAGATGCCACACTGAGTCATCCATATCAATCCGAAACACAGGTGGTGGCATTGCCCAGAAAACACATTACTTATTTAGAGGTAACTTAGACTCTGATGCCCACTTCCCAAGCTGTTAAAATATTCACACCTAATCAGAGGTTTCCCAAGCTGTTTACATGTTCACTCCTAATGAGGGACAGAAGCCAAGTTTCCCTACAGCTCACACATTACAAGTCATGTGGGAGCCCTCTTGCCTGCCTTTTCCTTGGTTTCATGCTTGCTTCAGCTAGACTATCTGTAGTCTTTCTGCAATAGGAAGGATGGAGTGTGACCCCATACCAGTCTAGGGAAAAGATTGGGAAATGGGAGGGGGCTGGCACTTCCTCAGGATGTGGAGGAAACTGAATCAGATCTTCCACTTCCCAGGCAAGTGCTTTCCCCCAGGTCTTCAGAACAACATGGCCCCTGCCTTTCCCTCTTCCCTTGCAGAACTGGGAGTGCTGAAACCACTTTTAGCAAATCAAGCCCTTACAGATAAAAGCCCTGAACTGATTCATTTAACCACAAACTGAGGCCCCATCATCCCCATCATCTGTGGCATTGCCACTAAAGGTACCCAAATAACTTGCAGGCCTAATTGTTGGAGCACCTATACCGCCCAGTCAGGCTTTACATTAATGGTCTAGGGAAGACTAGTTTCCCTAAACTGGTCTTGTTCCTAACTGGTCTATTATAAAGAAACACTGGTGTCTGAATAGTGAGTCTGCCATTAATTTCTCTGACTACATCCATGGGCTGTGCAAAAGCATGAGCCTGAGCATATACTGAAATCCAGACCTAGAAATGGTTTTGAGGCAACACTAGAGAATGCTAGAAGAAAAGGTGGAAACCATGAGCAAAATGCATCTGCAGTATGAATCTTAACATATGGCCTTTTCCTTTCATGGATCACAGCTAGGGTGAGAGCCTCGGCATGCTGTGGGGGTCAGTGAAGAGGCAGTGCCTCCATCATTAGTGCTAATAGCTGGTTCACCTTTCATAGAAAGCTAAAAGTAGCCACAAAGTCAACTAACTTCTGATAATTTTCTAGAATTTCTGTAATTCAGCATTTGCCTTGCAGTAAATGCTAATACAGCTGTCTGTGCTTGTATCCGTTCCTAATTTCTAATGGCACATTATAATAGTTTATCTAACAAAACATTTGTATCAAGAAGTCACACAGTTACACCAGTTTCCAGATAGGATAATGTTATTGCACTGATGCCAAATCTGAAGTAAAGAAGACTAAGGAGCCTTAGTTATTGACACTAACATTCCTTTCTTACCTCCTTGCAAGTTTTAACCTGAGATTAAAAGCCAAGATTGGATGGAGGTTCAGAATGTTCTGGCTCTTCTGAATCTGTGTCTCCTTAAAATTTTGGATTAGCAAATATTTTTGTGTGGGATCTTCACTTTCCTTTCTGTAAAACAAAAATTAGCTCCCTAAAACTAAATATAGAATATCCCCTTTTTCTTATCTTTATTATTTAAAATTATTGAAGACAAAATTTTTCCTGATGGCAAAGTTGTTGGTTTTGTTTGGGTTTGGGTTTTTGGTTTTGTTTTTTTTTTGTTAATTGCAGCTCAATAGAGCTGCTGAAGAAGCAGTGCTTAGGATAAAGTGAATGGGACAGCAAGAAGGACAAAAATCTGGAAACCAGCCTGACTTCCATTAGCAGTTTCAACTGAAAAACATCTTCTCAGATATTTTTCAATTTCATTATATCATATTTTATCTTGGAAATTATTCTTCAGACCATTTCAATCCATTCCTAATCAGAACAAAATAGTTAATGAGTAATTTTTCAATTGTCCTCTAAAAAGATTTGGAAATCTACCAGACAAAAAAAAATGAATCCATTAAAAATTAAATGCTTTCTTTTTTGACTGCTTGACAAATACTGTACAAGGGATCTTTCTCATTTTTTAATGATTCAGTACTTGCAGAACGTTGTATTTCATAAGAAGAAAATTCAATGTAGAGAAGACTGACTCATGGTGTTTTATCTTCTTCTACATGGTAATAAAGCATGCCTTTACATCTTAAGCATGGAGACTTTTCCAAGACAATGTGCTAAAAGCAAAGGGTTTTGCCTGCATATCCCTGAAGTCACAAGTTTTTCAATTCACTCAAAGAAGGACTGGAAACAGAATAAGAACATTCAAATGGTCTGTGAAGACCATATTTAGAGGTCATTTAATTTCTATCAAGTCTTTTCTTTCTTATATCCTTGCCATGTACAGTTCTGTTTAGGCCAACCACCACTAGATATCTAGTTAAGAGGAGTTAACTATATACTTTATGTTGAATTTTTAATGTCTAAACTAGAATGCACTGTTCCCAAACAGCAATAAAAATGTCTACATCCTAAGGGCATTTTAATATTTGCATCTGGAAAATATTCCTCTCTTCACAGCTGTTACCCAGCCAAAATAACAATGCATGAGCACAGCCAGCAACTTGGAGTGGAAAGGAGCTATTTATTTCTTTGCTACAGTCCAAGGTGTTTTCAGGATTGCGGAGTACAGTTTCCTGTTTTTCAGATTGTTCTTTAAAGTGGACCACTGGGGAAGCAGCTTATTCCAAAAGTTGCACTAACTTCAGATTGATCTTGTTGATTTCCCTAAATTAGGCCTGGTTTACGTCCCCATGGCCCAGTTTCTTTTGTATTTTAAACAACACAAAGTAAGTCGGTGCATGCTGAGGTATGAGTGCAGGCATACTGCTGATATCCAATACTTGGGATCAGCTTCAGGTTTTTGAAGCCTTTGGAGTGATCAGTGCCACTGCAGGTGGCATTTGAGATAGAAGTGGGTGTCCAAACGTCTCTTCGTCTTTTGCATTGCTCAATGCCATGCCAAGAAAGCAGCATTTCTTGAGAGGTTCCTTCCTGCAGCACAACTTTCAGTAGACTATTGGCAAGCTCTTGGAAGCCAATCAATATATGATAAACTCTTCATCGATAGCCATTTATTTATTGGTAGTCTTTCAGGTGCTCATGTGAAGCAGCTTTCCCAAAATATATCTCAGTAAATTTAAGGATTTCTGAAAACTTACAATGCACAGGTCCCTTTATCATTAAATGAAACTCGAGACAAATTTGAATGTGTTGCCTTATTGCCGTGTTCTAAGAAAATCTTTTTCTGCAGGCAAGTACACAGCTCGAAAGCATTCTAAGTTTTTAAGTGATATTTTTCATCATAGTCAACATTCTGCTCTCTTAAAATGTAACACAGAGTTATTACATCCCTTTCCACATTGTTTACATGAGCATTTTGTTACTCTATACTACAGAACTGCCCTAGGCTAAGGTTTCTGCTGGTGGAGAAAAATAAAAATTGGTTTCTGTACTAAAACAGCCCACACATTTACAGGAGTACAAACAGACTTCAGATTTTTTTCAGGTACTATGCAATTCAGGGCTGAGTATAGCTCCAGATGGGAGCTGGTAAACCTCTTCTTGATGTTTTTCCACTGAGTTGCTTTATTTGTGGTATCACATAGCTGCTGTCAGGCTTGGTTGGTTATAAAGGCAGGATGACATTCTTGCAGGCTCAGCACTACAGCTGGACTATAGCCCATCTTTCTTTGTATAGCTTGTACCTGAATTAGATTTTGAATTCTTATAACAGTACTGCCCAAAATTCACATTACTTGAATTGCAGAACGTCTAACAATTAATAATGACAGTTACAATAAACAAAATTTAGTTATTGTTCAGTAGATTAAACAAATTATTTTGAATAATTATCAGGTTTAAATCAGACTAGACCCAGGGGAATCTCTGCTCTGGAAGGTTAACTGGTGGCTTAGTTTGATTCCTGTGTTTGAGACACTCCCTCATGTCTTTATCTAAAAAACCATTTACAGACATGTGTTTCTTCACTAGGTCAACATTTATTTTGAATGTAAGTACTTTAAGACCAAACAGGGACTGCTAATAGGATTTAATATTTTTAAGAATAAAATTCAATGAAAGTTTTTCTTGAACAATCTAAGCTTGCTTCTTCTGCTCTTCAGGAGATGTGAATCCATGTGTAATTCAAGTTTTACCTCTCCTGAAGGATTTTTTAGCATTTAAAGATTTAGTAAAATTACCAGATTGGAAAAAACTACAGAGCAAAAACTCCCGAAATGACAGTGTTTTCAACTATTTTTCATACTGTGTTGCTTCATTCTGTTACTACTCAGTATCCCATGGACATCTGAAGGCAGTGCTATCTCTGCAGAGATTTTCTTGTCTTTCTGCAGAGATTTCTCTGCCAGCTTGTGCAAGCTGAGCATCCACAACCCTGAGGAACAAAGACTTTCTTTCTACTGACACACCCAGAATCAGAGTGCAGAATGGGGCTTTAAACAGGGTGACCAAAACATGATGTTCAGAATTTCTCATGTTAACAACTTTTCTTAAGAAAAATACGTAAAGTTTACATGCATAAACATAGAAATATATAGTAGTAGGAAAATAATTTACTGTGGCAATTTTTGTATTTAAGAAAAGTGCACCGGTCTGAAGAGTTCAGTGTATTGAACAAGAAAAACTTGACAAATTCACCATTAAAATGAATTAATGAGGAAATTACTGATTGAACAGCTGCTCTGCTTTAGCTGCTATCAGACTGGAAACAATTCTAGTTATCTGTATAAACTTGAATGATATTCTCTTCTGCTTTCAAGCATGGATTTTCGAATCACACGAACTAATGAAGAAATCTGTCTAATCAGTGGTGCCACACAAGATTTTACAGTAACTATTGTGGAAAATACATTTCCATATATGTACTAACAATCATCATTAATACCCCACACAGATGCAATTTTTTTAGTAATACTGTTTTATTATTATTATTACTATTATTATTATCAGCATAATTATGTTCTGAAAATACCATCCTAATGGTTTCTCATCCCACCTGCAGTAAAAATGGGTCTCTACTCCTGGACTGGTTCTTAAAATGAGAAAACAATTATGTTACTAAGGAAAAAGTAAAAAATAAAAAAAAAAAAGACTAATACTAAAACACTAATATCATAACGCTTTTTTATGAGAATGACTCTTTTATTTTTCTTCTTATTTTATTAATCTGTAGTTTTATAATAATAGTCTACACATCACATATTCTGAGGAAATGATAGAACTTCCTGTTCTCTCACATCTGGAACATTAGTAAGCTCAACCTCCAAAAAAATAGAAGCTAAATAATTTACCACGCTGTTTATTTCAAAGACCTCCTTCCAGAATTAAAGGAAATCTATTTGCATGTTTCTAAAGGCATTGTTCCTTCAGTCTGTGATGTTCATCAGTCAGTTTTGCTGCTTTTGTTTTTGTAATCTAAATAAATATAGTTCAATGGTTTGGAACTCCATGGTTATCCCAGTGGATTCCTCTATATCTATTGTGTAAGGCAAAACTAGGGGAAGCAAACGATGACTAATTTTATGAACACAAGGTGATAGAAGCAAGTGGAAACCTCTACATTCTGCTACAATCTGCCACTTTTTAAGACTTGTAACGCCTAATGATCCAATAGCTTCCAAATCTCTCACAGATAAGTTTGCATTTTCCATTTTTACTAATTATTTCTACAATTTTCTTTAACGCATTAATTTATTAGGTATTGCGAGAAATTTGATAAAACACCTCTCATTCTCTTGTGGTTGGTATTTGCACACAGGCATCTACCGAAAAATAACTCCTGGGTGTAAATCAACACCTAGCTTGTAATAATATGTTCACAAAATCATGGCCTAAATAAGAAACAAGTGTTGAGGTAAGGGAGAAACAGCCACTGAGAAACACTAGTTGAGAAGTGAAAGCAAATGGAAATGCAACACAGTGTGCTGACAGAAAGTGTTCTAATTCAAATGGATTACATTTTTTTCTGATATGCTCTAAGTTTTAAAAATATTTGTAAGATTGGAAGAGTTCTGCAGAGCAACTACAGCTTAACTAAAGTAAGCTGCACCAATTTCTGTCTAGTCTTTCCTTGTTAAAGGTTTTCACAGTAAAGCAAACATTTAAGGCTTGTACCTTGAGCAGTGCTTTACAGGAACGAGATTTACCATTTGGTGGAAAATCATACAAAATGTGTTTAAAAGTACAAACACAGAATTTTAAAATTTAGTGTTATTTCCCATGAATCAGCATGTTCCTGCATGTCCTAATAAAATAGTATTAAAATTCCTTTATACTTGCTGTAAGCAAAATATTCCTATACAAAAAGATAATTTGGTTGATGCAACCTGGATTGTGACCCAATCCCCCACCTGTTCTTCCACTGAAATCAAGGTGTCTCTGGGCAGGATCACACAGTGTGCATTGCAGGACTGAGCCCAAGGCTATGCAGACTAAGCCAGGAGAGACAACACATAAGTGGAAACAGCTGGGTTTTATTCTGAATCTGTCCCTTACACTGTCTACAGTAAGGAAGGACAAATTGGCTCCTAATGGTATTACAGCCTAACTGTGAAACACACATCTACAATAACTAGCCAAATCACCTTCTGAAGAGCTTCTCTTTCTGCTAACTGTACAAGCACTAGCGTAGGCTAAATGTCTAAATTATAGTATTTCCACTTTTACAATAGGCAAATTTGGAAGAGATAAATATTTAATTATTATGTTTTATTATTGACTTGGAGATGGACACCATTATACCCAATCTTTTTGTTTGCAGTGGCTGTGTATATTTAAATATGTAGCTGCTGCCACCAAGAGAATCTGAGTTTTGCAAGACCACTGAAAATTAAATTCTTTAGGGATTTCCAGATGATATCTGGAGTTCATTGCCATCCTGAAAACCATGTTTGGAAGACAATATTCACAGACCCCTTAGGAACTCCTTCTCACAGTGCTGCCACATGCAATATTCGTAGTTCAAGGAACTTTTTATTAAAAATTACCATATGAAATGGGGTAGCATTGAGCCCCTTTGACCATCATGGATTAACAGTCACCATCAGAGTAGACATTGTGTTTCAACTTATAGAGGAAAGGTTTGGAAGACAAAGGGCAAAGTTTGATTTGTCCTTTAAGTTGTGTAGAGGGCCAGTGCACAGTGAATGAGAAGGGTGGAACCATTTCCTTGAGTAAGTTCATGATTTAGCTACTGAACTTTGGACACTGAGAAGCTTTGATACTTAAGAGCACAGAAGTGGCAGCAGAAATAGTTAAGATGGGAAGTGATTAAGTCATGAACAATGAGAGGTTGGAAAGTACTGCAACAGGCCATTGGGAAATAATGATTACAGTGTCAACACTGAACTGCCAAATGTGTTTTCAACTGACTGAAGGGGGACCCAAGATTTCTTCATTGCAATGAAAGGCATTGATAAAAATGCTGTATTTGTCTCAATCATGGAATAAAATCTAAATAAAGTGGTGTTCCCACCCACCTTCTTGGAGGAAACATTTGTGCTATGGGTGGTCAAGGAAAGCAGCTCATCAGTGCTGGATCAATCCCCAGCCCATGTTTCTCAAAGTAATTTTCCTTGTGCATAGTGAAGTGTTGTCCAAATGGTGAACACAAAACAGGATAGTGTGCCCTGGCAACATGTTTAAAGAAGAAGAAACATACTGAAAGTCCACTGTTAAATCAACACAATATTTTTAGAAAAGAGGGAATCACTCAAGGGAACCTTTCTCAAGACTGAAGCTTGTGCAATCTAAAACTTGGAACAAGGTTGTGACTGAGCAATCTGCTGACCTTTCTGAGACATCCTCTTGGTAAATTCTTGTGTACCAAAGGTACTGGAGCTGATTTACTATGAAGCAAGGCAATGACTGCTCAAGAGAGGCCCAAATTTCATGAAGAATGTGAATTTGCTATTTTTACAGAACCTCAGAAAGTTACACAGGCATCTTATATTGTACAATTCTAAGCCTCTTTCCTATCAAATTATTAAAAACATTCCATAGATACAAATTAGCATTACAGATGCTATAATATTACCAGTGTTCAATTAGTGAACATCTTCTAGGCAAAATGTTAAATTAAACATGTGTTTATAGGGAATGTTGGGTCTGGAGGGGTATCCATGTCAGAGTTCTCCAGCTGCTCCAAAAGTCATTTCATGGAGACAGACACACACTCTACAATAAAGGCATTGGATAAAGTTTTCTCTTTTCTCCCGTAAATGGAATTTATCTTTCATTTTCTCACTAGAAGACAATTTTTAAGCTACAGTTCACACTTTAGGATTCACCAGTTCAGTATTTTATTTTAATGTTGTCATCTCAATAAAAATATCCTCAGATGTGACCACATGCATTCTTAGAGATTATCATATATACTGCCACTTGAAAATGCTTTCCCATTATTCAGGTGTCTCTAAATAAAAACTGTGCCTGGTACAAGCAAGTTCTTTAGAACAGATAGCACCACTTAAGCACAGCCATGGTTCTTATGGTAAATCCAGATAGCTCCATCACAGGACATTTCATGAAGCCATGCACCTTTTCTTCTGAATTTTATCAGGAGTAGACTACATCAAATTAACAAGTAATAGTCCCTGGCTTCACCTCAGTGCAAGAACTGTAATTCAAACCGTCCTTCTTGCTGCCTTCTATATGGGATGGAATGACCTTCACTGTTTGCACCAGCACTGATTCCCACATAGAGTCCTGTTGAGCTCAGCTCAGGAAGGTTACGTCTCATCCATAGGAGCAGGAAAGGCTTCTAAGCTGCAGGACCCACACAGCCAGTCCCCACTCAGGAGGATGCTGCGGCTGCCCTGTCCCTCCCATCACAATGCTGCTCCCACGGGAAGGCAGCCTGCCTAAGCTGGCTAGATGGGGGTTGCAGCACATTCCTGAGAGATCCAAGATATAAAACACATAAACAGGCAGTATAGTCCTCATTCTATTTTCAGTTACCCAGACATTAAACAACACCTGGACTTCTATTGTGTAGGGATTGTATCTTGATGGGTAGAAGAACAAAGAAATGTGTCAAAACATACAGGAATACTTCTCCTGACATATTCACATTTTTCAGAGTGTTATTAGATAAGCTCAGGTGGCTTCACTGATTGTTTACCTCTGAGGCTTTCACTGGCTTAATATTCCATAAACCCAACTACACAAGTTATTCATTCACAGATTTTTAAAAATGGGTGCGCTTTGTTTCAAGGTACAGATGTTAGTATAATAAAATACTAACAGATCTCTCAGTATGAATAAACAGGAATAAGTGTTTATTCATGATACAGAGGATTGTGTAGGGAGTTCTCCTCATTAAAATGGTAAACTAAACCAAGTTTAATTACAGCTTGAAAGCCAAAGGGAAGTATGTTACTATCTTATCTTGCAGGACACAAGGTAACTTAAAAAAACAGTGGCATGCCAGTGATAATGTAAATAGAAATACAAAATCGGACTGGGTACTAGTATTTGGCATGCTTCATACCTATAGAAATCCATTTCCAGTCATGATTTGCTGGCTTGGCTACTTCAGGAAAAAAAAAGATAGGTCACTTTTTAAAAGCTGTCCTAAAGCACACTTCATGTATCTCCAAAGTATAATACTGGAAAACAACATGAAACACATACAATATACTTTTTTACTATAAGAAAACTTTTTTGGGTTCTAGATTGATGTCCTGCAATGAAACAGAGGAAAAGCCCTTGTAAAGACAATTACATTTTCTTCCTTCTAACAAGGATTTGGGAACAATAAGCTTTCTCTGTTTCCTTGCATGGTGACAAAAGGCTGTAAAACAAGATGCTAAGAAACTGGCCAAGAGGAAATATTGGCACTGGATGTAAAAGTCAGAGTACTGACAACTGCTGATACTGTGAAAGGCAGCATTTTAAACACATGCTTAGTTTGGTTCACTTTTTTAATCATTATTTTTTCTGATTATGTTTCAAATAGGAGCTAAGCATAGTTTCTCTCCCTTGTTTTTAGCAGGAAAACAAATTCCCAGTCTAAGCAAATCCTCCTGCTACATTTTTAAACAAAAAGTACAGTAAGCTGCCCCTGTAAGTGAAAATAATGCACTATATTATTAGAATACTTTTGTCACTAGCTTCTTCTATTCATTTATTCTCACCTAATAATATTATTATCTGGTTTAGCTGAGCTGGTATATATCCAGCTAAAATATCCACAATTTGGAAAGTAGATATCCTTCTATATATTAATAGCTCTGAGACTAGAACAGCCTGTGGTGCTGCCTACCTTTGCACAATGCCATTGTGGTTAGCAAAACCACTCTATAAATAAGTTGTGGGTTCTGTGTTCTCAGCTTTTTCAGCCTCAGGAGGCTGGAAATTAAAGCCTGAAAATCACAGGGAAGTACACTAACTAGCCAACACAGGGAAAGAAGCAGGATATTGTGGTTTTTACTGGAACACAAGACAAATAATCTCGCTGTTACCACCTCACTGAAAATTTTTAAAAGACCTAGTTTTATCAAAAGGATATAAGATGATGATTTTTCACCCAAAATGGCTCAGTCAAATAAAAGTAACTGGAGTTAACAAGAAACAAATACCCAAGAAGCCTATGAATACAGCAATCTATCAAACCCCACTGAAACCAGCTTTAGGTGTGAATGGTGTCACACAACCACATGAAAAAATTACAAACATTTTTACATTCCACAAGATGACACTTTAACCCCACCACTAAAAATAAGGACTCCCTTAAAAAAATGCAGAGGAACCAGAAACAAAACAGCCACCCCTGAGTCTGCCACTCTGTTCTCCTGGCAGTGGCTGAACCTTTCTGTTTAGTCCCTAGAGTTAACCCTAATTAATTACCGTGCTGCACATCAGCACTTTGCCAGCTCCCATCAAACAATAGTTCCATCTCTCTTATCTGGTCATAAATTATTAAATCTGTTGGCATACCCAAAACAATTACCTGCCTGTCACAAAAGTGTGTGGTGCATTGCTGGAGTCATAAAAGGGCTTCTATTATGATTGCAAAGTTTAGCTGGTAGATGGAGTCAGTAGACAGAGAGACTGCCTTTCCTGAATGAATGGACTGAGTTCCCAATCTTGAAATCTGATCTGTGAATGGAATTGAATGTTTAACCAACCACCCAGACAGATGTTAGCACAGTTGTTACCTAACCTGAGCTCTATTTCCAGAGCTCCTTAAAAACCACCAGTATCCCTTAGCAGTGAGAATGGTTAGTAGAAAGGGAACTGGACTTTGGTAGATCACTAATTCCAAAGTCCATCTACTAGACTATTAACCTAGGTGGGCTCACTTAAGCACATTTTGATACAAAAGATGCTTAATGCTTTTTTCCTTTCTCCTACTGTCCAAAACCAGAATTCAGAGACAGATGTTTCTCTTGTAATGCTGGATTTCACTCCTGCCCTGTGCCCAGCAACCATCTGGGCTCGAGTTTCTGCTTTAGTTACCACACGTCTCCCTGGTTCTTCTCCATTCAGATTGTAGAAAGGTGCTGTGCAGAAACAGGTATTCAATGACTGTAGCTGATGTGCTGACAGAATTGACACCCTGCTTTGAAAGTCAGTGTGAATATAAGGAACTGCAAACAATGATTTAGCAGCTTATTTTCCACTACCAAACTCTTTGACCATTAACAGAGGAACAAATATGGTTTCAATAGTTAACCTCAATTACTGCATTATGCAACTAATAAACCACAAACAACTTCTTGCACAAGAAGCCTTTACCATATGGATCTCTACTTCAGTATCTTTGAAATCGTCCTCGCAGAGATAGCAGACCAAATAAGTCTGTCTCACATAGCAAAGAATAGGGATAGATGCTCTCAGCCTTTCAACCTCTCCATTCCTCAGGTTTTCAAAAGATTGAGCCACTCTGATTTCCACCTGCAAAAGGGAAGTCCCAGAATGTAAACAATTTCTTTGTGCTGAATCTCTCTCTTTTCTTTCCCTGAACTTGAGTTGACATGAAGTATTTGGCTTAGCTATGTGCAGACTCCAAAGGCCAAGCCCCCTTCTCTCTGCCAAGCATGCTGAGATAAAAACACAGATAAGATTCATAGTTCCTGTAACTTCTGTACCTGGGAAACATTAAACTTGGGCAGCACTCAACTTCTTTTGGACATTGTGTGTAAAAGCCACTAGAGACTGAGTACACAAGTGGCAAAACTCTTCTCCATCAAGATTGTGTTCTATAAATTCCTGCTGTATTTATTATATTATTAATGGAGATTTGTATAATATTCAAAAGGGGAGAAAAATGCTGCTTTGATATGAGGCTTTTTGCCTTCCCTGTATTTCATTCTTACCCATTCTCTACCACAGCAGCTAGATTTGTGCTGTTTACTTTCTTTTGCTACACTGTCTGCTTTCTTGCAGCCATCACGACTTGGATGCCCAGAGCACACAGGCTGCCAGGGCTGATAAGAGAGAGTGAGTTTATTGGTGGGAAGAATGGCATAGCCAGCACTGTACTCTTTTGATTCTTTATTAGTTAGTCATAGTTTGCAGATGTTACAGGGACAATAACTTTGCAACATCTTCAAACATTGCACACAGAGAAGGCATGTGGCACTTCTCTGCAAACTAGGAATGCTTGGGCACTGTTACTCACTGCCCAGCTGGCTCATACGGAGCACTTAGTAAGCTGCAAATTATTTTGGCTATTAAGGGCATACTTATTACAAAAACATGCTTTTGTTAATCATGTCAGGCTTCAGCTTTGTTCCTGAATTTTCTTTCGTTTTTTGCCCACCGCCCACTCCTTGGTGAGCTCTGGGTAAATGCTCTCATTGTCTATTGTTAATCATTCTTGACTACATGATGATAGCTAGTTTTTGATCAGTGTCTGAACAAAACCACCTTTGCTGGATGGGTCATGAAATAGGGTGGAATTTATGAGGCATCTTTCTCCAGATTATATTGCCCTCAGCGATGTTCTGTCTGAGACACTCTGTAGTACTGTGTAAACACATTCTCTTTCATGTCACAGTGATCTGGAAATAATGTCTCTGAATGGAACAAAACAGAAAAAAAAAGACATTTTATCACAGGCCTGGCTCAAAATGGTATTTTTAAAAATATCAGAATAATCCTTCGTACAACAGGCAAAGGTGAACTTTTTTTCCTTCTGACACCTATTAGGGAGACAGTTAGACTGCACAGCCCTTGTTCTGCCACTGCATTCTTATTTACTTTTTAAAGATCCCTCCTTTTCAGCCTCTCACAAGAGGTCTTTCGAGACAGACTGAACATTTTCAATAAAATACATCCCAGTCAGTCTGCAGAATTCCTGGCCCTAAGGGTTGCACTGCTATTTCTACTCATAACAGTTGTGGGCAGGTTTGTGCTTTATCTTGTGCACATATGGTGGGTAGCAATGGACTCCTCCATGTCCCTTTACACATCAGTTTTCATTCCAGCATTAACTATGATCATCATAGGCAACAACTCAGCACTGAAACCAGTCATCTGCTTTCTATCAACTGGATGGGCAGGCAGCAAGCTAGGAAAAGAGTGATGGCTTTTTTGACCCTACCCATGCCACTGACCTAATCAACTGCAAATCAAGGACTGGGCGAAATATAGCTCTACTAGAGCAAGAGAAGAACCAGTAAATATCCTGGTACGCTGCTTTTACATAAGACTTTGTGGTCATCCTGAAGCTGACTCTGTACTGTATTTTCAAACACTGTGAAAAGGCAGGTTGCATCCATTTCATCACATGCAACAGGCACAGTCTATTTAAAACAGCTTTCACACTTCTCATAGCTTTTCCTACCAAACATGCTGAACAGTGCTTTTCCTTATTACACATCAGTTCAAGCAGCAAAGGGTATATCAGGGAAGGAAACTAAGAGACTAGAAAGATTTATTATATTGTTCCTGAGAATTTGGGTACTCATACTATGTCACCAGGATGTGGACTACAAAATTAATTTGAGAAAAAAGGCGAGTCAGAAAGTTTTGAATTTTCATGATACAGCTGGAAGTGATGTATACAATATTGTGCAGCACATGCTAGCCAGATTTTTGATGGTACACTGGGCACTTATAAAGGCAAATGAGTTCCCTGATATGCTTCACAGGATGAATAAATATGAGCTTCACAAAGATGGAGTGTATTTCATTCCCACACAAAAAAATTGGTATGGAGTTACAGAGATAAAGACAATATAGCACAAAAAGCCCAGTTGTCTTTTCAGAAGTTATACATAGAGGAAAAACAACCCTGGTCTACCAGCTCTCAGTGCTCAGACAACCATAGTGATACTTCTGTATTTATGTCAGAAGGTCCTCAAGAGATGTGTTCTCTAGTCTTTTACTTCCTTTTTACTAAAACATTTGAAGTAAACTAGAAAGCTTACAATTAAAAGAGTTAAACAGATCTAAAACATTTGGTTAAGGCACCAAAATAAACCTGGAGCTGCTGAAATGGAAAACAGAATGAGTCATAATCCAAGAAATGCCTCAGGCTTGCCGTTCTCTCAGTTTATGCCAATATTCTCTAACAAACCTGATATTCAGAGGTTCAGAGTGCCCAGCATAAGTTTTAGACAGTTACCAACACGAAAACAAAGTGTGGATATATATGGACCTTTGTTGTCCTTGGGCTTTGGAGGAGACGTGTCCTGGGTGCTCCCTTAGAAGGGCCCCAGGAACATTCGCTGAGCATTTCTTGGCCCAGTATGAGCAAAATTTTCAAGGAACCAGAGCTCAGGTCGAGGGAACACTACCTCAAAGGGCAAGAGCAGCCTAAGTCTCAGGAGTGGCCTAGAATTCAGAGTACTGCTTGGGTTGTTTTACCATATATAGCCAGGATACAGTCTTTAAATACTTTGACATTCAAGTCTCTGATTTTGCCTTTATTCCCAAAGGTTCAGATGGAAAAGCTGGAGCTCTGACTTATTTCAGCTGCATTATCTTCAGGTTTCTAACTGAAGGACAGAGGTATTTGCATGGAATTCTTTCTCAAAGGGAAAAATAACAGAGTAATAGAAAAAGTCATAGAAAAATTATAAATAACATCAATGAAGGAACATGAACACACACACACACACACACAAAATAACAAAAACAGCTATAAATTGAAGCAGACTTCAGAAAATAAAAGGGGCAGACCTTCAGCTGGTATAAACAGAAGCACTGATTAATATTAAAGCTATAATGAATGAGAGAGTACACACTAATAAAATAAATGCATTGCTTGCACTACAAATAAAACAGTTTTGAGCTGTTTCACAAACGCAACAAGACAAAAAAATGGGAGGTGAAAATCTATCTGTAGATTACTTTATTCCCTCTTGGCCTGCCAAGAATTTTACATGCAGTTATAGCTGTCTATCAAAAAGACCAAGTGAGAAAATGGAAGGAGTCCAGAGAGTCCAGAAAATAGCAAAAATGATCAGAGAGCTGAAGAGACTGATACGTCATGAGTGACTAAAATAGAACTGAATTTTTAAGACATTGGCTGTATGACAATTAAAGAGATACAGCAACTTACGGTCTGAAAGGCCTGAATACAAAAAGAGAGGGACTTTTATGGGAAAAGGGAAAGGGAAACTAAAGAAGAAAAAAATGCTTGCTGCATTTCAAAGTAGACTGAACTAGTCTCCCAAGCATGGAATGTTTAAAAGATCTGCTAGTCTAGGACTAGCAATGTTCTTTTTTCACAGACCTGTCTACAGTAGGTCTCTTAACATTTTCTTATTCCTTTGCTCATTAATTCATCTGCATAATGCATCTGCATAATACTAAGACAGAGTAGTAACTAGCATTTTATTCAAGGATCATCTAGCTCTGGTCGAAAGGTTTTGAGAACAAGCCAATACTTACCATAGTCTGTGTTCTCTGCTATGTCTCCTACCACTGTTGCCACAAGGACAAACACTGAAGGAAATTTTAAGCTGCAAGCATCACATATATATACTTTTTTTCAGCACATGTCAAACTCACTGGCTGCTGCTGACTCTTTAGACAAGACTTTCCCTGTCCCCCCTGGATTTAATAGAAAGACAAACAGAAAGAAGAAGAGCATGTAGCCTTGGGATGGAATGGCCTGGAGGGAAAAACCCCAGAAGTAGCCAATTGAAGGTTAATCACAATTTTCTAGACTTTGACTGTTGATAATGTACCTCATGTCTAGCAAGTAACTTTGCAATTTGCCCCATCTCCTTTCTTTGGATAACCTGGACGGAGCAAACACTCTAACAGATATAAATTCATACATATTATGTGTACATATATTGTATATAGGTGTGTTGTAATACATGGACCACTTGCACTGACACCACAGGGGCAGGCCAAGTCATACTAGAGAAGTCTTACAGAAAGATGGAATGTAATCCAAATGCACCTTCAAGAATGGTACATTCTTCAACTACACTTCTTTGACTCAAAATTATTAGAAAAAATACCAGTTGCTCACATGGGCATTTGTCTTCCTTTGTCATCTTTTCTCAGTGGAGTTTTAAAAGTAGGAATTTTTAAATTGTATGCCCTTTGAAAAAGTATTCTGCAAATTCTACTTTTCTCAAAGGAGCATCCTTTTTCATAAAAGAAGGGTTTTACCTCAAAATTACTTTATTTATCTAAAGAAGTCAAGCTATCAGACTATAAAAAGATAATAAAGTACACTTTAAGGGAAAAAAAACCAAACAATAGTGTTTGTGAAGCACCCCTTGGGCAAGTAAAAGTCAGACCCTTATAAGCCCTAAGTGTAAGAATGGCTGATTTCTTGGGAAAAAAAACCCTCATCATTTTGTATGCAGCTGACATACATATTTCTGGCTTTACAATAAGCCATTTGAAAACTATATAATGAATAAGAATGGAAAATATTTTTTCTTTATTTTATAATGAAGAAATAAAAAAAATGTTGTCTAAGGTTGGATTACTTCATGGATGAGAATGTCCTAAATACCTCAGAGATTTTTACATGAACATACCGCAAACAGACCAAAAATGCATTCTTAGTCAAAGCACTTTATCAGATCCTAAGTATTTTTGTAAAGGACCCACACAAAAGAATAACCTAATTCAAGCATAACATGCTTAGTATTCCTCTTCCATACACAAAACATGAAAACAGCAGAAACTGGTGAAAAGATCAAAGAGATTTTAACACAGCGTTGTTAAACAGCAAGTTGTGGAAAACACCTGGAAAACTTAGTGGCAGCAAACCCCTGATGTGTGGTTCAGAAATGCAAACTAAACAATTCTTGTACAAATCAAATGATTTTCACATTTTTCTAGATGAATGTCTTTTATAAACAGACCTGAGAAGTGTTTGATCCAGCTAATGAATAGATAGAAATCTGCATCTTCAGAAAAAAAAAATAAAATCATGTTTTGGGTTGTTTTTAATATCCAAAGCACCTAAGCTGGTGGTAACAATTGAAGAGTTGAAGAGTTTGAATTTTATCTTTTTAGAAGTCATCAATCAATGACAGCACACTGCTTCACACCCCTGGTCATCAGCTGCTTCCCATCAGACATAGCTTCCTGCAAAGCAACACTTCATCAATAGAAGAAAGAATAAAACAACCATTAGCAGAGTCCCAATTAAAGTGGCATATTCAGCAATCTCCAGAAAACATGGTGTGATCCAAGGTAAAGGATCCTCCATCACTGATAACTAATGACAGAATATTTGCAACAAAAACCACCCAAGAGTTACTGCTTTTATAATGATTTTTCATCAGAATCTGGTTTAACTTGGATGCTCATAGAGAAATCACTATCACAGATCCCACTAGCACCCCAGCAGTTTCCATATTTCCTCCACAATATTCCCTTTTCCTCTTTCATTTCAGTGGGCAAAGAGCCCAAGCGCTGAAGTTCTGATGAACTTTCAGGTTCTGATTTCATGCTACACTTAAGTTTAATGCCTTTCTTTCCTGTGCTTATCCAAGTAAACAACCATAAACACCAGGGTTACACATTTTAACAAGCTACCACCAGTCAGCTGAACAGTAGCAGCTGTTGGAGCACTGTGCTGCAAGGCTAAAGCAGATGGTTCTCCTCCCCAGCTCTGGCAGGGCTGGGGCATGAACAGGCTCAGGTGTTGCCATCCAGCACTAAGTAGCTCTGCATACCCTGCATCCCTTTCTCAACCTTTTACAATGTGCAGCTGGCCCACTTAGCAGGAACTCCATTAGGGTGTCTTATAATCTTTAACATGCTTAAACACACAGCAAACATTGATAATATCAGTCCCTGTAGTGCTGTAAACATTGAAGTCCAGCAGCACTAGGGCAGTGATTGTCCTCCTGTACTTGGCACTGGTGAGGCCACACCTTGAATGCTGTGTCCAGTTGTGGGGCACTCACTCCCAGAAGGACATTGAGGTGCTGGAGGATGCCCAAAGAAGGACAAAAAAGCTGGTGAGGGGTCTTAAGAATAAGTCCTATGAGGAGCAGCTGAGGGATTTTGGATTGTTTAGCCTGGAGAAAAAAAGGCTCAGGGGGGACCTGATCACTCTCTGCAACCACCTGAAAGGAGGCTGTGGCTAGGTGGGGGTTGGCCTCTTCTCCCAGGCAGCTAGCAACAGGACAAGAGAAAATGGTCTCAAGCTGCACCAAAGGAGGTTCACACTGGACATCAGGAAGAATTTCTTCCCTGAAAGGATGGCCCAGCATTGGGACAGGCTGCCCAGGGAGGTGGTAGAATTACCACCCCTTCAAGTGTTCAAGAAATGACTGGATGTGGCACTTAGTGCTATAGTGTAGTTTACGTGGTGGTGTTTGGTCAAAGGCTGGACTCGATCTTGGAGGTCTTTTCCAACCTTAATGATTCTGTGATTCTATGATTTAATATATATCATGAATAAAGTCAACCTCCAAATGCCACTGGGATCTTTTCATTAGATCACCACTCATTTCACCATTCAAATGCAAGTCTCAGTGAATCATTGTGAGCTTTACCCTGTAATATATGCTGACATATTAATAACAGCTCTGATGATACATCCTATAAACTGCTGGTAGAAGCAAAACTTTAAAAAAATTTAAAGCATGCAAGAATGAATTATGAAAACACACTAAAAACATTTCAAAACTTCTATTGATGGGAGAAAAGTAAAGAAGTATCTAAAAATGTCAGCCCAGCCCTGTTGTTCTTCCCCATGCTCTACATCTGCTCACGAGGAACTATATTCCCACTGTCGGTATTAAACAGCAAACTCTCTCATCCCTCACTGAAGACTATTTGAGAACTAATAAATCATCAAAACAGCAACTTGGGAGACCTCATGGAAGTACTTTCTTTCTTCCTTACTCATATTAGAAATCAGAGGCTATGCTGAAAGCTACTATAAACATCTCTATTACCACTAACTTAGCTTGGCTAAAAGAGATCCAAAAAGTCCAAAAATCACTTCCACCACCAGTTTTTGACCTGAATATATTTATCATGTCATCTGTACTCTAACTCTCAAAGCAGCTTGCACCTTAATACATACAAAACCAATCGTCCTAGAAGAATTTGGCTAAATTTAGCAGCATTGGATATAATTCAGCAAATTAAATATAAATGTTTAGCCATGGCTTACATTTATTTGCATTGACTGGCCACTGAAAACAGTGAATTTTATACTCCACAGGAAAAGCAAAGGAACACAAGGGAGTTTCCATACACAGAGACAGAATCTCATTATCCTTTTTAATGGAACAAGTCAAGGTTCACTGCTTCAGTGGTGACAAACTAACATATATATGATGCACACAGTTTTTCCAAAAGTCTCCCATCAGGTTTTCTTATGCACACTCCTCAAACATGCATTTTTTTTTTTCTTTTTGCTTATACAGATATTGCCTAATCAATAGGGGCTTGCAGTTTAAATCTCTCTATATGTGTCAAATCTCTCTATATGTTTAAATCTCTCTATATGTGTCAAATCTGAATATTTAAACTACCCACTGTGTAAATAACAAAATGTAGCTTCTAATCAATATCTTTAATCTGCAAGGTCCTTCAGGTTTGGCTTCATTTTAACACATCTCGAATATCCCTGAATGCCACACAAATTTCTCAGTTCTCTGCACCTGCTTCCTTCATATGGATTTACTTCCAGACATAAATTTATCAGAAGGAAAATAGGGAAAAGAGGTTGCAACTTGTCCACTAACACTGCCTGGTTCACTTCTTGAAATCTCAGCAGTGCAGCTGCCTCTCCCTTCCACCCATGCTGCACAGCCGGGGGACTAGCTGCAGCCACTGTTTTCACACCTCACTCCTAGTGGAAATAAATATTGAGAGCCCATTTGACCTTTTTTGTATCCCAGTATACTGTCTATTTGCAAAATGGTAGTAACAAAAATTCCCCAGTTGTGTCACAGAGATATGAGGGTAAAATAAAAGACTCTTCAGAGCTCCTCTCTAATCATTAAGGTTTTCAATACTGATCTTGAACAGAAAATAACATATGTGAAGTTCACATCTGTTAAAACTACCAATGAAATTACAAGAGAAATTAATAGGACACCTTGTCATTTATCTCCTTGAAAATGTAAAGTTTTATTTATATTATAATCATTATATGGTACTTTTAGATTAAATTACAAATATTTTTTAAAAGGAAAAGAGAGAGAAAACAGGGAAAGGATAACCTGAGAGCTGAACTCATCCTGATAAGCAAAATAGAATGGATGAGGCCAAACTGGCCATTGTCTATGGTCTTGTTGCAAAGACAGAGGAGTTTTCTCAAATGCAAAGTAAAATTGTGAAAGGTTTTGCCAAAAGATATATAACTGACATGCCTGCCCTAGTCGAGAAAGACAGTTTGTACATAAAATGCTATAATTATCAAAGTAATCAAAGCAATACTCAAAGCTTAAATAGGAACAGCCTTATAAAACAAATAATTAAATGGACACCACATTATTCAATAAAATTACACATTAGTTAGAGTCTAAATGTAACATTTTTTATAATGGACAGACATGAAAACTCTTTTTGCCAGGATCTTTGCTCTTCGAAATTCTGTTTGTGAGCTGTTTCCCCTTATGCTGCATTTCACACCCTAAAGGAACTGCAATGAACATGGAAGTTGTATTTTCATAATCCTTCTCCAAACCAGCTCCTAAAAGTCCTTCTCCAATAATGTGTATGAAAACAGTAATAAAACTACCGAGCCTACCACACCCTTGCTTGCTTCTTGCAATGCCCCACATATATGTCTGCATCCATCATTCATCCCCAGGCCTATACTTGTGATTACAAGCTTTCTGGGAGACTACTTGTTCAATAGTTGTGCACTCTGTACCACAATATGTTCTTAGAGACTCTTCTAATATAAAGAATTCATAACAATGAACAATTTCACCCTTTCACTTGTAAAAAACATAGCAGCAAAAGATGTAATGGTTAGAAAATGGAGATAAATTATATTTCTTCAACAGCTAATCTTAGCTTCAAGCTACACCTGGGCCCAAGTGTGCAAACACACACACATACACATGCACTTCATGTCATGTGATACAATTCTTTGGCTGTTACCAACAGAGTTTAAAAAAAAAATCTGTCCAAAGGTTATTAGAGAATATCATGCATCATGTTTGCACCGTTTATGTCATTTTTCTCTGCTCTTACGTTTGTACTTCAAAGTGTTCTGTCCATCCATGCTGGCAGAAAGCTGAGCCTGGGCATTCCTGGGCAGGGATACTGGAAACCCCCCCCTTACTGAACATTGTGTATACCACCTTTTATTCTGTACATTTGCCAGGGATTATAACTTGATGCTGCTCTAGCTTTGCCCTCAACCTCACCTGGTAAGTCATTAACACAAATCATTTCCAAAATAACTATCAGAGTTATTGACGACAGCATGACTTAAGGGGTTCTTAATAACCAATATCCTCAGTCCTGTGCAGACTTGAGCTTTTATTGTTTTTAAATAAGCTTTTCATGGAAAAATATTATTTTTTCAGGAGCAGTTGCATCACCACTTTATTTCAAATCCTCAGATATTACAAAGGTAAACTCTTGATTTTCCATCGTGCTTTCCCAACATTTATTAGTTAATACAACAACAGATTTCAAAAAGCATATGGACATGAACAAGAAAGTGCTATTTGCTTTTTATAAATGGGGCTGATTCTGTAAGCCCACTCTCCAGTGGCAGACTGTGATTTGGGAAATCTTTCAAGAAGAACCACTCCCTAGCTTTTAGCAAAGCTGAACTGAGCAATAAAGCTCACTGCTCCGGCTGGCTGGGTAGAGTCAGATGCAGCAGGAGCGGTTGGGAAATGGGCAGAGCTGCTCAAAAGCAGG
Organism: Lichenostomus cassidix; assembly: GCF_008360975.1. Classification (NCBI taxonomy): domain Eukaryota; kingdom Metazoa; phylum Chordata; class Aves; order Passeriformes; family Meliphagidae; genus Lichenostomus; species Lichenostomus cassidix. The sequence continues at coordinate 23,984,332 of NC_139480.1, read as the reverse complement.
TCCCTGGTTGTGCTCATGCTCCTGATCCATGCCTCTAGCGAGGGGAGAGGTAGGAAGTAGTTGGTACAAGCCAGGATGATCTGACTTCTGTAACTAAGAGGCTAGTTTGGGAGCCCATGTTGGTGGCTCCTACCTTGCTTTTCAGCAGCACCAAATCCAAATTTCTGTGCCTAATCCAAGCAGCTACCAGATGAATGCCTTTGGGCTGCACTCAGCTCCCTGTGCCTATAGGCTAAAAAATAAGAGCTGCTGGACAGCAGCACCCTGAAGGGTGGAGCTGAACCTCCACTCTGTCACTTGTTTTTTTTATTCTTCTCACTCATGGAGCAAAAAGTAATGGAGGAAGGTGGGGTGGAGGGGAGCAGGGTAGAAATGCAGCTCCTAAGTATGTCTTGAGTCATCATGCTGTTTCTTTGCTTGCCTTTGAACCCATTGTAAATTCGTGTTTTCAAGTTTTTTAAACTTAGTGAGCGTCAGCTACATTGCTGGATCCAAAACATTTATGTGAGACCAGTATCACTAAACTCAATCAGCACGGGAGAAAATAACATCAATACGAGTCACACATAGATGCAAAGCTTTTCTGCAGAAGTTTCCGACAAGAACAATGCAGTATGAACCAGAGCATTGTAATAGGTGATTTCCTACCCAAACTTTTGAGTAGTTATTTTTATACCACTTTCTTGGGAGGTTTTTGAAGCTTGAAGCTATCCTTAATTTAATGTAGTGGTGAAAATTAAAGAAAGTTAAAACTAGCAACTTCCTTGTTGATTTAACAGGCCTGGATTATTGATTAGGAGTATCACTTCCCTCCGAGACTTACAGGTGACTGTGGTTATTGAATGCAGCAAGAATGAACACCTGGCAGCTCATGAGATCACTCTGCATATCAATATTATCTTTATTAACTTTTACCAGTCATTATAATATTTTAATCACTTTATACAGATCATTCTTATGTTTAAAACATGTTCTCCAATAAACAGAAGAAATAATTTGTATGGACTGAAGCGAAAACCCAAAGAAGGCACGAAAATACTTGTAACGGCAGATGCAGTATTTTACTGCAGCAAAAATTAGGCAGTTTAAGCAGCACGAGTCAAGTAAATCCCGCTGGAGTGTGACGGGGCCGGACACGGGACCCTCGGTGGGCAGTGGCGACACACGTCTCCTCTCCCTTCTTTCCCTGTTTTCCCTACAGCTTCAATGGGCCACAGACACGGCCCGACACGGCCCAGTGCACAATGCCCTCCGCTCTCTGCTCCTGCTGCCTGTTGTTGCGATGCCACAAGCGCTGACAGAGCCCGGTGGGGCGTGAGGCCGCGGTGACAGCGGGGCACCGCAGACCAACGGGGAACCGAGCGCGCCCGGCGGCTGCGGGCGGCGGGCACAGCCCGGCGGGAGGCCTGAGCGCCCACAGAGCGGCTGTGCCGGCGGGCACCCACCCGAGCCCGACCCACGCGTCCCGCGGCTCCGCAGGGCTCCCGCTCCTGCCCGCGGGGCGTGTCCCGGGCAGCCCCGCTCCGCCCCGGCCCGGCCCGGCGGGGCTGCGGCGGCGGACGGGGCAGGGCCGGGCCGGAGCCGCGCAGCGGCGGCAGCGCCATGGGGCTGGAGACGGAGAAAGTGGACACCCGCATCTTCATGGACGACGACAACTTCCCGCGGAGCGGCGGCCCCGCGCTGTCGGAAGCGGAGAAGTGCGCGGAGGACGAGCTGGACCGCGACCCGCACGGGATGAACTCCCACCTGCAGGTGCGGGCCGGGCCGGGCCGGGCCGGGCCGGGCCGGGGGCGGGCGGGGCCGGGGCTCGGGCTCTCGGCGAGGGGGGTGCCCGGCGGGCTCCCAGCTCCCCGTGACGGCAGAGCCGCCTCTCGTTCCAGCTGGGGTTCGAGGATGTGATCGCGGAGCCCGAGCTCACCCACTCCTTCGACAAAGTGTGGATCTGCAGCCACGCTCTGTTTGAGCTCAGCAAGTACGTGATCTACAAGGTCCTGACTCTGGTCCTCGCCATACCGATGGCCCTGGTTGTGGGGATCGTGTTCGCGACGCTCAGCTGCCTCCACATCTGGTAAGCGCCTGCTGTGCCCGCCGGTGCCTGGGCTCTGCCGGCAGCTCCCTGTACTCGTCTCTTGTAGCTTTCATTACTGCCCAGACAGCGACCGCCGGCTTTACAACCGGTAGTCACTCAGCTAATATGAACTGCTTTATTTCTAAAGGGAGAGAAAAGGAAACAACGTTTTCTCTGTGATTCAGTTCCCTGCCTTTTACCAGCAGTCTGTCATGACTGTGTGAGCTCCTTGGGGCAGAGAGCCTGTATTGAATTGTATTGCTACTTGGATGGCACCTACAGCAATGCATTCCAAACTTGGCTGGCTTCTGGAATGATAATAATGACTGAATTTGTTTTTTAAAGTGAAGTGCAGAGTTTGTTCAAACATGAATTTTAAATTAAATACCAAGGCAGAAGTATTACTAACACCTGAAGTTATTACTAACTTGTTAGTACTGTTACCTGTTTCATTTTTTTCCTCACAGCCTGAAGAAAGCTTTTGAGGGCCCAGCTCGCTCTGGGTTGCTGCCACAAAATGTACTGTGCCTTGCATCTGTTGGGTAGCTGTCTCTAGATGCAGTGCCCCAAAGCCCTTCCACCTAAGCAAAAAGCCCTGCTGAGCTCAGGAAAGCTGCTTCTGGCCATGGCCCAAGTTCACAGGCAAATACACTGGCCATCTGAGTCACACCAAACCTGTGTACCTTAAGCATCATATACTGACAAAATATCAGGAAGAGTACCTTGAGACCAGGAAGGCAGATGATGGTGGAGAAGGAAGATAGGCAGGGAGAGTAACGAAGTTGAGGAAAGAGCTGACAAACCAAAAGGCTGTAGGGGAAGGGGTGAGTGCAGATTATTGATGTTATTGCTGCAAACCAGAATTTTGTGTATACATGGGTTTTGGGCAAAGTCTAATTTTTCTTGGGTAACACAGGAATCCTTTTCCTTTTGTTAAGAAAAACAAAATACAGAAACTGAAAGAGAACTCAAAACCCGAGAAATATATTGATTATCTGAACCTGTGGTAGCAGTCTCATGGGTGCCGGTTTCAGGTTTTGAAAGTGGAGTGGACACTTGTGTTGATGACATTGTCAAGGCACTTTGAAAACTGATTAACTTGAATTTTGGAGCATAGTGTTTGCATAATATCCAAAGGAATTGCAGTAAAGTTTAGAGATACCTACTTGGTACATCTGTCATTCCCAAATTGTTATAAACAAGCAGTGCATAGGCATAGTGTTGCCCAGACTTTTAGGTCTGTCAGATGTCACTGTGCCATAGTGTGCAGTGTAGCTGCAAAAGGGTATGATGAGTATGGGAGGTTTCCAGTAGTGAAATGTCTATGGAAAAAGTCATCAATGCCAAATTTAATAAAACTGTAGTACTTTTTTTGTGCTTCAGAAGGATCTTGTGTCTGGATTTCACAGACTGGATACAAAGACATGAGTTTTCACTGATCCAGGACTTAGAGGTCAGTTACTATTTATGCACGTAGTCCCTAGTGACTATCTCAGGAACTATGGGTTCCCAGCACATGTGAAACAGGACTGTCTGAATGTGGCACTTCATTTGAAAAGTTTTTCATTACTTTCTGGGAACACACTTGCTTTCCCAACAAATTACTTTCTTTGTCCGGGTTCATTTTCACTATAGAATTGATCTTTCCTTTGGATCTTCCTTGCACCTGGGATGGATGTGAAAGAGTCAGGTAATTTAGTAGTGCTATCTGCACTCCCTTGGATTCCATCCAGTGCTTCCATCCAATGGCAATACTGTCTCATCTTCCCACAAACTCAAGCTGGATTTGTTCCAACACAAAGGTGGAACACACTAAATTGGCATCTCTGTGCATCTTTGTGTTCCAGATTTCATGGGAGTGAGGAGTTCAGTGTTTCTGCATTTGAGAGTGTAGTGCAAAAGCAGTGCAGGTTTAGAGGCCCTAAACACAGGGTACTGGCTGCTTTGTAGGGCCATTGGGTCTGAAAAGAAAGATGCTCCTTGTATTTTTTGTGAAAGAAAGGGAATTCCATTATAACTCTGTCTTCAGCTGTTTAAATGTCATGGGAAGACCCTGGGCAAACTCTCCTATAAGGCTGCCACTCAGGGTCTCTGTGCTTCACTTTTATCATCCAAACCAGTGAGATGATGATGCTGATAAGTGATAAGGGAGTCTTTCCTGAGGCTAAATTCAAAAGTGTTTCAACAACTTTTTGAGGTGCTCAAACACAAAGCTCTGTTGCAGTTTCGTCAGCATGTTAAAAATCCACATAAGTCTAACTCAGCATTTGTCATGCTCAAGGACACCTTGTGAATTGCCCTTGTCATACTGATGGTAAATGTTGTCTTTCACCCGCAAAAAGAAAGCTGAATAAGAAATAGATAATAATACACTTTCATTTTCATTTTTAACCATTAAGATGGAGCATATTCTGTTCTCAAATTGGCTGCTTGAGCCAGAATCTGATTTCACATTACCTGGTAAAAGATACTGATGAGCTGAAACTGGGCCAGCTAGCAGGCTGGTGATCTGCACACAAGCCAGTTCAAGGAAGTCTGCTTCACATTTTTCCTTTACTTTCATTCTCACCACAGAGTATACAGGCTACAGAGAATTGTAACAGTTTTCTGTGAAATTTGCAAGCTTTTAAATATGTCCTTAGATTGCAGCTCTTAAAGTTACTGATTTTTGAACATGAGCAGAACACTTATGGTTTTTCAAGCGAGTCATGTAAAATCATTGTATTTCTTATAGATCAGTGACTGATTCTTATTCCAAGCCACATGTGTGCCACCTCTTGGAAATTAACACTTGAATTTCATATATGCTTTTTATTAGTCTTACCAGAATAGTGTTCTTGTACATTGCATATTTACACTAAGAATCAATGATTCATTTGGGGTTCCATAACTGGAGTCCTGGATCTGAGATGGGCTCACACAGCTTTATAGTCATCGTCGGCTAAAGCAGTAGGTATTCACAGCACCTCTTGCCTTCAGCTTCCATTTGCAGTGCTGAGATGTAGCCAGGGACTTACATGCAAAGCAGATATGGACATGCATCATTTCTTACCTTTTTGTATTCCACAACTTCATTTACATAACTGCTTTTATCATACTCAATCCTAAAACCATGTCTCTGCTGACTGTCTGAAATGGAAATAAATTACAGTACAGCTGTGAATACCCACCTTATGACCTGGTGGTGCTGCCTTGATGCCTCTTCTTTGATGTCCAGTACATATCCCTTGGTTTATGAAGAGGAAGTACATGGATGTTGTCTTGCTTCCTTTATCTTTTCCAGTCCGTCCAGATCCTGGAATATGTAATGTTTGATTTTAATGCACTTCAGGTACTGTGTGTGAGTCATGAAAGGCTTTAGTGGTTATCTGTTGCCTCACTTGTCCCAAGGATTAATGGGATGCAACAAGAAGCTGTACAACTGCTTGGTAATTGTTAGCCATCTTTTCACAATGCTTGCTTGTGTTGTAGAGCCATACAAGACTTCTAAACCAAAATCATGGTGTAGTACATGGAATTAGGTAATTTAAGCCCAGAAATAGAGAGCATTTGAAAGATGGTATTAAGACATGTCTGAAATTCCGTTTTGAAAAACTCTACAGGAGAAGGTGTGATTCTTCAGTTTGAAGCAGGAACCTGAATTAATGGTGCATGACTGCTCTAATGTTGTTACCCAAGTCTGTGAAAAGTTGATTCTCATTGTCATTGGGAGTTAAATTGTGCTCTGCCATTTCTAAGAGGTGTTTGGTTCTTGACAGGGTTCCCTCAAGGTTTAGCAAGAAAAAAAAGTAATGTGAGCAAAAGTGAGAAAGGTTGAGGGTTACAATTCTGTAGATACCATGCCTTGAACAGAATAAAGACGAAACAAGGATAGGATGGGAAAAACATGGAGTAATTTGCGCTTTTCAGTTCAACACTTCCCAAGAGACAGGATTCATCCCACTTAGTGAATGAAGGCATATTTTAATATATATATACATAGAAAGATTCAATGAGAGGTCATATAGATACCTGTCTTCAGCATAGATGACAAATTCAACAGTCCTTTCATCTTCTTCCCAATGCTGTACTGTGGGGTAACACTAGTAGTACCAATATGGCATCAATGTTGATATCCTTGGGATATGCTGCTTTAATTTTACTGTTAGATGTTACTCAAGCAGACAGTTTCCATGTCTCTGAGCAAAAGCGCAGGCTGGGATAAACCCACAGCAAAGGATGTGTACACCATATTTGTCAGGTCACAAAAACAAATGCATGGCTTCTAATGACATTTGATTATTTATTTTTAAGTGTGCCTAGTCACTCCATGGGAGGCACGTTGCACCCTCTGATAATCTGGAAATACCGCACTGCAGGATAACATATCCTGTGTAGAGCAGGATGCAGACTTGAACACATGTAAATACACGTACACACACACTCACATAATTTAAAAGCTAGAAAATACCTTTTATGACTCTACTGGGTGTAAAGGATTTTCTTCTCTGAGGAAAGATGTTTGAGTAGTTGTTGTATAAGTAGACTGACTTTTATTTTCAGATTAAAAGTTATTTACCTTAATTAGCTTTGGTTTCTGTTATGTCTCATGGATCCTCCTATGACCTTAGCCTACACTGGGTTTTGCACATATTTACCATAAATTAAAAAACTGAATAATAAGTGCTAAAAGATTACAAAACATTACCGAAACATTTCAGTGTTTATTTTATTTAAGATTATCAAAATAGGTTGAGTTCCAGCACTGTGTGAATGCCCTCTACAGCAGTTTCAAGTACTATGATCACTGCTTCTCCAGCCTTCTACATCTTTCTGTGAATCTTCTGCATAGTGTGGTATTTGTTTAGTTTGTATTTTGTGTGATCCTGTCAGCAGAGGGTCCAACAGAAATATTGTCTTTTCTGCATCTCTCTGGTTCAGTTAGATTTTTATAAAATCAGCCCAAATTAATGATAGGTCATAGCAAAGGAGCATTTTATATTATCTTATTTATATTATCTTATAAATTATCTAAAATGGAATAGAGGTTAAGTCAATGTAAATGGAATAGCCATTTCTGGCATTTTCCCTGTATTGCTTGGAAAAATAGCTTTTTTTTTTTCCTTTGCATTATTGATGTTTGTCAGCTGTATTCTAACAGGTTAAGGCCTAATTTTTTACTCTATAAATCATCTATTCTATATGCCATGATATTATAGGTGGTTATAAACATGTAGTTCACAGGGTTCAGTTTAAAACTAGAGGCACATTATTCCAGTAATGCTCACAGTTCTATATGGGGTGTTTCAGCAGAGACAAAAGAGAAGGTTTTAGAAAAACTATTCTTGTTTAAATCCCTCTGGGCTGGCTTTGAGTAGAGCATGGGCGTACTAGTATATAGCTTGCATTGTATAACAAAAGCTGTTAGATAAACACTGAAAGTAATTAATTTTGATTCAGTACATTTCTAACCTTCAACTTTTTTAAAATGTGGTAGATGTTTTCTACTTTATTAATCGGAGTAGTATGCATTGTAACTATACGGTACCTATTTTTTTCCAGACTTACGATGAAATAGTAAACTATATATTTTCTGTCATTCCAGTCAAAGTCAGTGAGAGTTCTGCAGTGGAATTACACAGATGCAAGATTGAGAACTTAAATTTTGAATGCAACAGTAAACTAGAACAGAGTTTATTATCTTTATCAAATTAATCTATATCTTACCTAATTTAAGAAGTAAGCGTTCAGTGTGGCAGAGAGGTTTTTATAAAACCTTGCTTTAGTAGCACTTCAGTACTATTTATGCTGTTTATACATTTAGTTTGTCTACACCCAAGTAAGAACATCCAGCTTAGTGAAATGACTAGAGGTTTAGGCCAGTATGTTATTGAGGAAGGAGAGTAACTTAAAACAGTGTGGTCATGTATCCACTGGCTCTTGTGAGCTGCCCATATGTGCACTTCTGGCTCCTCCACTGTTAGCATGCTTGGCTCAAGCCACCACTAATGACATTGTTTTGGAATTGGTACATTTGGAGAGCAATCCCCAGATGCTTACCAGTGCTCAGGGGATGAAAGCACAAGACTTTCTGGTATGCATCCTGAGCGAATAAAAAGATCTGTTCCCTTGACAAGGAGTTTTGACTGCATTCTAATGTTAATTTTTCACCCACAAATGAAGAACTTTACAGGATCAGCCCATATTTCTGAGATATTGCATGTATTTTTATTGTAATAATCTTGTGTGACTGGATATGGCCTTCCTGTTTCTGTTTACTGTAACTGCTTGTGACAGGGATGGGTAGAAATGAGACACCAGTGGTGTGATGTGCATGTGTGCCTGTGCACTTGTGTGTGCCTGTGCACCTGTGTGTGTCTGGGGGAGAGGCAGATAGAAGAAACACCAGAAGAGGCAGCAGAGCAAGAACAGATTGTAAAGGGTGCTGTTTCCAGTCAATCAAACTGGGGAACATGGTGTTTCTGTCAACGCCTGAAGACCTATATTCAGATATGACCACAGCACAGATGAGTCTTTAGGAGATGACTGCTTTTTGGCCACGGTGGGTGGCAGCAGGGCTACAGCAGATGAGGCACACCAGCTCTGCCTGCAGCAGGGAGAGACAGCAAAAGTTCATCATTTTCAATGGCATATAAAGAAATTGCCAATTAGTAAGCAGAGACACAGTGAAAAGAAAGCTAGTGTCTACTCTGTCATGTTGCATACAAATGATTCTGACCAGAGGACCACATGCATGTGGTTTCTGCATGTGTTTCTGCATGTGCAGGTGTGAGGCCTTGGGCAAACAAAATTGATGGAGAATGACTCCAAGAGAATAAAATCAACTTACTTGAATATTTATATTTATATTATAAAAGTTAAAGAACCACTTCTCTTCCAAAAGATGTCACACTTTTGTTTCATTATCCTGATTTCCCCATGCTGTAGCAGCACCAGTCTTCAAATCTTTCATCTTCTCTTTTACAGGATTGTGGTGCCTTTTGTGAAAACCTGTCTCATGGTCTTGCCTTCAGTGCAAACTGTATGGAAGAGCCTGACAGATGTTTTCGTCGTGCCATTCTTTCAGAGCCTAGGCCGGTGCTTTGCCATGGTTAATATACGGCTGGACCAAGAGTAACCATCAGAGATGTGACACTGCTGTAGTTGTAGCTGGTGTTATACTTCTTTGCTAACCTAACACAGAAGCACTTACCATTCATTCCAAACGCTTAGGTTATGATGGCTGGTTTAAGTGGGAACATGCTGTTTTTATTAAAACTCATTTATTTTCAGGGAGATCCATTTAAGAGTAAGTAGGGAGTTTTCATAGTTCACTGTTTTAACAACAGTGATCATGGAATTTATTGGCAACACTTTATTTTAATGATAGGTTGATTGGTAGATTACAGGAGAATTCTCACAGAGGATTAAAAGCCACCAGTGATAATGAGTGGTGTTATTACTATAAATAAATCAATGAGTAGGCTGTGATACCTTAGACAGAACTGATCTCTAGGGTTTCACATTGACTTTACTGCAGTTCCACCAGGGATCATTTTTGGCCTTGCTATGCAGAGTGATAAACCCAGTCCTCTGTTATCAGCAGTTAAAGTGAACATGACTCATTGCATAAACATACAGGGAAAGGAACTGTTGTGTATTCTCCTATACTGAGGGGGGAGGAAGCTCCCTAGAAGTTTATCCCTTAAAATAAGGTGTTAGCCTATGATTTGTAGCATCAGCTAATCTGTATATTTTATTTAATGAGAGATTAACTTTACTGTATATTTTGTACCTTTGTAAATTACAGTTGATCAAGCTTTTTTGAAGCATAATTTCTCTAGCATTTGAATTCTAAACAACTTATTAAGCAGCAAAAGTAAGACGCTGCAAAAAATACTTTCGATAACTAAAATTTCCTTTTCTAAATTAAATAGATTTTGAGTATTGATGTGCAATTCTAATATATTAATTATATATGATTGTGTGTAAAAGCAAAGATTTCATACACAGTTATACAAAAGAGTTGGAAATATCTGTTTATGAGAAATGGTTTTATTAAAAATGGGGTGTAATAAATGCTATCCTGCCTATTTCTGTATATTATTGGTGTGAACATCGTGATATTTAAAGTGATAGACACTATGCTAGCACTTTAACTAGGTAGCAAGCTCATATAGAAGGCAAGTGAGTGTATTTCGTATCCTTGTCTAATTCTCCTAACCTATTGACTTGACTCCTTCTGTTGCTTATTTACTACTTCAAAGCCTAACCCCTAAAAAATCCCCTTCGTCCTTCTGCACCTAATACGACTTTTGAAACCAGAATAACAGAATGTGTGCAGAGGTACATTAAAAATACATTAGCTTTCTGGTGGGTTTATGCTGCTGTTTTATTTAAATACAGATGGTAAGTTGCAATTGTAAAATGTTTATATGATTTAGAACGTTATTTTCTAAAATGATGTCTTAAATTTCTTATCAAACAAGAGGTATCTAATAAAATAATAAAACATCAGCTGTTTCCCATTCTCAACTTAATTTCTTTTCAGATTTATCAGCTTTTAAACAAACTCTTATAATGCCAAACAGCATAGAATACGATGCAGTTCTTCCAAAATACGTGAGAGGTAAAGATGAGCATCAATATAGTTCCACTATCATCAACTGCCTTTAGTGTATTTATAGTAGAAAATAACATATCTCTGTGTGTAATTAAGCCCATACAGAATGGTTGCTTTCTCTAAAGCAGGTCTCTCTGCAGAATTTTGGCAACATTCAAAGTAATGCTTAATTCTTTTTACAGGCTTTCTTTGCAGATGAGCTGCAGAATTTTCCTTTTCTTGCCTGCTGACCTATTAAAGCTACCTGACACTGTATATCCTTTGTATATTAAGAACATCTTTGTATATTAAAAGTATTTTTAGTGTTTGCCATATAGAGAGGGATTCATATGACTTTCAAAAACTGGATCTTAATGATTAGTGCCCATGGAAACATCTCTTGTTCTTTTTTATTCTGCAGGAAGTTAGCTTGTTTTTCAGATGTGTTCTTCAAAATACCTTTCTAATGTTAAAAATGGAAATAATTCTTTTGAAAATAAAATTGGCCAGGCTAGGCTTGAACTCTTTTGAGAGTTATTTTCTTTTACAGCATCCAAGGACTTTTACAAAGATATTTTCCACTGAAAAATATCCCCTTGATGAATTCATTTAAAAGAAAAAAAAGAAAATAATTCAATCAGTACTTGTGTCTAAAAGGAGTCCTATAAAAGCCTAAGCTTTGAAGGAACTCAAGTCTGGATCTGAAGTTTTGAGAATGAGGCCATTCCCCAGAGAAAGATGTATCATTTTATGGTATGCATTCCTGGATATATGCATTCTTAAATAGCTTACTGAAATCAACTGGCTCTGGCTACCACAGGCAATTAAGTAAAATGGTAGTTTGTTCTTACTTTGATTTAGGTTTGTCATTGATTAGTTCTTTTCACCATTTCTCTAGCTGCTACAAGACTCAAGTAACCTTGCAATTAAAGCTGTTTCTTACATTTTTCGTAGCAATATCTTTCTCTGAAACAGGTGTGCCTTTACTACAAGAAAATACAAAGTGCACTCTTAGACTTTGGGTAAAATACTAGATGTCTGGCAAATACTCTTACTTTGTCCATAAAATGAGTGGAAGGAAGTATAAATATTTACAGACTCTCCAATACTCAGGTGTGAATCTGCCCCAGGCAACTCTGACTGGCAGGTATTCTCAGGATTTTGTGGTTCTGACATACATCCTGAAGGTCTGGCTCAGCCTATACTGTGAGTACCTTACAGCACTGTCGGATAACAGGGACTGAATGGGAACTGGCACTGAACTGTGCTCTTCAATGTGGGACTAGGTCTGTCTCCAGTTTGTTCAAAATGTGGACAAACCATTCCAGCTGATCCCTTAAAAGCAACTTACAAATGAGAATTTAGACAAGGGAGTCCAGAAACTGAGTCTCATTGTCTGCAACAAATGTAGGAAAATTTATGCCTGATTCAGGTCATTGCTTTGAGGGATCTTCTCCTCTGTGGAATGGGGAAAATGTTACTGCTTGTAACAAGAGTAGACTTTCCGTCACCATGGTAGAGCTATTATAAATAATAACGGTGAGGTGTTTTGATTCCAGCCTATCTTTTATTACTGCAGACCTTAGATCTACAATCATGAGCTGGAAACTCAGTTCTGATATGCAAAATATTTCAGCATCTTGTTTTTTGTGAAGATCACAAGTAATGTACAGAACTAACCCTGGATTTGTGTTTATGGACTTTTTAATTTTAATTAATGAAGAAATTTAACCTGCCTCCTTACGACAGCTGTTTCCTAAACTCCTCCTAATCTGACTCTGAAACTTTTTTATTTGTATCTTATCTTTCACCACCCTAGTTATTCACCATATAAATTGAAAAAAATTTTTACAGAAACTTTCATGGTTTAGTAAATGAAGAGCCTGTTCCCACCTATCCAAAAAGTTCACTTAAGCATTCACTGACTAAAAAGTTCAGAACATCCCTGCAGCTCTGGGACCTCAGACCACACACTCGTATTTAGTGGAAGCCAAAGAATGGTAAGTCCTTTATTTTTACAGGGTGTGATCATTCCCCCACCTGCAGAGATAAAACTATTGCTGTTATTAATTCTTCTAAAAGCACATGGAAAAATACATGTGTTTGGGGTTTTTTTTAAATAAAAATGCAAATGGAACAAGGTCAAACACCAGACACTTTACCAGTGTTGTCTGTGGTCATAAAAATTAGAGTCGAAGGCATCCAGAGATACTGAACCAGCAGTTAGACATGAAAATTAGAGGTGCTTTCTTCATGTAGGGATTTACAAATTAGGGGTGAAATAATATTTTAGCTTGGTGACACTAATCTTCCTAAACTCATTTCAACAAAAGGATAATGTCTTCTGAGAGGCAATTCAGAGGAGCTAAGATAGGTTCCTGCTTCAAATCATCCTCCAGAGAAAAGAGTCTGCACTGATTACTGCAAAATATTGGGCTGGTCTTGGCTTGGCTTCTTTACTCTTCTACATAAAAAGTTGTATTTGCTGCAGAAATTGGGAAGGTTGATGGAAGTAATTAGAGTGTCATATAAGTAGTGAGGCAAGCTCTTCTCTACACACTTCTCTCACAACTTGTTGCCAGGGGTGAGTGTCGCCTGTGTTAGATGTTCAGTTTTGGCTATTGTATAGCTTCCGCTTCCAACTACAAGTGGAAGAAAGAAGGACCCCTTTATATAGCACTGAATCAGATCCTACTTATGACACTCAAATGGGACAAAGTAGAGAGATTCACTTCTATTTCAAACCTTGAGGAAAGCTTTTTTCCAACAGCCTCAGTTCAGTAAGACCTGCCTTTTCACCCCATGTACCTACCTGATCTTGCTTTTTTATTTTACACTATTAGAGCTATCACAATGCTACAAGTGTCAGCTGGGATTTACCAGGCAATGCTTAGGTAGAGAAGCATAGTGACAGAATGCCCATCCTGTATAAGCCCTAATCAGACTAGTTCTCATAGTCTTGACATTTTCCATAAAACACATGAACATTTAATAGTAAGGTAGAACTGGCAGAATGGTACAGAACAGTGTTGACATAGACCAGTGTTCATGGTCCAGCTCAGCAGTTTTCAAGGAATTTGATACTGAAAAGGGTTGAGAAAAGAGGGGCTTGATTTGCACAAGGTCTGGCAGAATTAAAGCTTTCAATCTATTCGCCTCTCCAGTCAAGGCAGTTACAAGCTATCTTGATAAAGACCTGCAGGGGCCAGCTCTGTTAAAGATGTACACACCTACTACAGGATTGAGATAGAGAGTCATGCATTTCGATCCAAAATTGCAATCCCTGCCCAGCTGCCACCCAACCAGGAACATGTCTGAACTCAGAAGGCACCTCCCTTTCACATAACCCCCCACAATACCTACAGTTTTATTTTTGTCATGCCCAGAACTGCCCTTATTTGAGCAACTTGGCATCTTACTCATATCTAAGCCCAGTCAGCATCCCAAAAGAAGGGGAGCCTTCGACTCCTTAAAATACACTTAACTGCACATCAGCAGAATAAAGTACTCCCCAAAATACACTTTCCCAGAAGTGAGTCCAAATGCAATGGCACACCTCAGGCAAAAATTGATTTCAGGTTTCTCAAGTGTTGGTTTACCTCTTCTAGCCCTTAGGCTATTGTGAAATGTTTTATGGCAGCAGCACTTCCACATAAAATGAAATCACTCCTGGCAAGAGGTTGTGAGAAGGAAGGAATGTGAGAAGAGCTACCCATTTTTCCTGGTAGAACTAATCCTTGGATTCAAGGCACAAACAGGCCAAATAACAAATGCATACATCAACCTGCAGCCCTGTGTACTGGGGGCGAGGGGAACCCATCTCTATGGAAAAGTTCTGATCCAGTGACTTATATTTTAAAATACAGAAATCCTACAGAGGGCGGGGACAAGATGACCAACATGAATTCTCCAGGACTGCAAGTCTTTAAATAATGGAATGAGGAAGACATTGGCCTGCATGTTAAACCTATCCTAATGCTTTTTATTATGCAACAGGGTGAGAACAGTAGCATGACTGCTAAAAGTTCAGTACCAAGATTCTGGTGGCTAAAGCTTTCATCCAGCAAAACATACAAAACTGAACATAAAATGATGTGGTTAAGCAGTTGAACAGAAGACAAATAAGCAGTGATCTTTCACTCCTAAGCCTCAAGTTTTTAAGTGCTCTGCATAAGGCACGCTGCTCAGGGACATCCCCGTTACCTGACGGCCTTGTTGCTGTTGAAACTTTACATAAAGAAAACAGTTTCCCAGGGCTGATTTTGATCTTGCTGACACTGGAATCTATCAGGAGTATTGCTAAAACCATGACTGGAATAATTACACATGCTTAAAACGAAAAGGCAGGTGAGGAGTGGAGGAAGAAGGAGTGTTTGATACCAAAGACACTCAGTAAGCAGTCATCCACATTCAGTTCAGTTTCATGACTCATTTTCTTACAGTTTTGGAGCGATTTTGTCCAATCCTTTTTTTTTTTTTTTTTTTTTGGCACTAGCTTTAGGGAAGACATGTTTCCTGCCCATAACAAAACCTTTCCTCCCCTCAAAATGGAAAAAATAGATCATAAATTGCACATGCTTTGCTCCAGGTTTAGAGCAAGTTTTCAGGTAAGATAATCCTGAGGTTTGAAAGTTCAGTTAAAGCAAGATTTTGGAACAATAAAAACTTTTTTAAATTATGTATGAAATGCCTAAGGCTGGTGTGACGAAGAAAGGCAGTGAGGTGCCAACCAAGGTGGTATGTAGTCCTATTTAGCATCTTACCTGGACTACTAAAGACACAGCAAAGGTCCATGAGAAGACTGGGTGGTATTTCCAAGGCCAGCTTGAGTATCTGCAATTTCTGGTAGTTTTCAGCCACCCCTGAATAATCCATTCATAGCAACTGAGAAGGGGAACAGAGCCTTTGCACTTTCAGGAGATTCCTGCAGGCCTTTACCAGGCCCTTTCCCACTGAGCTATTACTCTTCCTCTGAATCTAACAGGAGATCCTTGCAGAATTCCTGTGTGTATCCATGCCAAGTCTCTGGCTGTTAAGCTTGTGTGCATTTGTCATACAGCAGTGCTAGAGGCAATGGGCCATGGCTCCATCCCTCTCCATCTCTGCAGATGTAACTTGCTCACTCTCACAGTTTGGTAGTACCCATGCCTTTTCCTGAGTAGGCTGTCTTCTTGGTATTCCAGCTCAAAAAAGCAGCATTAATGTGACAGTTCATTTCACTTTGTATGCAACCTATTCTGCATAAAGCCATAAAACTTATAAATTCCATTAGTTTATTATATTATTCTACCTGCTGTAGTGTTGTTTGATTCAGAAATGTCTTTTAAAGGGGGTTGTGGTTCTGAAGAAACTATTCCAGGACCAATTCAGCATTTCAAATTAACAAGTACCTCCTTTTTTTTTCAGTAATCCTTGAGATACCCAGTAAAACTGAATGAGGGATCAAAATGTTCTGATTCATGTGCAGGACAGTGACTAATTAAAAAACATTTCTAGACATGAAAACACAGAACTGTCTTGCAGGCTTTTTTTCAGATGGATAGAAAAATTGCAGAGTCTCTGTCGTTCAAGACACTCATTTGATTCCATATACACACTCAAAAGCTTGGACAGACAAAAATATTTAAATGATGGCTTAAGTGAATTATTGCATCAATAAAAAGTTACTTTTAAAAATTACAGCTTACTTGGAAAGTTGGAAAACTTCCATCCAAAGCATTTGTTCTAAAGTTTATGAGCAATGTAAACTCTGAAAGCAAGTTGTTTGCTAACTGATGTATCAGAAATACATGTCCTCGTGGACCGCATTTTCAACAGGTGTAGTTATTTGCATCTGTGGAGCCTACATCCACCTTAGCCAGGGGCTTCTTTGAGGTCATTTCTCTATTGAACTGCCAAAGCCAAATATACTGCAGTTACAAATTTTCTACTTCTGTTGCTGCAATTCTGTGCTAAATGGCATAACCCTAAGGTCACTATTTTTCTGTTAATGCTATAAATCTTTCACTATAGTCTGATTTCCTAACACAAAACTAATGGTTGCAAACACACACACACAAATGGGAAATAGAATTAATTTTATAGATGTATAGTGACGCTCAACCCTAACCTGAGCCATCTTGAATACAGTGATGAATATTTATTTTTATAGCATTTACACCGACATATGCCCCTGAGCTTACAAAGACCCTTGAGAACAGAGCATGGCAAGACGGCGTCCCACCATTCCCCTTTAAAAGTCAATCCCAGTGGTAAATATTCATGGTAGACATGCATGGATCAATCTCCTCCCGGGAAAAATATACCAGTATTAAAGTGCAGAACTGTTAAATATTTGCATAGTTTTGAAATGAACCAGTTGAGAAAAATCTCTTTTTCTTCATCCCAAGGATGTCCAAGTTTCCACAACTGTTCCTGGAGCAGCGATGCTTCTCTGTAAACTATTGTCAATGCCGGGAGGGGGAAGCTCGACAAACGCCTCGCTGGCTCTGCACGCTAAACACAACTGAAGTTTTCCATCTCCTCGGGGCTTTCTTGCCCCCCCCTTGCCCAGGTGACTCTGCCGCACTCAGCCACTGTCGCCTCGGTGCCCAGCGGCGGGGACCCACTGTCGGGGGTCGTGGGCGGCCGGGACAGGGCTGATGACGCGGAGGGGACCCTGTTCGTCTCCCTGTCGCGCCTGTCTCCGCGCGGCGCGGCCCAAGCATCCGGCACCGGCTCCGCCGGATCCCAGGTTGCCGGGACAGGGCTACTTTCCCCTCCCACCCGCGGCGGCTCCCGGCCGCCCTGCCATGTGCGGGGCCGTCCCGCCGCTGTCATCCACCCCAGCCGGAGGCAGGGAGCCGCCCTGGCCAGCCGCCAGCCCTCTCCTCACAGCTACCTCCCCCGGCCGCCCGCTCCGCTGAGCGGGATCTTCCTGCCTGCGGTCCTACGAGCCACAGGGCAGAGTAACTCGCGGCAGAGCCGTCAGCAGCCCGCGGCAGCATGTCCGGCACCAAATACGTAGACTCGGAGGTAGGACCAGCGGGGCATGGTACCTGCAGCAGCTCGGGCCCCCAGGCTCCCTGAGCCTTCGGAGGAGCGGGGCGCGGTTGGGCGGCTGGAGGGCGGACAGCCGGGCACCTGCGGGCAGGGACACCGGGACAGGGCGAGCCGAGGCGCACGTCCTGGGCGGGGAGCGGGGCTGCTGGCCGCCGCGCGGGAAGGGCGGTACATGGAGAGCACTATAGCGAGAGCACCGGGATGCAGAGGGCACGGTGATGGCCCTGGGTGAAGGGCAGTATAGGGGGGCGGTATAGTGAGGACAGTGTGTGGTGAGGGCGCCGTGCTCAGGTCAGCGCGGCGAGGGCGGCGTGGGGAGAGCGCTGCGCGGGGAGCCCCGGCCGCTCCCCACCGTGCCCGCGGGGCGCACCAGCGCCCTCCCCGCCGAGGGGCCGCTCGCTCCGCCCTGGGGCAACGCCGCGGGGCCGGGGCCGCCTGGCGGCGGGAGCGGGAGCCGGCGCCTGGCACCGCGGGGGTGTGGTGTGCGCCCCGCGGTTAAATAGCCGGGCGAGGGCCGCCCCGCAGCCACGATCCCGCTACCCGCGGGACCCGGGGCCGCCTCCCCCTGCCCTTCCCCCTGCGCGGCGCGGACCAGCCCAGCCTAACCCTGCCCAGCCCTGCCCTGCCCTCCCCGCCTCAGCTGGGCTTTCCCCTCCCGCCCGCGCTCCCTCTGCTCCCCGCAGGGCTTTCTGTACACGGCGCCCGTCCGGGAGCAGGGCAACATCTACAAGCCCAACAACAAGATGATGGCAGATGAGCTGAGCGAAAAGGCGGTGCACGACGTGCACACCAAAGAGATCGACCTGGTCAACCGAGACCCCAAGCACCTCAACGACGACGTGGTTAAGGTGAGGGGCCGGGGCGGGACGGCGCGGGGGCATCCAAGGTCCTGCCGAGGCAGATACGCGGGACTCTCAGGGCGGCAGAAGCCCGCGAACCTCATCCCTCCACCTGCTACCGGAGGGGACGGGCTAGGGGCTGGTTTTTTTTCTTTAAAGGAAATGGGGAGTGGGCAGGAGACAGGCGGACAGCGGCCAGAGCAGCCCTGCGGGGCTCATTGCTCTGGTGCCGAGCGGGGCTTGCCGCGTCCCGGGCTGGCCGCTCGCTCCCGCGGGGGCGCGCTGGGCTGGGCCGGCCGCACCGGGCTGGGCTGGCCGCACCGGGCTGGGCTGGCCGCACCGGGCTGGGCTGGCCGCACCGGGCTGGGCTGGCCGCACCGGGCTGGGCTGGCCGCACCGGGCTGGGCTGGCCGCACCGGGCTGGGCTGGGCTGGCCGCACCGGGCTGGGCTGGCCGCACCGGGCTGGGCTGGCCGCAGCCGGCCGGGGGAGCGGGGCTCCCAACGCGGTGTGTGCCTGCCGTCAGCTCTGCAGATGGGACGTCCTGCCGGGGAGCGGGGGATGAGTTGCGTGACCTTGTGTAACACCGTCGGAAGGATTTTCCTTCCCCGAGGCACGCAGGGCGAGGAGATGTCACAAACCAGATTGCCCTCCGTAAGACTGGTGGGTGCAAAATCAGAGGTCCTGGTGGCGGTTGGATTTGTGTCCTTGTTCTGTTTTGTTCTCTTCGGTATTTTTCCTTCCCTCAAGGATAAGCAAGCTAAGCAAAATCTAACTGTGCCCTTGCCTAGGTTTTTTTTTTTTTTTTTTTGGGTTTATAAATCAGTTTGACTTCTTGACAAGTCAGGGTCGATGGAGATTTTTGCTTGAAGTCTCTTTGGTCAGAAAAATCACAGAGAGTTTTTCTCTTAGAAAAAAATGTTATACAGAGAAATTTATACAGCCCATGTGTGATACAAATGAGAGTGAGATCTCCTAAAAATTCATCAGCAAGGGTATGAGCAAAAGTCAGATTTAATATTAAGAGACAAAGCACAAGAAGTTCATTGGCACGATCCACTCTACTTACTTACAGGACAGCCAAGGCACAGCAAAGGAAAACAAGCAACAACAAAACCAAGCAAAATGCAGGCAATGAAAACAGAAGTGAACTGAGAACTGTCTAGGGGTGTGTGTGTGTGTGCGCTTAGGTGTGTGTGTTACAAAAGACAGTGCGACAAGGATAAAAAGGAACAGGGCCTAAAAACTTAACACTCCAATTAAACAGTACTTCAATTTAACATTGGAAAACCACTTAACTTACATCTAACTTAGAGCTTCAACTTAATTTATAACTTAACCTTCACAATTTAACACAGAATAACACTTAAGAGCATTTAACCTAACTTACAACTTTGAAGTTACACTTAGCAACTCAGCAGAAGAACACTTAGCAACACTTAGCTTACAACTTATGGTTAACAACTTAGCAAAAGAACAATACTTAGCAGCATTTAAGTAAGTTTATGACCAAAACTTATTCACAAGTCTAACTTACTTAGATATCCAAGGTACTTAAACATCTAAAAAAGCAGTATTTCTCTCAGATTTGGTACAGCATGTGCACAGGGGCTTGCACATGGACAGAAACAGTCAGTGCAAGCCCCTCAGAGGTCAGTGAAATACTTACTTCAGATGCTTTTGCTTCTCCCAACGGGCGAAGGATTAGGCGTTGAAGAGTGTGGGTATCAGCCCAGGACACATCTGCTTTCAGTGATCCTCCAGGTATAGCAAACCGGAGGGTTTGCTGGCTCTGAGAGGTCCCACTCAGAGGGAGATTTCTGGTCACAGGCCTGCTGCGGTTCAGGAGAGCTCGAAAGGCCCCATTTTGAACCACTGTTTATAGGGTTGCAAGAGAGTGGGCTTTAGTCATAACAATATTTCATTCTGGCCACAGTTTTGGTCCACACTTTCTCTGAAAGTTTGAGAACCGGAATGTTATGCCATTCAGGCAAGAGGAATATTTTCTGAGGCTGGTTGTAAGGCAAACAGGAGCTTGTTAGCAGTTCCTGGGAGCACACAGTATTTCTGATAGACTTGAAAAGAGCTGAGCCCAGGTTCTGTTTTCAAGACCAAGGCCTAACAAGCATTTCTCAGATCACACTGCAGCCTGGAAAGGAGGAGGGAGGAATGCACTGCCACAATGTGAAAATTGAGGGTGCTGTCATCTGGGTTTGTCAGACCCTAGGAAAAATGGGAGCTGCCCAGTTGTCGTGGGTGACTAAGCCATTAATTGCCTTGCTTAGTGGCCAGCAGTGTCAGAGTGTGTGTGGTTCACCATGTTTGTTGTAACGAAGACCCATTATTGAAAAAGAAAAAAATTGTATTGTTTCCAGAGAATCAAGAGGGTGAACTCTGGTTCCTGAATGGGTATCTGTAAAATGGCTCATGCTATGTGCAGACAATTTAACAAGGTCATGAGTAAATTCAAATTCCAGACTTCAACGCAATTTGAAGGTGCTGAATATGACGAGCCATGGTCATATTGCTGGATCCATGCTAAGAATTATCCCTCACAGCAGCTTGTATCTTTAAGGAGCCAAGTAAAAAGACACATAATTATTTGTTCAGAAAAAATCATCTGTGTACTTAATGGTACAAAACTGCCTTTAAAATGGTTGATTTTAAAAAAGAGAGAGCAGTTGTTTTTTCTTCTTCTGCCCCTGGAAGAGCAGTTGGGTAGACAGGGAATGCAAGAGCTCATGAATGACACTGTATCATGGTTTATTGCGTACATCAACAGAAGAAGTCCCCAAAGCAACCAGTCCTTCTGAGGATGAGTCATAGCCCCCAGGCAAGTCAGAATCCTGGTGTCCACAAACCTAACCTTATGAAAGAAAGACCCTGCTGGGAAAAGAGTGAGACCACTGACAGAAAAAAACGTAATGGACTTACAAGAAGCTGAAACATACAAAGCCCATCCTGCCCTCTCTGCCTCCCACAGAGGCAAGGATTAAGGAAGTTTGTTACATTCCATCTTCTAAAATAAACTTGGAAAATAATAAGTGTAGGAATGGAAAAAACAAGCTTTTCAGTTTGTCCTTTTGAAATAGTTTTGGACCAGCACATTCACTGAAAAACAGCAAACAGCCAGAATACCAGTACTGTCTCTGTGTCAGCAAGTGAGCTTCTGGTAGTGAACACAGTCACATCAAGACACAGGAAAATACCAAAATTAATCTAATGTTAACCAGACAGGATCCATTTTACACCATAAGAGCAGCAGTATTTGTACAAAATGGCATTGTAAAACAACATTTTCTGTTTTGTTACAAGGATAAATAAGAATAACTTCAAGTATTTTGTAGATAGTCCAAGCTGAAGAGTAGAGAGAGGAATTTTGCCACAATTTGCCTTTATCTGGACCCTGCGTGCAGGTTCAGTCTATTAGATGTAGCAATAAAATTCAGACCCAGTACCAAGGGTCAGGCTTGTATTGGGGTGAAAATACACAGATTTAGTTCCTGCCTTAGCCGTCAGTCTGTAGTCCCCTTCTGTCATGCATCTGCCTTTCTTACTTTGGCTGTAAAACATCCAGAGTGTAAAAGATATACTTGTATAACTGAAGGAGTCCCCAGTCTTGGTCAGATAGCGAAAGTCAGAGAAAAAAAAATGTGTAGGAGTCCTGTAAAGCCAGAAGCATGGCTCAGGCTGAGCTCAGTTTTGTTTAGAGCCATTGCATTTTTCTAGATTCAGAACCTTCTGTTTTTTACCCAGCATTTTATGTGTTTCTTGCCACTTGACTATGAGGCACAACAGCATGGAAACTGGGGACAAATCAGTCAGCCATGAAATAGAAATGATTAGACAGAGAATGAGGAATCTGCTCTGTAAGCAGCTCTCTAAAAGGCCTCAGTGTTGTCTGTATTCAAATACTTCCATAGCACATTTTAAAAATAACCTTCTCTTGTGAGAAGCAAGAGACATGTTCCCTTGATTTGCAACACAGAGCATCTGTACAGCTTCCCCCACAGCAGATGCGTGGTGCAGGCGGCATTAGGGTTGGGATCCAGGCAAGGGGGAGAAACCTGCTCAAGATCCTTTCATGAAAGTTAGACACATGGAGCAGCTTTGGATCAAAGCTGTTGGTGGCTTTGTATATGGTTTGTCTTGGAATTAACTACCAAGTGGAAGCTAAGTGCTGGGAGGATTCTGGAAAAATGGGGCAAATGACTGGATTTCTGTTCAGAGGGGGATGTGAACAAGGCCTTGTGGAATCTGAGGTTTGCAGACAGTGGAGGTGACGGCTCTGCACTGGGGGAAGCACAGTCTAGTAAAAATCAGCAGAATTTCCTTTTTGTTCCAATTTTTTTCAGTGGAGACCAGAAAGGAAGGATTTTCTTGCTTATACTTATTGTCCTCATGCATCACTTTGACAGTAGGAGAATGTGGCTAGAGGTCCCATTTCTTCAGACACTGGCTTGTGAAGGTGGCTAGTCAGGCAGGAGGCAAGAAGGGAATCTAGCAAGGGAGAAACAGCCTCTGTGCACCTAGGAGCTCTCCAGGAATCATGCTGGTGATTATACAGGGGGTTTGCCATAGTTTTATACATTTTGTATTTCCTTCACTGGATAGTTCTGCTCTTGGACTTGTGTCCTGCAGGTTTTATTTGTGATGAGACACAGCAAACAGGGTGGAACGCTTATTGCTTTTTTTCTCATTCATTCCCCAATGACCCAGGACTCACATGAAGGTGCCTGAAGTTCATGCTTTGCATTTCTTGTTTCCCATCACAGTATTAGTGTTTTCCAGAGTATGGCTAAATTGCGGCCTTCCAGTTCTGGAGTTCAAACTTTCTCAGCATTATCTTTGGTCAAGGCTGCACAGATTTACTGAATTTGTAAGACACAGAGGAGGGAGCCATTTCTCCTACAGATTGCTCTTCTCAGTAACTTCCTTGCTGAGAACGGGGACAGACCTTGCAGCCAGCCCTGCAAAGTCTAGTCCTTTGGGACTAGTGAGGACCAGCTGTGCAGTCACATCCCCAGCTGACAGTTTTTTCCTACAGTGATATGCCAGGAAGAGAGGCCTGTGCCTGGTTTACCGTCTGGAACGTAATTATTATTTTGTTTTAAACAAGTGGCATTTATCTGCTGTTTGTTGTATAGGAGTCCTTTCTGCTCTGGGAAAAAAAAATTCCAGTACTTGGCTACAGATGTGAGGATGCAGAGCTTTTGTACCAAGTTTAAAATAGTTATGTATTTATGCCTTCCACTTCAAAATAATGCAGTTAAGGGCAATTCAACTCACTGCAAGGAAGAGTCTGGAATTTTTAGTCAGATATTGACAAGTACTGTAATTCCCTTATGAACTCATTAAGGGGGAAAGTATTACTCAGGCATTTTAAAGCTATTTACAATTTCTGTCTCATAATAAAAGGAGAGGGTTTTCAAGAATAGTTTACATTTATGATTAAGGTCCTTCCCTGTTGCACAGAGCACAGTTTAAGATGCAGAGAGATGCCTGATCAGAGCACTTCCCATCCCCACACCTGAGAACCCCCTGGAAGGAAAGCAGGTGTCACCCACTGCTCTTTTTGGATGGGAAACCTGAGGTGGGCTGTCACTCAGATGTGAGAAGTGTCAACCTGAGAGGAAAAGAATTTTGCTCTTCAGCATGGTAAAATGAGAGAAAAGCAGAGCTGATCAGGTGCTATTTCTGAAATAAGGAATTAAGTGAAATTTAATGGCAGACCCTTCGTTTTTAGATACTGTTTCCATGAGAAAATAGATAAATATTTAAGTTTAACTACATCCATATAAATAAATAGATACACAGATGTGTGTGTGTGTGTATGTGTTCTAATCCAAGCTTGTCATCTGAGCTCTTGCTACTGGCAGTGATCAAAGTGAGATGCCTCTGGAGGCAGATTCACATCACAGAGTTTAACC
Organism: Lichenostomus cassidix; assembly: GCF_008360975.1. NCBI lineage: Eukaryota > Metazoa > Chordata > Aves > Passeriformes > Meliphagidae > Lichenostomus > Lichenostomus cassidix. The sequence continues at coordinate 23,959,874 of NC_139480.1, read as the reverse complement.
TTAGCCATAGGACAGGACAGGCAGTGTTCTCAGAGGGCTTCTCTCAATTGCTGATACTTGTAGCTTAGACATGACACCTTACTTGTGCATAATCGTAACTGATTTAATGAAATGGTTCTGTAACTCTGTCCTATTAACAAGCTATGGGGTTTAGATTTAAAATGCAAGAAAATTCAAATGTTTGACTTTGACTACCCACATGATCCAACTCTATTTCAAATATTTCTTCCAATTCTAGTCTAGGAGTAAGAGATTAAAAACTCGAGTCATTATGAATGCCAGTTTATACGAGGTCTGAGCAAGGTTTTAAGAGTTCTGAAAAACAGTTTTCTTGCATGTTAATTAGGAGTTCCCAGACATGGGATTTCTGAATGTCCATAAGATCACAGCTAATAATGGCATCTGTTCCAGTGAAAGCTTCCTTCTCAAAAAAATGTGTTTGCATTTAAACTCATGGTATTATTAAAGCCTTATGCACAGCCTTCTTGCTTCGCATGATGAACATGACTCATAACTTCATAGAAAAATGTTCATTTGATGATCATGGATACAGAGCAAATGATTCAGCATGGCTGTTCCTTTTGTTAGAATTTATTGGACACTATTTCAGATTCAGAAAAGACAAATACTTTTCAATTCTGATAATTTCAACGGAATTCAGATCATATGGTAGAAAATGTAAAAGCAATTTGAATTCATTGTAGAATTTTAGCCCACTATATGGATAGAAACACCAACTTCTGTTGCATAGAGTATGGATATCTAAAACAAACAAATAAAAAATATTGAAACACAAAACTCTCCAGGGGAAAAAGGGATAAGTGTGTACAGTAGAATGGTTTGCCAGTGAGGTCCCCGGTGAGGAAATTTGATCTTGGTTGTATTTTAGGCAACAGAAAGAAGAAAATGCAAATGAGCTTGGGTGATTCTGTAACATTTGTGATCTCTAGAAAACTGAAGACAGATATGGTTCTAAACTAAGATAAGTTTGTGTTTCCCACAGCTCTCAAGTACCCTTCTAATAGTAGGATGAAGTCTACATCAGTAATTGATTGTCTGAGCTTTTTGATCCAGGACTACCATATTTCTTTTTCAGACAAATTACAGTAACAAAACCCATCTTGGACTTAAAAAGGGCTGGTTATTTTGAACATGAAAGAGAAACTATGGCATTTAATTTCATTTGAATTATTTGGGAGGCAGGTTTAACCCCATTAGTCTCCTTATATTTTCTTGGCAGATTTCTTAGGGAAAATGTCTTTTGATAGCTTCAAAAAAGATTGGAACTTTATGCACTATCATTCTTGTTGGAAATTTTTATCAGATTAGCAGTCAAAAAAATAATAATTTCAGTGCCACTGTCCCCATTTTAATGAGCTCATGAATTGATAAAATATAATTTATTCAAGGTGAAGGATTTGTGCTCTAGATGTTAGTGGGGCTGTAGAAGGGTAGAGTTTGTTTGCAGTCACACAAATAGGAACTGATAAATTCAACTTCATAGATAAGAAGTGAGAAGACATTCTCACAGCTGAAGGTGAAAGCATCACATTCTCTGTCCAAACTCCTGCTGTGCTGAATTTATATTCTGAGTTCCAAAAAAGCCTAAGGGAGTCTCATAGATGGATTGCAACATTTCCTCTGTCTGCTTTGAAATCAGTTCTTGGAATTCAAACAGATGCTACAAAAAATAATCAGTTTTCCCTCAAGATCAGTTATCTATCTCCTGTAGAGCTCAGCCATAAAGTCATCAACTGTTTTATGAAGTCCAAGTTCATGTGTCATAGAAGGGTTTGGGTTGGAAGGGACCCTAAAGATGATCTAGTTCCAGCCCCCCTGCCATGGTCTGAGAGGATGCCACTCACTAGATCAGGTTGTTCAAATTCCCCTCAGCCTGACCTTGAACACTCCAGGGATTGGGCATCCACAGCTTCTCCGGGAAACCTTTTCCTATGGCCTCTCTAAGGAATTTCTTCCTAACATCTAATCCAAACCTACTCTCTTTCAGCTTTAAGCCATTCCCCCTTGTCCTGTCACTACATGCCTTTGTAAGAAGTTCTTCTACAGCCTATTTATGTCCTGCTCTAGGAGCCTTCTCTTCTACCACAAGTCTCTCAGCCAGTCTTCACAGAGGGTGTGCTCCAGCCCTCTAAACATCTTTTTGGCCCTCCTCTGGACTCATTCCAATAGGCCCATTCTTCTTGTCGGGGAGGCCCCAGAGCTGGACACAGCACTCTAGATGAGATCTCATGAGAGCAGAGTGGGAGAATCACCTTCCTTAACCTGTTTGCTGCAGCCCAGGGTGCTGTCAGCTTTCTGGGCTGCAAGCCAAACCACATTGAGCTGCTCATCAGCCGCCATCCCCAAATCCTCCTCTGCAGGGCTGTTCTCAATCTGGTTGCCATCCAGCTGTCTTTGTACTTGGGTCTGCCCTGACCCAGGTGTAGGACCTTTCACTTGGCCTTGTTGAACTTCACAAAGTTCACGTGTGCCCAGCTCTCAAGCCTGTCAAGGCATCCCTTTCCTCCAGTGTGTCAGCCACACCATACAGCTTGGTGTCATCAGCAAACTTGCTGAGGGTGCACTCGATCCCATCACTGTGCTCATGCAGTTTGACAAGAACAGAACTGTAAAGCAATGATGTCTTGGTTTTATGAAATGCTAAAGAAATACTTACCTTATATTTAAGAATCAGTAACTTAGGATCCCCCATAAGAAAGACAACCTTCTAACAATACAAATGCAGGGACAATTTTTTTTTTTATAGAGGAAGAGAGAGGCAGCTGGGCATCACTGCACACTGACTGTCAGCAATAAGAATGGTTCAGGTAAAAATGAGATAAAAGGTGAAAACAAATTATACAGATTTGCAAAAAAGAATTTCAGCAGCTAATTGGGATTGTGTTTATCAGTAGTATACATAATCAAGAGTCTCCTCTCCTTGGACTCCTTTTACAAATGATAAAGAGGAAAAATTAGTTTCCAGATCTAAAACAACCTTCAAAGGTCCCTGTCTGTCTGTGCACCATTAAAGAGTCTGAGGTCACTATATTTCCACTTCCCATTAGTGCCTAAGTTCTAGCTAGACCGAATTCTAAAAAGTTATAGTTAATACCAGTTTATTGTGTTAATACCATATAAGCATGGAAGAATAAAATGTAAATATATTTATTGAATATAATTTCAAATATAAAATCAGTTTACATTATGTCTTTTATTAAAGTTTTTGGATTCTGCTGAACTCCAGGCCCCACTGAAATAAAAGAAAAAATTGCTGTTATGTTTAGTGTAGTCAAAGCTTCACACTGATATTCATGTTCCTGAATATACCTCTTTAAACATACAGACAGACAGGCATATGTGGATATACATATATGTATTAGGGTTCTTTGCTAAAATAGCCATATCAAATGAGAAACTGTGGAACATGAACCAAATAATCAAAACAAAGAAAGCTTCTTAAGAGTTTCTCTTTGGGAAAGCTGCAATAACCTCCCAGCAGCCCAGTTTCCAAGGAGGAAAACAGTAATTTTATTTTCTGACTGCTTACTCCAACAACATCAAGACATTTGTCAAGGAACTGGCTGACATGGTATCCCCACCTGCACAGGAAGTTTTGCTGTGTTGCAGAGGAGTGCAGATCTTTCCTTGAAGCTGCTTGTCTGTCCTTCTGCCAGCCTGTGTTGGAACAGGACAGACATCTCTGGAGAATGGCTGGTTGCTACAGTGCTGACCCATTGGCATCAGTCACATCTTTGTCACCAGTACATCCGCAGGTTTTGGTGAGCCTGCCCATCTGATAAAATAAAGCCCATCAGCAGGGCTTTTCTGGTATGTAATCAGTAGTTCAGCATGGGCAGCGAGGAGGAGGTTGTTCTCTCAGTAATTAGTAGCAAATTTTTGTTTTGCTTTTTTCTGTGATTTTCAGTTTGTGAAATGGTGATCTGCAGTCCCCACCTCTTCTAAGTCATGGCATCATTTTCACATTTTCATAATGCATTTGAGTATTTGTTATGGATGTAGTAGGAGTCACTCCAGACGGGACTGGTTTTCTTCTCTGGCTAGAAGAGTGCAGTTCTTGAATTCTGCTTTCCACCAAGAATATCCTTGTTTGTTGAAGCATTGTTTGCTTTTCTGGCACACTCTGTAGCACTCAGGAAAGATTCACTGTTTCCATTAAGAGATCTGCCAGGAGAGCAGTTTTCTTGCCCTACTGTGGAAAGCAGGCACAGGGAGACAGGGGAGGAAAAGCAAATTCATTGGTCAGTTTGTTCAAGTAACTGGGGTGCAACAGTTCTGCTTGCTTGTTTAGGCTTTCATTCACTTTGGAAATACTTAAATGTAATTTTTCTGCACTTAACAAGCTTTACACAACAGCTCTGGGCCTAGCCATCTGCACTCATGGCATCTATTTCATCTTTTTTTTTCTTTCTTTTTTTTTTTTTTTTTTTTTTTTTTTTTTGCAAAGGAGCAACTGCTGTGCCTTGTGATCTGGCCAGTCCCCAGAAAAGCAGTGTGCTCTGAAGGCAGTTTGAGGTTGACAGGCAAAACCTAATCATACTGCAGCCCAGCCTAGAGGGACTCTTGTCTTGTGATGGAACGGAGTGCTGCTGGATTTTGTAGTGACCCATGCTTAGCTTGAGGTTTATACAAATACTGTAGAGCAGAATGAGTTTTGTCTTTAGTAAACACCAGAGACCACCTAACGTTTGCTGGTGAAACCTGATTAGTGAGGAAGTAGACCATCTAGGAATCCTGAAGGTCTATGTTTTCAGGAACAAAGTGCCAGCTTCTCTATATAAGTACAGGTAAACATTTGCCAGATGGACGTTACACAGTGCTCTTAAAAGGGTGAATGGGAGGGAAGGAAGAGTAGCTTTTCTGCTGTAAGTCCCAACACCTCCCCATCCTTTTTCCTGCAGATTCAGTAGAAGAAGTATAAACTTTTCATAATTTTCTATTAAACTGTGGCAGTGGTCAAGACAAGCATCAGAATATGTGGTAATGTGGTATTCCAAAGGATCAAGGAAATAAGTAAATGTTTAACTGGCATAAGTGATTTAACGGAAAGGTTGTTAGTTTATTGCTTAACTTTTTTTTCCGCTGCTGCGATTCCTTTCTTCTCCATGCAATTTTTAAGTTCCAGCTAGCATGTGGAAGTACAGAAGCTAATAATGATCTCATGTGCTCACACATTTTCTTTTTATAATAATACGCACCACAGCCTTCTCCAGCTTTAATAGTGTTGCACCTGTCTTTAACATCACCTCCCAGATGTGACCCATGCCATGGAAAGGCTTGTCATTTTGTGATAGTTTATACATTTTCTTATGTTGAATGTTTCTTTAAAGGACATTGAATATATTTGTGAATTTTACAAATTGCATTTGTTACAACAAAAAAAAATACTATGTCTGCTTCAAGTCTTGCAAGGATCCATTTTAATACAGTGAAACAATATTATACTTAGGTCTTGGAACAGGGAAAACCTCTTTAAAAATAAAGTGCAGGGTAAGCAGCAAAGAATGTTTCTACGTTGTGCATAAAAATGTAAAGCAAACTAGCTTATGACTCTTTCTTGTATACATTCAGCCTAGACTTTAACCCTGGTCTGGCAGAGCATGTAAGCATATTGACATCAGTGTGACAGTTCACATTTTTCATGTTGTGTGCATATTTAAGTGCTTTGCCTGACTGGATATATTAGTGATCAATCGAGAACGATCCAGTAAGGATCCTTTTACTGACTCCAAGAGATACTGAAGGCACTCAAAATGTTGGCATTCTCAGCACTTGCTTGGGTTCCTCTGGAGTGGAGTAGGGGTTGTGCCTGGCTATGTGAACTGTATGCTGTGAGCACAGTGGCAGCATGCAGCTACCACACACAAAGATATGAATTATTATAGTTACAGTCACAGAAATGTAGGTCAAAGCCTAATGCTGGTGGTCTTAATTAGGACCAAGCACAGTAATTTATTCTATGTAATGAATACTACGAACCTCAAAAGAACAAAATTTGAGAACCAGAACTCGTAATCAGGTGATTTGAGTCTGGCATTTAATATACCTTTCCAGCCTGCCAGCTTTTGATACATAGGGACTTGAATGGACAAGGTCAGCAGGTGAACTTATTCCATACCTGTGGCATATATTATTGAGTCAGATGATAACTTCACACTGTTAAGCTTTTTTTAATTGATAGTTCTGATCTTTAAATAGACGTTTTCCCTTTCTTGTAAATAAATCTTGTAAATAAGTCCCCTACCATTTCCCTTTCTTGTAAATAAATCTATTTTAGAATCAAAGCAGGTTCCTTAATTTCCTGATAGAAGTTTAATAAACATGTGCAGAGCAAAAGAAGCTGCATTAATTCTCAGAGCAGAATCAGACAAAAGCTTCAAGCAATGTAAAAACTGGCTTTACCAAACTGAATAGTAGGAAACAAAGAATAGCTGAAGTCAGGAAGTGCATTGTAGGCATGGAACAGGAGTTGATAGTGTTTAATAGTTTAGTCTGAAACAGAAGGCTATAGCAAGTTTTTAGCATCCTTTAGAGGGTCAAACCAAATTTCCTGTACTCCTCTCCTGTCATAAGTGAACATGCATGTGTTTTCACTAGCCTGGCAACTGCCTCAGAGTGATTTCACAGCACACCCTAACAGCTCTGGAGGAACAGACTTCATGATGAACATGCATGTCACTCATGAGAGCAGAGTAAACAAGTAATCTAGAATTTACAGAGTAATCTAGTGAGCAGACCGGTGCCTAACCTAAGAAAGCCTTTATGTAGATAAAATAAGAGCTCACAGATCTACATGCACATGATTCTTTGGCAGAAGTGACCTTGAGAATAATACCCTTGAAAAGGTGTCTTACCCTTGCAAGACAGTTAGATTCATTACCAGAAATGAGAGTATCTTTCTTCTGTAGAATCATATTTCTGGGCACTTCTCTTCCTCCTGTCAGTCCTATTTTCACTTTACTTAGTTCAGTTGGACTCCCTTTATCAGTCTGATGACACTCACCATCAGTGAGTGCTACTGAAGTAAAAACCAGGGGAGAGTAGTAGGAGGGACTGAGGAGGGAGTGAGTAATCCAAGTGATGTAAATGTAACCCACAGCAAGGCAAAATGCATCCAGTCACCTGTTTCTCCTGCAGCCTGTGGAGAACTGATCCCTACAAGTTAAAACCAGGATCTTTCATGGGAGTGGTTTAGTGCAGGAAGAATCTGAGTGACATATCACTTCCTGCAGCATAAAGACTTATCTGTACTGCTCGAAGAGTGAAATAAATAGTGGTTCCCAGGCAGTGGTCTGTTAGCACATGAGAAGTAGAAGAGCCCAGATTACCTCGACTCCTCGCCTGTCTTTTTTTAGATACTGCTGCAGGTATGTCTGGTTTTGGACAGCACTGCACAGTTTGGTGTCTTAGGCAGAGCTGGACTTTCTTGACATGTACATTGTTTTGTAATGTTCTTATGGCTTTTGGGAAGATAACACTGTATTCAGCTAAGAGTTTGAGTTGTCAGGCCATTTTTCTGTCTTTTCACTCACAAGTTCCCTTATTCAGACTCGGGTAATGTGGAACATGTTACTTGAGGAATAATGAAATGGGAAAAGACTTAGTAGTGTGACATCAGCTATCACTCCTACAGAGCCGTCTCTTCAACTTCTGTGCATTGGTTGAAGCATTCTGAGAGCTGTTGAAATTGCTCCAAGAAAATAATCTCTTGATAATTATTGGTGTCATGAATACATCACTATTATCTCACAGATAGATTTATTCCTGGGTACTTTTAGGACAACGCTGTATGACTTGAGCTGGGAAATCCTGACCAAAGATATATCATAAATGTTCTAATATTAGCATTATCTCCTGGAATGTGGACAGGGCTGTCCATCTGGAAATGTTATATGGCATGATTCTTCTGTCAGCTCCCCAGGATTAACTCCTTGGGCATTTTGTTGAACACAACAGGCTAAAAGTGTTAGTTACTGAGAATCACAATTACAGAAAATTTACTATTTGATTTGAAAACCAATGAGTTTATTGCCTTCCATTTTCCATTTCATTACAATGAACTATTTTGAAAGTAATCAAGTTATGGGCCAATCTTACTGTATGTTTTAAAATTCCAGAAAATTCACATTAAACTATGGTTTCATTTTTCATGCCAAAAAAATGCATTTCTGGTAAAAATAGGTCTCACTTGGCTAAATTGAAGGTACAACCATGAAAAGGCTGATGGAGCTCAATGCAAACTTGTTTTCCTTAGGAGATCTAATATTTGCCTTATCAGCCAGTTGAGAAAATACAAGATGGACTCCACTACAACTTAACTGAATAAAAAGGCTTTAGGTATGACACTGACTAGCGCTTGATGCTTTGAACTTCTATGATGGCTTTGTTGCCTTTGCCAAGGATTACAGCATCAGCTGGTGGGAAGCATGCAAAAAAAATAAATTGCCAGAAGTTTTAGAACAAGAGGGCTATGCTCAGCCATGTAGTCCTTATGTAGTAATATTTTTTGAGAAGGAACTTTCTTTTGCTGTCATCGTCCTGGGTTTTGCCATCATCTGGATATATTTATTATCTGCTTTCAAGGGAAATGTTGATAATAAGCCAAGAACACCCATTCACTTTGAAAATGAGTTAACATGGGATGTAACTACAATGAAAAGTTTGGGTTTGAGTACCTGCAGAAACAGATTGTGTGCTTGCTTATATATTCCAAAAGGATAATATACTTGCTCCATAAACTCAGGCATTTATTTTTCCAACATGTATACTCAGTTGAATGAGATTGAGTTCAGTGGACAATGTACAGATCTTGAGATCATCTGGAGGGGCAGGAATAAATATAATAAATTAGAATGCTGTCACTGAGATACTGACTTCTCCATGATACATCTATAACCTTTCCTTCTTTATTTCCTAAAATACTGTGATTAATACAAGGACATCTGTGTTTTTCATTTAGTAAGAAGATCACAGAACATCTGGGAAAGTGTCTTACCCTGTTTTACTAGACTTCAGCTAACTTTTGATGACTCATAAAGATAATTATATTATGGTCAATGTACTTCATAAAGTTAATTTTTTTGTCTGTTGTTTATTCCTCAAACGTGAACATTTATATCTAATAACCCCACAATGAAAACAGAGAGCATGTTGTTGCCTGTGATGCCTTCCCCAGAATTCAAGTTATTTCCACCAGACCTTCAGTCTTGCCCATACTGAAATTACAGAGCCCAAATAATTTCCAATTTCATGTCTCTACTGAGCAGTAAATGTAGTGTGATTCCTATGCTGTCTTTAGACTGATTTAAAGGAAACTGTTTTCCAAGATTTGTACCAAATGTGCATTACTTACAAAAGCAGAGGTTATTGCATACCTGTAGAACTTTTGCAGAACAGAACCATTATTCAAACTCTTCTTTATTATCTCTTTTTTTAGCTATTATTTAAAATTGTGCTATTCAGTTTCAGAAAGTCCAGAGAGATTTTTGGCTCTGCATGCCATTACGGACAAGTGCACAGTGCTGTGGTGTGTTCCTTGGGGACTCTGCCAATGCAGAGTCTGCCCGAGGTTTATGTGGAGATGAAGTTTCAGCCCAAATGCTGCCTCTAGGTGTGATGGTGATGATGATGATGAATTACCATCCCAAAGAATGACTTTCAGATCACTAGAACCTAGTTCACAGTAGCAGAAAAAGAGGAGGTTTATAGTTTGCGTGACAGGATGTCTACAGGGAAGCACTGGCAGAGAGAGTGATGTGCATATGTTAAATTAAGCCAGCCTGATGTTAGGTATTCAAGATGTTGGATATCACAGATGATTCAGAAATTTCTTCTCAAGGACTTTCCAGCCATTTACATAGATTGCACCTAGAATGTACACTTTTACTTGGAATTATCTTATTTAAGTAGCTGGGAAGTACAGTGGTTTTATAATATTTTTCCCTTTGTTAGTAACTTATGTCTGGAGGTGATAAAAGATTCAGCAGGAGAGAAGAATGAGTGCTTTTCAATTATAATGTGTATTTTAGATTAAAAGAAGTGATTGTGAGCCTTTTCTCACAGTATAAGCAATATTTACACTGAGTATATGTATATTCACCTCCTTCCAGCATGCTAAGGTACTATTGCCTGAGTTTCTGAGGCTGCTGGCCCATGTTATACTTAACCTTGCTCCTGTAAATCTTCACTTTTGGCAGCATTATTATCTCACTTTGGGATCCAGTCCCAAGAATGCAAAGTATTTTTTCCTTCATCTGATTTAAACAGCCATTTATTTTCTTGCAGAGGGATAGTGTATTGATGTTCTTTTTCCTGTTGTTTGCAGTGCCTATACAATTGCTTGTGCTAACTAAATTAAATATCCTGTATTGTGGGTTATATCAAAGACGTCTGCATGACATGGAGCTGAACCATCATTGCAATTCTGTTAATTTTCTAATAGAAATGTTATGACAATAAGGCTTCCTGAACATCTCAGTATTTCAACAGAGAGTGCTAAAATGTGACTGTTGGAATGCACTGTTTCCTTAGGTGACTTTTTGAACAATTTATGAAAAGTCAAAACTATGAAATATGATTCTGTTCACCTGCTTTTTCTCTTAAGTGGACCATAAGGGCACTGCATACCGTAGGGCTGTAGCAGATGAGGAAAATATATTCCATTTTGTAGAAAACTCAACATTTAGAAGTTAGATGTCTAATTTTGAGCTAACCATTTCCAGGCTCCCTGGTAGTCACTGGAAAAAGGTAGTTACTGAAGATTCATGACTTAATGGGTTATAATAGGTTGAACCATGTTGGGATGTAGGAAGTACGTGCTTTCTGTTTTGTTGCAGGGCACAAAGCTTTTCAGGAAAGGTGTTTCTGGAATACACCCTTGATGCAAATGTCTGACTGACCTGATTTTGTGTTCTTTGCTGCAGATCGATTTTGAAGATGTGATTGCTGAGCCAGAGGGAACACACAGCTTTGATGGGATTTGGAAGGCCAGTTTTACCACCTTCACTGTAACAAAATACTGGTTTTATCGTTTACTGTCAGCAATCTTTGGTATTCCTATGGCTCTCATCTGGGGCATCTACTTTGCCATTTTGTCATTCCTGCACATCTGGGCGGTGGTGCCGTGCATAAGGAGCTACCTGATTGAGATCCAGTGCATTAGCCGTGTCTATTCCATCTGCATCCACACGTTCTGCGACCCACTCTTTGAGGCCATAGGCAAAGTGTTCAGCAGCATCCGAGCCACAGTACGGAAAGAGATCTGAGGGACATTTCAAGGAGAGCCATCAGCCTAGGAAGGGGGTGGAGGTTTTGTGTTGTTTGGAGTGTTTTGGTGCCAGTTTTGTGTGTCCCAAAGCAACATACAGCAACTGGTGGTGGATATACTGGCCCAAAACAAAGGATCACTTGCTCAGTTTCTTTTTCTACTGTTCATTCTTACTGGACTGCTTGCCTTTTTTTTTTTTTTCCCTTTCTTTTGCCTTTTTTTCCCCCCTTTGGTCTGCATTTTAAACTAACCTTAAAGGGCTATTCTTCCATGCCAGCTGCATATCATTGCTGGCTGTTCAATTCAGAGATTGAAGTGTTGTTGGATGCCTTTTTATCTTACCCTTCATTCCTTGTGAGATAAATCCACAGTGATACTGAAGAACGACAAAAATGCTTTCCAACACTATAAAGCCATTCATTTTATTGTGGCTAAAGAGTGCAGAGCTATCGCAGCAGAATGAACGTGACCAGCTGGCAGGTTTTAGCAGAATGTTCTTTTTCAATTGGATTGTCAGTTGACTGCAGCTATTTACAGTCATGGTCAGATATTGTGCACTATGAATAAATTAGTTAAGTAAACATATTACTGAAGTAGCATATGCCCTGAAAATTTAACATTTTGTCAGGCTGGAGACATTGACACATAAAAGCTTTGGTTGGTGCCTTTCTGTCTCATTCTCTCTTGGAAGTTTGCATCCAGTCATTTCTCAGCCTTTGCTAGGATTGCAGAAGCAAACTGCAGTTGAGAGCTAAAACTGGTCATTGTGGAAATGTTTTCCTGACTGTGACTTATGACACATCCCTTAGCAAGCATTTAGGGGCTTATCTCATTGGCATCTGGGGTATTTCTGCAAAGTATTAATATAAATGTGCATCATAGGTATGTCAGAGATAATCCTGAGTTAAAAGAAAAACAAAGGAGTGCCAAACAAGCCACAGGAGGCCAGGGAGGAGCTGCCCCTGTGAGAAACTTTTCTACAGCTTTCAAAACTTCCCTATCAGCAGAAGTCAGCCTGCCACTAGCACACAGATTGTTTTCAGGATGCTTTGCTGAGTCTAAATTTACCCATCACAAGAGATGCTTTAGAATCTTCACATTTGTGTGTTGCTTTGTTCATTTTTAGCTGAGTTGCCACATCAGGAAGTCTTAAACAGAGGGTGTTGTGTGAAACTACCGTGTTGCAAAGTGGGAGGCCTCAGTAGCAGAGCCTTTGCGACATGTTCTGATGCTGTGACCTGCAAGAGCTTTTTGCCCTCGTGATAGTACTGTGTTCAGAGATGCTCTCTGCATCCTCATTGGTTTGTGTGAAGCATTTGTAAAAATAGTTGTGAGGCTAACCAGCTTTATTGTAAACCAAGCTGGAGTCTGAGCCTGCTCCAGCTGGAATCTCTAGCAAACCAGTTCTTGACCCACAAGAGTGCAAAATTTGGCCCTTGGGATGAACATGGAGCTGTCTGGTACACCTACAGCTTTTTTTATTTAGTGCTGATATTTCACATATTGCTTTACCTAACATGGGAGTGCCTTCCATTCTATTTCTGCCAAAGCATTGAAAACTTTAGGAAATGCTGCATTTTTTAATGGGGGTGGGGGAGGGAAAAGGGGAGAGGGTGCACAAAAAATTTACAAAGCTATTAACTACTATTTGCATTTAAAACAGACACTGGTATGGATAAAGTTTTATGTTTTTCTATGTACATAATGAAGAGTGTACTATTATAGATTTTTTCAGTATTAAAAACAACCAGGATTGTAAACAAGAAATATTTTACCTTTTTATGAGGAAAATCACTCTGAAGAAAACCTTCTTGATTCACCATATAAACTGTATATCCTGAAAGATGTCTGTTCACTTAGAGTTCTTAGTCCCTAATCCAAATACATTGCTGATCCAAACATTTACATCATTGTTATAAGCTTACAGATATAACTGACACTTTTAAAAAAAATTCTGCATGTACATTAAAGACTACAATAAAAAGATGCTTAATAGTAGATCCTGTCTGACTTCTTTTTCCTTGAAAGTCATGTGGACAAAAGTTGTTTAAAGCTTTCTTTGTCAGTCCAGTGGAAACAGGATTTTTCCCAATAAAAGCTCATTAGCCTAAGCATTTAATGTATGGAAATAGGGGAATGACAGCTTTTATTCAGCCATGTATAGATGTAACGTGTGACAGTACTGTTCATTTCTATGGGTTTGTTGCACAATACCTGTCACACTGTTAAAATAGTACAAAAAGCCCAACAAAACATCCTATTACGAATGGCCTACAAATCTGTTAACTGTATTTTAATGTTCAAATGGCAGATACCAAATAAATGTAGTCCATCGTATGTTTTCCAATAGCAGAATGGTGTATTTAACAGCATTTAATTGGCCACTGATAGCAAATAGTACTTTGAATTGGACTATGTGAGAAAATGTAAAGTGTTCTAAAAGTGAAAGGGAGGTTGTAATGTGAAAGAAAAGCAAATACACCTTCAGTATTCAAAAATACCTTGCTTTTGCAAAGAGCCTGATATATTCAAGCTTAACTGTATATAGTATCATGACTCCAAGATTCTTCATGGGAGAGATGTGCAGATTCACACTATGACTGCACTGTTCCTGGTGCTTCGCTGAGCAGCGGTCACAGGGCTGTGCTGTGGCTGGATCTCATGTCCACACTCCTGCCATGACATCCATGACCCATACCATGGCCAAGATACACCCCATAGCAAGATCCAGGTTTGTCAAGCAGAGCATTAGACATCAGGTGTTGGACAGTGGCACCAGGCACTTTCCTGTCTTGGCTGTAAGTGTGGTGCAGACAGCCTTACCCTACTAGATACAAGTCAGTGTCATAAACTGCCTCAGGACCTGTGCATTTAGGTGGGCTCAATGTAATTTTTCCTCCCACCAGAAAAATTTTGTGGCTCTCATTGGTCACTCTTCTCATCCTCTGAGTCAGCAATTCTTAGATTTTGCAATGTAGTTTGAACTGTTTGACTACCCTGAGACAAGGTATGGGCATTTCCAGCAAAGTACCCAAGTATAGAGAAAGTGTGAACTGTCTGGCTGTGTGGTTGATCCCACTGAGTTTGACTGAGAACTAAATACAGAATATTTTTTAAAAATATGGTTTTTGGAATGAAGTTGCAACAAAATATAAAGACAAACCTTGGGCTTTTAATAATGATGGAGGTTCCATAGCTGCACGCTCTCTTAGGTCAAACTGGAGCTGGTTTATGTTTATGTTCACTTGTTAGCTTTCATTGCCTTGTGTGTCTGCTGCATTCTTTTATTTCCTCATATCCTGAGGACAAGGAGAGAAGCACAGAATAGAAGTCTTTGCTAAGCTAGAACACCTTTGTTATCCTCATTTATGTCTTATAAACCTTGACTTTTTCACTTCGTGTTATCTGACACTGGTACACCATGTGACACAGGTTATTTTATTTCTATCTTGCTCTCTTCTGTAGAACTTTTACTTAAAATTTCAACTATATGGTACAGCTAGCACATCCTGTCTCCAAGATGCTTTTCTCTCTTAAGGCCTTCTGAAGGCACAGAGGTAAAATGTGTATTTGGTAACTATGACAAATATAAATGCACAGTATTCTCACTAAATTTGTAACTGCTATTACTAAGCAGTCTATAAATGAAAAAGTGTGGCAAGTAGGACTAAGGAAGTGATTGTCCCTCTGTACTCAATACTGGTGAGGCCACACCTCGAGTGCTGTGTCCACTTCTGGGTCCCTCACTGCCTGAAAGACATGGAGGTGCTGGAGTGAGTCCAGAGAAGGGTAGTGAAGCACCTAGAAAGAGTTCTGTGAGGAATAGCTGAGGGAGCTGGGGTTGTTTAGCCTGGAGAAAAGGAGGCTCAGGGGAGACCTTACCACTCTAGAACTCCCTGAAAGGAGGCTGTGGCCAGGTGGGGGTCAGCCTCTTCTCCCAGGCAGCCAGACAGGACGAGAGGAAATGGCCTCAAGCTGGGCCAGGGGAGGTTCAGGTTGGACATCACAAAGAATTTTTCCACTGAAAGAATGGTCAAGCACTGGAACAGGCTGCCCAAGGAGGTGGTAGTCACCATCCTTGGAAGTGTTCAAGAAATAACGACGTGGCGCTTATTAGTGTAGTTGATGTGGTGGTGTTTGGTCAAAGGCTGGACCTGATGATCCTTGAGGTCTTTTCCAACTTCAATGATTCTATGTTTCTAAGGACAGCACAAATGGAAAGAGAGTGATTAGACTCATTAAAAGCCTGTGCTTTCTCTCACAGTCACAGCACATTTTAGTGTTAAGGCACAATCCACAGTCTCTAGGCTTAATTCTAGTAGGTGATTTGCTTTTGTTCTGAGAACCTGAATTTCCTTGGTCCATAATTGTCAGTAAAACTTAACTGAAAGGGTGCCCAGGTTACACATACATACTGCAGGGAGGCACACTGCAGTGTATAGAATAATACAGAATATATTCTATATTCTATATAGAATATAAAATAATAAGGTGTTATTCTATCAAACCTTCTCCTGTAGGAGCTGGAGATGATAAATGCTCTCAGTGATCCCTAACAAGTGCTGGGAAATGATGCTTCTCTGAGGCTTGTGGTCTGACATCTCACTCCTTGAGACAGGAGATTTAAACTCTCACTGCACTCCCAGGTGTAAACTTCAGCTGCTCACCACTCAGTACACTGACTACTATGAATCCAATTTTTATAAGACCGATGATGTGCTCTGCAGGAGCTAAACATCGACAGCTGATGTGGCGTGATGGCTTTCAACCAGATCCAGGTCACCTTAAAGGCACTGCCTAAGCTGTGTGACACCATTGTTGATCTAAAGTCTTCAGAATCCAGATTTTCCCTTCTATCAAGTGGTTATCAGTACAGGGGGTAATAAAGGCATTATGGTCCCCAGTTCTAGCACTTCTAGAGATAAGAATAATAATTATTATCTTAATAGATATAAGAGATTATCTAGAGAGAAGAATAATAATAATTATCTTATCTCAATGATAATTCTGTTTTCCAGCTTGAAATACTAAGGATCTAGGCTGAAGGCTGTTCTGCAGACTGAAGCTCTCAAGAGTTGTTTTGGCATCCAGAGACTAACTTAGATATTAGGCTGTCATAACTGTGACCTTCTCAGTTGATCATATCTGATCCTTTATCCAGGATATGGAGTACCCCTGCAGTGCATCTGGGCACTGGCAGTCTTTTCCTGGCTGTTTATGCCAAGATACAAAGTGTTTTATACCAGAGGACTCATTCAGAGCAGCCTTAAAGGATGAAGGACTCTATAGTTGTATAACTTTTTGGCAGCTATCAGAATATAGGCATTCATCTGTGACTATTACTCATCAAAACATTCAGCCCGCTGATCTCCAGCAACCAGAGCTCCAGATGCAGCTTGCCCAGATGTAGATGTTGCCAGAAACCCTACTGGCAGAAAATCCCAAGTGAAAAAACTGACAGGGAAACAAACTAGTTAGTTCAAATAAAAAAAAAAAAAATGTCATCAAAAGGATCAGGGATCAGGTATATTCTATACAGTGAACAAGTGCATGAGAGATCTCAGATCTGCCTTTCACATTCAAAGAGTGACGCAAAGGGATGGATGGAAATTTCTGAAAGGAAAAAAAGGAGTGGGATGACTCTTCATACCCTTTTTCAGTTCCTACATCTAACATTTTGCAGATAAATTCTAAACCAAAAGAGAACCATACAGAAGAGCAAATACGGACAGTGCCATGTTCAGCACCAAGAGACAATAACCAAGGCATTAATTAGGATGTGCAAACTCCCATTTAAGTGTGAGTTGCCTTGAGGGGGAATCAAGATAGGTATGTTGAAGTAGATTTATGTTTAAATGCCCAGATAAGATCAGAACTTACCTTGGATGCAGTGTGTATGATCAGATTCCCACAACAGGAGCCTGGCTGGGCAGACAATAGGCCTGGTGGCTGCTTTCCATCCTTGAGAAGGGATCACCTGGGAAACAAGCTAGGTAATCACCCTGAGCCATCAGCAGCAGTCAGACTCATGTATGAAAACCCTCTGCATGCAATCCCAAAGCCCAATCCAAATGTGTTGATGGGTGATGCATACTGTGTGTTTCCTGTGATAAGCATTTGCTGCCTTCTCAGACTACTCACTGAGACAGAAATCTGTTGTAGTCTAGATTCTTTGCAGGGCAGTGAATATCCAAACAACAGGAACTGGCAACTGAATAGAGCACATGACTTCTTGAAGGTTTAGACAAGTGCCTTTGACATTTGTTCATACTTTGCCAACTCCTGACTTTTAATGTTCTGGATTGTACAGCATTTTATCTCCTTATTTCATGATGTATATACTCCCATTTAAATGTTACAGACATTTGTCAATTCAACTGTCTTCTCTTAACAAAAGCAGGTGTTCTTACTCTCTGCTAGACAATGATTAATGATTCAACTTCATTTGGAAGCAGCTAGAATTCTGCCAGTTTCATTTCATTTGTGCTGAAAGAGTCCAAAGAAACCCATGAAACAAAGATGCCTAGGGACAAACAACTGGAACAGTTTTGTCATATTTTAGCAGGATTTTGGCCTGAACATGAGTGTCTTTGGAGCATCATCTCTATAGTTATAAAATTCCTTTGTATGTCTCCAAAAAATACCCTTTGAAGGATGCCACTGAAAATACAGATTTACTCCTCTAGGTTGCAGAATTGCCTTACCAAATACTAATATTCAGAACAGAGAGGTTAAAGCCAGCACAGCCCAGCTATTCAGTATAGCGAGGAAAGTCTTTCTGTTGCAGAGTTCTCAAAAAATCTTGGACTTCTCCATGTATCAGTTTATTCCTTTTGGCTGAAAGACTAAAACTTTTACAGTAGAAACTATGCTGGTGGATACTCATCCAAAATGAATTTAAAAAAAAAATACAAAACCAAACACCAAACTTCATTCTCAGTGACCTGCTGCATTATTGATTATTGAGAACCAAAACTCAAAGCAACCCTGTTGCTGATGGCAGCAAGAACTAGAGTGAAATGCAGAGGGATTCCTCTTAATGATAACAAAAGCCTTCAGTCTGAATCCTCAGCTTGAGTTGTGGGGATGCTGAACCCTGAATCTCTTGATAAGCAAGATTTCTCATTTAGAACACTAAGCCTGTGTAGAGACAAGAAAAAGTAAAATAAACTTGAAAGAATTAACAAAGATGAATAAATCATATATTTGTATCAACAACAATAAAAGGCTCTTGCTTTTTTCTTTGCACAAAACCTTTTACTCAGTTTCACAGCTATCACAACCATGGTACTTCCTTCAGTTATTGCCATTTTGTGGTCACTAGTGTCAGTCCAGCTAGCCCTTCTCCCTATTTCACCATCAGGGTTACATCACCCCAACATCCAGGAATTCCTTCATTCACACAGGCATGTCTCTGGCTGATAGGAATGCTCAGCTTTACCCCATGTGTTTCACAACACTTATAGGAAATTCACAGAGCTATGTTGCTCTACTCAACAGCTTCAGCTCAAGGTATTTCTTTCTCTCCAAAGCCGCCACCTCCATATTCGCTCATCACAATCTTGCAGGAGGTCTACAATTTGCAGGAGTCTTAAAGAAAGTCCTTGCTCTGCTTCTGTTCTCTAATCTCTGTTCTAGTCTGCCTCCATTTCAGCAAGAGCTTCCAGCAGTTATGTAGATGATTCTGGGTAGAAAGCTCATGCAAATAGAATCATAGAACCAATTAGGTTGGAAAAGACCTCAAGGATCACCAAGTCCAACCGTTGACCGCATATCACCATGTCAACTAAACCATAGCACTAAGTGCCATGTTCAAACATTTCTTGAACATTTTAAGGGATGGCGAATCCACTACCTCCCTGGGCAGCCTGTTCCAGTGCTTGGCCACCCGTTCATCCTCCTGATGTCCAACCTGAACCTCCCCAGGCCCAGCATGAGGCCATTTTCTCTTGTCCTGTCCCTGGTTGTGTGGGAGAAGAGTCTGACCACCACCTGGCCACAGCCTCCTTTCAGGTGGTTGTAGGGAACAATAAGGTCTCCCCTGGGCCTCCTTTTCTCCAGGCTAAAGAACCACAGTTCCTTCAGTTTGCCATGACTCACTCTCTAGACCCTTCACCAGCTCCGTTGCCCTTCTTTTCCAGCACCTCAGTATCTTCCTTGTGGTGAGGTGAGGAGCCCAGAACTGAAGGTGCAGCTGAGGTGCAGCCCCACCAATGCCACATAGAGGGGTAATGAAAGCACTTTGTTCTTCTCCCTATTCAATAACATTTCATAAGCTTCTCATAGGTGGAGTTTCCATTCTTTTTTGTCTCCATTTGCAAACACCAACTGATGCCTAAAATGCTGGTAAAAATTGAGACGCAGACACCACAGTATAGGAAAAAGGGCATTACCTTGGTTTAATAGGATTCCAGGTGCACCATCACGAAAAGGAGCCCCCAGGTACAACCAGTGTACAATTTTATGGACCTCACCAATTAGCATACCTATCTAAAATTCCCCAATAAGAAACCTAACAAATTAAGTAATTGCCTCCCTATTCAAAGTACCTCCCTCCAAAAAGGTTATAACTTAGTTTACAAAAACATGTCCTAGTGATGGGGCTCTTCTAAGGTCGCTGCCTCATGTTTTTGAGATTGTGGAGATTATTTCGTCTTCTCCAAAGAATTCTGAGCAAGGCTAGAGTACAAGGGTTATAAACATGTGGGGCTAAGATACAGGGAGTGAAAATTACAGGAATGGGAAAGGGTAAAGGTATATAAAAAGAGTATAAAAGTATAATGAAAAAGGACAAAAAACCCATCGGGCATCAAACTAGAAGCAAAAAACCTTTACTTCTTTAAGGAAATCAGATCAAATGTGGCTAAAAAGTACTAGATAACCATTCTATTGCGCTGTGTTGGGTCTTTGTACTATGTTTCTAAATGCCGATCGGATAATGGCTATGTGATCAGACAACAATGATGTATTACATCCACTTCTTTCAGCATATGGTGCTACTTGCCATGGTCCAAGAGTCACGTCCAATGCAAATTTTAAATTGCTCCTCAAAATTAAGCTGTCCTCTTGGGTTAACAAACACTGCTATTAATGAAAATCTGTTAAGATATAACACTTTTATCTTGCATGAATACAGAAACACCAGCTTATCTGTCAACCAAGTATAGGTGAGTAATTGAGGCCCAGATGAGCAGTCATGCTGATTGATTTTCATGGCACACACTATCAAATTCCATATGTATAAACACCAAATGATTTTCTGAGGCAGAACATAAGTCCCTTAGGACCTTTACAGTCAGTGACTTAATTTTGCATAAAGAATGTAACAGGTGCAAATACTTGGCATAAGGCATGTCTGAATATTTCTAAAGCCAGTTCAATAATCTTGGAAAGGGGCATAAAATGGAATAGTTCTCACAGAAGAAGTTGTCTGTTTCCAGAACAAATATTGGTACACGTGACAGAAGTAGAAACACTTTCATATTGCCCTGCAGCATAGTCGATCCCATGTCTCTTCAAAGGGCTGGTTCTCATGGTAAAGAAATAAGATGCAGGATTTTTTTTTTTTTTTGGATAGCCAGATGTTAATTTAAACTTTGTGGTTCTCTAGTGTGTGGTATTTCTTGTGGAAATGAGCTCTATTTATCTAATCAAAGTTAGAATCATTTATTTTGCATTTCTTCTGCTGGTAACTATTTTGTAGTTAAACACAACAAAATGCAGAAAAGAATAAGTGTAATTTAAAATGTTTGGCTGAAAAAATGCTATAAGATATTCCTAGTTCAATGCTATAAAATATTCCTAGTTCAATGGTTCTAATCCATGTAGTCACCGCAGCTATTGTAATACATTATCAGGTTTGGTTTCTAACAGAAATATTGCAGCAAGACACAAGGTCTCATGGAGGTTATACAGGGTAAGAGTAATTAATCAGGTAGCAAAATATCTCCTGACCAAATGGTAATCCAGCCAAACCATAATTCTGTCTTAATCAAGTCTGGTCTCATATAATTTGCTGGGAGAATTTCTAAATTTGACACTATGTAAAAGCTTTGTTGAAAATGGGCCTGATTCATAGAAATCTTCAGTCATGGTGCTGTTGCCATTCTGTACTGAATTCTGCATGGATGTTGAAGGTGGAAAGTGGGACAACACAGACATCAGCTCTCCACTGTGGATGCATTGCAGTTTGTGTCTCCAGGCAGCACAGAATAGCTTAGAAAATGAAAGGAGAACATAGTGCTCTCAAGAAAGTCAAAACTGAGTCCAGAGTCTAAGATCAAGCCCCTTGCTAGTCCCACACAAATCTCTGAAGCACCTGGGGGTGGGTATGAGGGCTCCCTAGGAGAGCTGGTGGGGAGCCAGGGCTTTGCTGAGAGCTGTGTCACTGGGTCAGAGCAGCACACAGCTGATACACCCCTGTGACTTGTGCTCACTGTGCCTCCGCAGCCACGCTCGTTGACCAGTCCCAGGGGCTGAACACCCTCTCTGGAACCTAAAAATGGCACTGTTGTGCTGATTGCCCTCCACAGTGAAATGTGGTATAATTTAGGATGTATTTTTCTGACTTCCATGACATCAGAACCCTTCTGTTGTTGTATATAATTATAAAAATGTCTCTCTGACTTCTTGTTGCTGAAAATACATGGGCTGTTTTGTTTTCAAAAATCCAATATGTTCTTTCCCTCTTGTTTGTCTATTTTTGGCAGGTTCTGCCATGAAAAGTGTGGCGATTATTACAGCTGAAAGCTCAAATGAGATTTAAGATTTTACCCTTTAGCTTGAAGTTTTATAAAGGTATTGAGCTTTTAGCTTTCCTCCCAGCATTATTACTGGGTCTCTTTATGTAGTACGCCAAGCAGATGAAGTAACTAGTGCTGTCTAAGATCTTAGTAGCTGTACTCCACAGAGTAAACTATCACTGCAGAGGGGGATACACAGCAGCAGAAAGGGAGCAGGCACTGAAATACACCATGCAGAAGCCTGAGTAATGGGCAAAAAATGGGAGTGTAACCCTATGACCATATTTAGTTTCCACATGTGAATCTTGGCTGGCTGAATCCTACCCCGAATGCCAGTGAGGCCTGAGAAGCTGGAAATCTTTCGCTCTGTGCATACAAGCAGAGTCATGACTCATGCAGAAGAGAAACAGTTTTCTTTGCAAGAGGAACATTTTTCCTTATTGACCAGGGAGACACCCGAAAATAGCTTTGCTTTCTGAGTGATTCTATCAATTCACAGCAGCACTGTAGAGATATGAAAATCAAGAAAAGCATTTATAGCTTCAGAAATTTGCTAATAAGAAGTGGAAATCTCAGTTTAAAGTCAGCCAGCCAAAATCACTATATAAGTCAACTCCTTGAAAACAGTGAATTAAACTGAGGGTAATTTGGACTGTTCAATAAATTTAAAGTGGCAGACAAAGAAATGAAATTAAGGACCAAAAAATAATAATGCAAGATATTTAAAATGCTGTGCAATTCAATCTCTTTGAGTAGGGAGCTCGGTGTATAATCACATTTGCAGTGGGTATTATTTCTGATGCAGTACATTTTCAGCATTAAAATGATGCATTAAGCTTCTGCAGATGATAGAGCTCTCTCTATCACAGAAGGATTATGTTTCTTGGAAAGGAAGGACACTTCCGAGAATCCCAGATTATAGGAGTTTGTTTCCCCCAAAGCTGTTGGAATTTTCCGAGTTACTTCAATGGAAACTGAAGTAAGCCAATGAAAGTCCACCCCATAGTGGGAGAGAGCATCAGTAAAAGGTGTTAGCAATCAGAGAGCAAAGTAAACAGGACTGATTTAAAAGCTTGCTCTTTTTCTCTGCTGATTTTTTCCAGTGACCCTCCTCTTTTACATGTGTGAATGACGCTGCCCTAAACCCCTCGGCAGTCACGCTGAGCTCCCCAAGCGCAGCGCGTTTCCCACCGTGTCCCCTCGCTGTCACCCCGCTCTCCCCGCGCTTCTCCCCGAAAGCGGCGCAGGAACCGCCCGGGCAGCACGGCAAAGCCTTTCCCTGACAATACCCCTTCGCTTTTCCTTTAAATCCATGGCAACGCAGTGTTTTCCTTTTGTGCCGAAGGAGGGGGAATTTCCACTCCGCCCGGGAGCGCCCCGGAGCCGCGGCGGCTGTGGCGAGGCGAGGCTGCCACCTCCCGGCTCTGCCCGCAGCACGGCCGGACAAGGACACCCTCTGGAGCTAAGGACACCCTGCTCTGGAGCTAAGGACACCTCCTCTGCAGATCCAGCAGGACATCCAGTGCGTCCTGCAGAAGCCCTTCCTCTCCTGAGCAAAACACCCCGGTGTGCATCTAGCAGCAGTGCTCTACTGTGCTCTCTCGAACTTTCGGGGGGTTAAGGAAGCATTTAAATTTATCCACCACTTTACAATATGTCTGGGGTAAAAATGCTTCAGTGGCTACAGGCAAAATCCTAATGTGAGAAATCAGTTCTCAATATGAGAAATCAAAATGAATGGACTGTAAAATATCCGCTTAAGGAGACTGCTTGGCAAAAGCACATTAACGAAGTTACTTCCACTTATATTTCATCTGATAAAACAAAGTTTTACCCACTTTGTGGGTAGAAACATACCCTCTGCTTTCATTTTAATAGAATGGTTTCAAAAAGTCACCTGTTACTGCAAGTGTGGAGGGGAAAGCAATTGAATAAAACCCAAACATGAGAAAGACATTGTGCAAGTCCTGAGGAGGGCCACGAAGATGACTAGAGGGCTGGAGCACCTCTCCTATGAAGACAGGCCGAGAGACTCACAGTTTTTCTGCCCTGAGAAGAGAAGGCTGCATGGAGACCTCAGAGCAGCCTTCCAGTACATACAGGGGGCCTACAGCAGAGATGGAGAGGGACTTTGTACAAGGTCATGTAGTGACAGGACAAGGGGGAACACTTTAAACAGAAAGAGGGGAGGTTTAGATTAGATATTAGGAAGAAAATATTTACTGCAAGGGTGGTAAAACACTGGAACAGGCTTCCCAGAGAGGTTGTGGATATCCCATCCCTGGATGAGGCTTTGAGCAACCTGATCTAATGGAAATTGTTCCTACCCATGGCGAGGGAGTTGGAACTATATGATCTTTAAGGTCTCTTCTGACTCAAGATATTCTGTGATTTTAGTATCTATGGAAAGACTCCCTTGAGGACTGCAAAAATGAACCCAGCAGTGTGAACTATGGATTGAACGAAATCAGTACCAAGCTTTCCACACCAGGAAAGTGCAGTCAAAAACTAAATAGAGAAGGCACAAAATTAGTCAAGCAAAGCTCTCACCTGTTAATCATTCACAGCAGAGATATAAAGCTAGAGCAAGACTGAAAAGAGCTTTTTTTTTTTCTGCCTGTCATTTCTGAAAACCTTTGTTGGGTTTGAGCTGAGCTAGAGGCTCCAGAGATGCCAGGTAGTGCTGTAGTAAAGACAGTGTATCAGGTGAACCCTGTAACACTGTGCTGTGCTTGTGAGGAGGGTGACCTGGCTGGATGCCACCAAAGCCTCTCCGCCACTCCCCTCCCCTGCTGCACAGGAGAGAGAAAATACAACAAAGGCTCATGGGTCAGGACAAGGACAGGGAGAGATCGCCCATTACTGTCACAGGCAAAACAAACTCAGTTTGGGGAAATTAACTGAATTTCTTACCAGTC
This sequence comes from Lichenostomus cassidix, assembly GCF_008360975.1. Classification (NCBI taxonomy): domain Eukaryota; kingdom Metazoa; phylum Chordata; class Aves; order Passeriformes; family Meliphagidae; genus Lichenostomus; species Lichenostomus cassidix. The sequence goes on along the minus strand of NC_139480.1, from coordinate 23,934,927 downwards.
AAATCAGAACAGGAATATAAGAAATAAAACTAATTTTTAAAACATTTTCTCCCACCCCTTCCTATTCTTGGCCACAGCTTAATTCCTGAATTCTCTACCTCCTATCCCCAAGCAGCACAGGGAGATGGGGAATGAGAGCTGTGGTCAGTTCATCACCTTTCCCTGCCACTCGTGCCTCCTCTGACGGGAGGACTTCTCACACTATTCCCCTGCTCCAGCATGGGCTCCCTTTCTCCATAGGGCCACAGGTCCTGCCAGAAGCCTGCTACAGCACAGGATTACCATGGGATCCAATGGAGTAGATAAAACATATTTCCCAAGGGAGAGGATAGTTTTACCTGAAACTGCTAATTTTTTTGCAGGAAAATTTTTAAGGAAACAACAGTGTTCTGAGAAGCGCAGTCCTCTGCATCAGAAGTAGTGGTGATGCTGGTGGCTGAGCTTAGGCACTCCCATGTTTGCTCTAGTTTTAGAGGAATAACAGGCAGGATAACACTAAGCTTGAGTAGTTGCTGGTTAACATCTGGCTATTTCATTCTTCTTCCAATATCATGAAACAGCCCTAGGCCTCAACTCACCAGCTGGGTTCAATCAAGCAAGCAGATCCTCTGTTTTCAGAGCCACACTAGGCACCAGGAGCAGATTGGTGACTCTGGCACAATATCTATTAATAAATAAAAGCATCAGGCTTTGCATTTGAATAGGCCCTTTTCTTTGGCAGATCTCAAAGTAATTTCTAAAGAAGGGCAAGCAGTATTATCTCCATTATGGAGCTACGTTATATGACAAGCTCTCAGCTGGGGACTGGGCAAGATCTTGGCTCTCCAACAAGCAACAGCTGCTCCCCTTGGTTAAATGCCACACACCAGCAGTCCTGAAAACTTTTAGGTTCTGGCCAAACACTCAGAGTGCCTCAGCCAGATGGGCAAGAGAAACTGCTGGAAAGCTGGTCCTGTTACCCAGTCGATACTTGAGGTAACTAAAACTTCACAGAAGACTTGTCCACAATTCCAGACAAGCAGCACTAGTTTTTAACAGGACTTACCTTTTATTTAGGTTTTTTGCTCCCCTATAATCAGTTTTGAAATAGTCCTCACTTTTCCTTAGGCAGGGATCCAAACTGTCCTGCTGCAAAGAAGACATGCACCTTTTATTTGAAAATGTTCTGTTAGGGAAAGTTTTAAACCTGTTTCCATGTTGTGAGTTTGCTACAGGCTTTAGAATACTTCTACAATGCTTGAAAACATGGTACCATGGCAAAACCACTACCCTGCAGGTAGCCTGCTTCCCTTGCATGTTTCCTATGTAAACACCATCTATACACATTACAGCTGATGTTTTAGCCATTGGGTCATGTTATATGTTAAACGAAGGACTTATCGTCCCTTCTGATTCTTAGTTAAATTGTCAAGTTGACTTCCCTCCCAGATCCCTTTGCAAGCTGTAAATAATATGTATTTCTAGTTAATAGTTCATTAAATTACTTTGATACTTACACATTAACCTGCCATTTTAGCTTGTGAACTAGAGCAATGCAAACTGTGGCTTGCAAACCCCAGCCCAGAGTTATATATCCCTTTACATGAGCTGCTCTGTGCATCCATTAGCAAAGAGAAGAGCTGCTTCCCAACACAGGGCTGTTCAGAAGTTACACATGCACAACACAAACACATGCACACAATGAAAACAGGCTCCTGCTGTTGGATACTGGCATTCGTTGCCTCTGACAGCTGCTCTGGACCAGATGGGAAACAGCCATTCCAGTTCTGCTGTAAGCCACATCCCAACAGCAGCATCACTGCAGACTCCCAGGCTGGCATCTCAGAAGAAAGGCAGCGCGGCAAGTGAGCAAAGAAGCCAAATCCCCCCTCCCCAGTGCCAGTTGCATCTCTCCGGGAAAGAACAGAGGCATATTTGATCTGGAGAGGAAAGAAGCAGAGAGAAGTAGGCTTTTTAGATGCTGTACTTGGAAAGATACAACCACATTTGTTCTGAGCACAGGGAATGTCTGGGTCCAGTGTTGACAATCTGGCAGTGACTGAATGCTGTCGAGTTCACTCAGACGTGATAAACAGAAGGAAAAAAAAGTAACAAGTCATCACCAAAAGCAGCAGTATCCAACCCATGAGTCAAGCCCTCTTAGTGAGGCATGACAGCATTAAAGATAAGATATAGAAGAGAGAGCAGAGGTACTGCTGACACTGAAGAACAGAAGAGAGAGAATTGTTAGGTTATGTTTCTTCACTTCGTTTTACACTCTCAGGTCCAAATCTAAGAGAAAAAGAACATGCTGCTTGGTAGGAAGGAAATATAGTGCTATAGATCTCTGAAGACAGGGACACCAACGAGTCATGGGATGATGGAAGAGGGGAGGGGAAAATGAAAAAGTATAATGAAAAGCTACATCTATAAGGCATGGCTAACACAGATCAACCATTACTGCCCTGAAAAAAAGTATTAATCTGATGCATTCCTATATTTATCGTAGTAAAAACAGTGAAATCCAATACACTTTTATTAAAATATTTTGATTCAGCTCTACACAAGTCCAGTGACATTCTAAAAAAAAAAAAATCAATAAATTCTCAGCCCTTAAAATTAAGGGTGGGCAGTTATTTTCCCTCAAATAGTATCATTCTGGGACCCTGCACAAAGATAAGCTGTAAATTGATCACACATTAAAAATCCCATTTAAAATGAGGGGTTTGGAATATAGAAAAGCCCACTTCTGTAAATTTTTAGGTATATCAGCAACTTGATACTCATAAAAAACCTTTCTGTTCTATAAATAAGTGCGGTTCCCTAGATCCATCAAATTACTGATTGTCTTGAGAGTATCAAAGCCAAAAAAGAGAAAGCTCATATATTTCCCTTTTGTTCAAATTTGAGTATCTGATTAGACTTCCAAGACTCTTTTGATGTTCCAGTTCCACTGCATAATAGACATCTTGTCATTTTGTTGAGTTCAAATTTGTGTCTGTTTTATGTTTTAATAGCTACAGAATGCACCAGGTTTCAACTTGGATTTCCATCTTTCCTCAGTACTCTGGGAGAAGTCATCAAAAATTGGGTATTAATTGATCATCACCTGGATCCTACTGTTTTTACTCAGCATTTTCAAACTTCTTTGGGGATAGCTACTTTAAATCTCATGTCAGGCTAACCAGTGCTGATGACCTGTTTGTTTTACCAGCAGTCCCAGTGTAATACAAACATTAGCTGTTGGTCTTGCCCTTTACTAAAATCCAGATGATTTCTTCATTTGCAAGATAATCATCATTCCCCTGTGAGATGACACTCAAGCACATAAATTCAAGGAGGTTGTTTTTCATTGGTTTTGGGGTTTGTCTTGCATCCACAGTTACTCTGCTGAAACTTCCCTCCAGGATCTATGCTATTAAATACCTTTACTGTTCATAGGTCACATATGCTACTACACTCCCTTTAATGCCTTTCATCCAGTGTGGGCCACATCTAAACTTGAAAAACCTGCTTGCAAGAAAACCTGTGGTCATGAAACATATAAAGAGAAAAACTGTTACATTCAGTTCAGCTATTTTTGCTTTTCTGGAGTCACAGGACTCACCTCATCAGACAAAGATGTGAGTAATGCTCTCTTCCTACATAAGCAACGCAAACCACAGCAAGTTTCTATGGGCTGCTACAAACACCTGTCCCTAGGCAGTTGTCCTCTCACTGCTTTAGACATCTGTCATAGGATGTGTTGTCTACAGAGGGTGTCTATACAGCTGTACTTTTTTCACTGACTGTGGAACCATGATGATGAGCTTGGAGTAGCCTGACTTTGCAATGACCATCAACAGGTGAGGTAGATTCCCCCCACAGGATCCAGGGATTTCCTTTAGTACAGCAGGAGCACAATACTGCTCCAAATATGAGTAAATAGTTTTTTCAACTGGACTCCTTTTTTTTCCCTTTCATAATGGTGGAGCATCATCTTGAAATAATTTCTGAAAATGCAAACGTGAAATAAATGTTCTCCACTGGGAAGCAGTGCTGCCTTCCTTACCTAATACATAATTAAATTGTCAGGGCTTAATTATGAGAAGAATTAACATGCAGACAGAGGTGTGCTGCGTGCAGAAGAACAAACCACAACATTGGCACTCCTCTGTGTAACACAGACAGAACATGCTGCACATACATGAAGAGATGAATACTGTAAGCTGCTTGCATGTACACAGACACACGCACCTTGCTTGTACAGGGATGAATGACATCACCCTCAATATGCAAACTAATTCACACAAAGTTAACATGTGGCCCAGATGGGAATGAACAAATAATAAAAATGGCCTGACTGTATACTCATACACACTGAACACACATACATAGATAATAATCTGTAATAATTTTAAATGCTAGAAGATAAAAAACCCCCAACTGTATACAGACACATAACCAGTGAAATTTTTTCTGTGCCCTGGTGACTGATGTGGTGACAGTTTGGGTCCCAGCAGGTGGAATTATAAAGGAGGAATCAACAAATGGCATAGGAAAATGCACTTGTCGAAGGTATCACTTTGATGTGTATTAGGCAAAATGAAACATGACAGCCATGCACTGACCGAAAACCTTGGGAGGCTTCTTCTGCCTCAGAAGCCATAAGAGCAAAAAGAGTGCTGGAATGGCAGCCCTAGCAGGGCAGGGGCTGGGAGCAACCTTCCCCAGGCTGCGGCTGGGTCATGGGACTTGTGACAGATAGGAAAATTATTGCTTACACTGCTGGAACTGTCAGATACAAGAACTAGAGACATCATGCAGAAAAAAGAAAATCAAAAATCATTAGCTGTGATATTACACCCACAGCTTCTGGGGCAGATGCAGGTCTTAGGCTCCCTACTGCTGGGGGTAGCTCAGCTCCTGCAGCACCAGGAGAGGAGGGAGAGGGGGCAATAAAATCAGGGGTGATGAAATCAGAAAACAAAGCTGTGCTCAACAAGCTATGCTGACAATTTATTTTCCTCTGGAAAATATGTACACGCCGGGAGGAGCAGGCTGCAGACCTGCTGTGCTCTCAAGAAGGGTGCTCACCCTGGGGCAGGGCTGCCCAGTGAATGCAATGGGGTCCCTGAGAGGGCGTCCCCAAAGCTGTAGGAAAAGACCGCATTGTTCTGAGAAGATGAGTGACTACAGTAAGCTGTGTTTGTGCAAAATTATTGTACTCAAAGGTTAGATGTGGAGAAAGTGCTGTAAACCAGTTTTAATTCAACCATTCAATTAACAATTCAAATGTTCAATTAACACTGACAGAGGTTGCCCAGAGAGGTGGTTGATGCTCCACCCTGGTAAACATTCAAGGTCAGGTAGAACCTGGAGACATCCTGCTCAGGGTTAGACCAGATGACCTTGGGTAGTCCCTTTCAAACCAAAGTATTCTATGATTCTATATGGAAAAACAACTGCATCCCACAAAATAACCATGGATGGGATTTCTAGGTCCAGAACAAAGAAGACTTAAGGGGATTTATCACAGAAAAGTGACAGATGTTTGTGGACAAAAAGCAATGGAGAAGTAACATTTTCCACATCAATAATAAAGGACTTTTACTGGGTGCTTTTACCTGAGCGGATCAATGAAGGTTACAAATGTTATGGATAAAGCAATATATTCACTGTTCAAAATGCCAAGAGTTTAGGCAGAGAGCCAGGTTTAATAAAAATGAAATAGAAGCCGTGGTTTGACTAAATCATTCTTTTGGATTTCTAGACAGCATTATAAAGTGTTAGCGGCTGTGGTAAAGAGCACTTTGAGGGCATGATTCATGGCTGTTTTACTTCAGTTGTACACTGGCTGAACACCCCTGGACTCAATAAGCACCACAGTGAATCAGATATGAAAGCTGTCAAGAGAAAGGAAATACAGAATGCAATGATCTTTATCACTAATCTGGTTATTATCGTGGCACACTGATCCTGAAGTCGCGAGAAGGATGCTTGTGTCAGGCACATTGCTACCAGCCTTGAGCTCTGATTGTCCCTTTTGTTTTCCTCGTTGTTCTTCCTTAAGCTCCCAGGTGCTCAAGTCATATGATTAAATAAAAACTGTTGGCTTTGTGTTGTTATTTTTTAAAAGGGGCTCTCTGGCCCTCACAGGACTGCTGGAAGGACCTGAATAATAAAGTTCAGAAGTTCAAGACACAAATAAAAAGGAACTATGTTTTTACTGTCACTGTTTTCAAATACTTCTGATTTTAAGCTACTATAGTCCTGAAAGGTCTTGATACATCATTTGATAGCACCTGGAGCACTCGTTTGGCATATGTGTGGTCCAGATTTGATATTTCAGAGTTAAATATCACTTGTTAGACTCCGAAACAGTTAAAAGTTAAGGGAGAATGACCTAAATAAAGGTAGCAGAGGTCAACATGGAAAATAACAAGCCAAACCAGTAGCACAGATCTACCTTGAAGTTTTAAAATCTCACTTTGCAGGATTTATTGTTGAGGCCATTAACTGCTGTGCCCAACTACAAAAACTAATGAGACCATTAAGGGGAAAAATTTTGAAAGGCAGAGACAACTTCTTTTGTAACTTACTGCTTGTGACTAGATTGTTAAATTGTTAGCATTGCCATTTAGTACATATTTACTGGATTTAGGTAACCACACTGACAGGATTTTGGAGGTATTAATACAAGGTAATGGAGGGATCTGCTAGTTAACATAGCAGTGAGCTCAGTCTGCTGGAGAGAAATGAGGCTGATTCTTTTGATAAGAACTGCATTAAAGGCCATGATTCCCATGTTGAAAGAAATCATAGGAAACATTTGGCTAAATAAATTCAGATCAGTGAGCTAGGAACAGACAGCTTTGGATGTTGTTTGTTGTTAAGTGTAAAACACATTTGACAAATAGCTGTCGTCAGCACTGATTCATGATGCAGCCTGCAGCTTGTGACCAGCCCTTTTGCTTATAATATCCTCGCCTTCTCAAGGTATAAGATATTCTGCAACATCAGAACTGCAACAGTTCCATGCAAATTGTAGTTTCCAGTATGGGTTCATGCTTAGAGGCTTTTCAATGATGTTGTCTGTAAGATGTCTGCTTGAGACACCAGCAGTCTAGGACCCTGAAGACTGTATGGAGATTCTGCAGGGACTTTAAGAGCCTGGTGATTCTTAAAAAATTTGCAAAATGGGTGCCACCGAGAGAAAACACTTTCTGTTTTTTCATTTAATTCAGTTACACAACCAGAGAAGTGTTCTGTGTAAACACTGTACACTCGGCCCACACGTTTCTAGGTGTGTGTGCATCAGCATCAGTATTCTCACGTGAGGCTACATATCAGTTTAAATGTCTTACATATTTTTTTCAGATTAATTTTAAAGCCAGTCTTCAGCCCAAAGCTATGTCTGTAAGCTTCAGATAAGACTCATTTTGGACTTGCTGGCAGCAAAAGGTGACCTAGTAAGTAGCTCTGTGCTGGGTCTGCTCCTTTGTTAATTAGGAGTGGGATTTGGAAATGTTACAGTGGAGTTTCCAAATCATCAGGTGTGTGATGACTCCTTTCAACTAAGCAAAAATGAGGGCCTATGCTACAAAGATATAATCATCTCAGAGGAACTAACAAAAATGTGGATGTTGAGGAGGGAAGGAGTGGGCATTGCCCTGTGGCAATGTTCCTCCAGCACATCCAGGTGTGCCTGCTGGTTCAGAGCCTGCAGCTCAGGCAGCTGCTCACCAGTGTAGCCAGCAGTGTATGCTAGCAGTGAGTGATGCTGGAAGCTGCACAGTCCCATATCCCTGCCCACAGCTAAATCCATTGGTGCTATTCTGGTACTATGAGAGTACACCATGTCGAATAAAACCAAATCTTGCCTGTGTGGCTTGGATTTTTTTAAGAAGTGAGTTCCAAATTCTTGTTTCAATGGCATAAAGGCATTATTAGTATCCTCTGTGATATATTGGTAGAACAGCAATGAAATGGCCATGCTCTGTCAGACACTCAGAAGACATCCTCTCTAGATCTTCTCTCCAGTGAGCTTTTTACTCTTGGTCCTTGAGCTGCAAAGATGAGATGTGACAGGAGCGGCTGTCACTTTTGGTTGACAGTGCTTTATCAGGTCAGCAGCTTCCAGCTCACTGGGGAGCTCAGGCTCTGTGGGTGCCATGGGCAAAGTCAAGGCCCTTCACTGTCTCATTCCATCTCTTCACCGGAGCAGGGTTCAGTTGCTCTGGTGGGTATTTTCCTGCATCTGGATCAATGTCTGCAAACTCTTACATGCCAGTGGGAACTATGGACCTCCTGTAGCCAAAGGAATTATGTTTCATTGCTACTGTGCCATGGCTGTGTTACAAGGATCAACAATGTGATCATAGTTTCTGGGACAGGCACATCATGTTTTTAACTTTGGTTGAACACATGCCAATGTTGTTTTGTTGTTGATACAATTGGCAGACCTTCAAAACTTGTTGGGCAAAATGGAAAGCTTGCAAGAAAGTTTCTTTCCATGTGACTTGCAATGGAACATTTTTCTTCTGTGTTTCATTAAAAGACAGGCATTCGGAAAGTCATCCATGTAGATGGGAAAACCACATGTACTTTAGAGACAAGAGAAGGAGAAGTTTTGAAAGGAAGGCCCACTCTGTAAGTTACTTATCCGCAGTATCACCATAGCGGACTAGGAAGAAGTGGGTTGTTTGATCTTTAAGATTCCACAGTCTGTAAGTCTGTAGATGTCTCTTATGTTCAGTTACTTTCTTTTGGTCATTGTAGTAGAAATTCACAGCCTTCAACCTCTCCAGAAAAAAAAAAAAAGGTGCCAGCTCTGACCCACATTTTTAAATTTCATTGCATTCAGTAGGTCAGTAGCAAAACAAGTAGACACCTTAGGACCTCAATCATTTTCATAAAGCAGCAAAATCCATGTTACTCATTACCTTCAGAACCCTCAAAAGCTCTTTCAAGTTGACAGGTAAAAGATTTGTAAATCAAGTTGGATAAAATATAGTTTTTCAGCAATGCTTCACATACAGATTCCTGGCAAATAAAGTTTGCATTCTGGACAGTGTAACACTTTATTTGCTTGTTTTCAGTGGATATCAAGCATCTACAATTAAAACTTATTTTTTGTCTTTCAAGTATCTATACCTTGTGGCTACATGGTAGCCTGGCAATTCTGGACCTGTTTACTTTTGTAAAGAGACAAGATTTTTTTTTTCCCAAGCAATTAATGAAGGAAACATCACTGGGTAATCACAACATTCTTTCTGCCACACAATACCCTCTGCTACCTTGCTTATAATCTCCTTCCTACTGCAAAAACTGATTATATGAAGTTGAGAAAAATCCATGGTGAAGTGTTTTATTTACATATAAAAAGGAGCTTTGCAGCATCTAAATCAGGTGCTTGCATTTACAGGCTGTCTTTCCCAGGCATCCTGCCAGGGGCAGAAGGGCTCAACTGGAGGACAATGCTATGCACCCAAGCTGAACTGTCCTTCTGCACTGCTGTGTGCATTACCTATACCCAAAAAAGCCTCCTTGGAAAAGTTTTTTTTTTTTTTTAAGAAGAGTGGTTCAAAGTCAAAGAGCCTCAAAAATCAACATCAGGATTCAGTATTCCAATTGCTATTGTATTTTTTCAATTGGAAGCAGAATTTCAGATAAATCAAAATATTCAGCAGCAACTTCTTAATTTCATTGGAATTGTAAATTTAAAAGCTTGTTGCAAATTAATTTCTACAATATTGAAACAATTCACTGTTATCATTTCAGCTTTTCTGTCTCAGGTAACACACATTGTCAAATGTTTCACTAGGATCAGTCAACTAAGAATATATAAATTCCTACAGAGTAGGCCTTCCCTTTTCTAGTCTGCCTTAGAGCTGGCTCTAAATATGTGTAGGAAAGAAAGAAAATCATTGCACAGATCCCTGTCTCCATAGGTTGCATCTTGGGGGAATCCTGTGTAAACAAAGCTAACATCTATTAGGCAGTCCTGGGATGGCAATCAGAAAAAAATAATCCTGGAAAACAGAATATAATGATAGTTTTTCATGTATTTACAAAGTCCTGGTTGCCATAATGCCAACAATTTTGACCAGAGCAGCCTTAAACTTTTTCTGAGCATATTCAGCCTGCACCTCATGCCCCGATTTGGAGAACTGAGCATCCTCCACAAGGCTCTAAACACAACCCTCAGGGATTATTTTCAAGAAATGTTGAGGGTATCCTAGGAATAATATTTGAATTTGTCTGGAAGAGACTTCACCCTTGAACATGCAGATAGGTCTTTGGAAAACTTATGTAATGTAGCAAATCTTTTCAATCTCCATGATTCTGAGGTGGACGAGCTCGATGTCAGGTGTGTGTCTGTGCATTAGCAACACCAGCAGCTTTTCCTTGCCTGGTGAGGGAGGCACGGTGTGGCTGAGCACAGCTGCCTTGCTGCTCCTGCCCTGCCACCCTGGCTGGAGACACACAGCTGCTGCTGTCCCACGCTCCCTGGCCATGCCCAGCCACCCAGAGGTGCCACAGGACGTGAGAATAAGGCCTGATGTTAAACACTCCTGGCCAGCAGCTGCCTCATGCACATGGCCTGTTTCAGGAGTCACTGGAAACAGGAGATAACCTCCTAAACTGAGGCTGAGGAGAGAAGAAAATGGGTGCTACTGGCAGCACTGTGCATGGAGATGGATAAAACTCAGAGTCAGAGCTGTGGCATGCTCTAAAGAATTTAATTAAAGAATCTCTATCAGCGTCAGAATTTTGATTGGCTTGTCAATGGAAAAAAATAAGTTATTTCTGTAAAATTAATGCTGTTTTAATTAGAAATAATGTTTCAATTAAAAATTATGATAAAATTTGTTTTGTAAAGATACCATGATTGTTATACTCTGTCAAAAGATTTGTGTTTGTAAGTGAATAATATTATAATAATACTTGTTTTTTACCTTTCATTAGTAGATCTCATTAGTGTGACCCATTATGAATAGGATGATCCTAGATAAGTATTTGAAAGTGTTTATGAAACATTAATGAGTTCTGTCCACAACCCCTGGGGGGGAAATGTGCTCTTACAACAATTTAGCAGTTGGATAAACTAAAGCAGGTGGTTTATGCAAATTATTAGAAGTCAACACAGAAAAATAGCACCTCTAGCATCCCGAATGCTCTTATCCCCAATGAACAGTTTCCGCACTTTTTGTGTTTCTATTTATTTTATTTAATTACAATTTAAAAGACTCTTCTGAAAGGCTGCTGCCATAGCTGCAGGCAAGGAAAAATACACAATACCTTGATTAAATATAAATACATTTGAACAGACAAAATACAAGGCAGGCATCATGATGCTGTAAGTCCATCTTCAGAGCCACTATAGGTAGTACACAGGTTTTTAAAGGTGAATTAGCCAGTGATAAAAAGAAAATTCAGTTCCGCATCCACCTCCTTATTTCATCCCATATTCCATCTTCCATTCTTTGTGTAAAAAAAAAGATCAACATATAAATGGAAAAGAGCAGTCAGTCACCTGAGCTTAAGTGGGAGTGCGTTAGTGGTAATCTACTGCCCAATCTATTGCATCTGGAATCTGATTATACATGTAATTATAGATCAGAGCCACAGGGCAACTGGAAGAAGCCCTCTCTGGGGAGGAGCTCCGTAGAGCATTGTCACTCATGGCAGGGGCATGGAGGGGCTGCAGTGGGGGAATTGCGTGAGATCCTCTTCTGAGCAGCACCACTGCTCCTCCTCATTTTTCTGAGAACATTCCAGTGCCTGGCAGCTGGTTTAAAGGCTTGTAAAACCATCCTGACAAAAATTTAAAGTCTCTTCTGATCTGAAAATGTAGTCATATCTTTGAAACCACTATTTAGGCTGAGCTAAGAAGTCATGTTGCTGTGGGCTGGTTTGTAAACGTGCTGCAGAGCCTTTTGACAAGCAGGAGTGATGACATTTCTGAAAGATTGTCACAACATTAGTTATTTAATACTGTACTGAAGTCAAAGACACTTGCCTGTGTGGGGGAAAGTTTCTGTCATGCATCCAGCATACTAAATACTGAGTATTGACTGGACTACTAAGAATTGAAAGTAAGAATTCATTTATGCCTTGAGCACTAAAGTAGCAGTCTAGAAAGAAAATCTTACTGATATTTTGTTGAATATTCAGTCATAGATGCTAAGCCTGGAACATAACCAACAAGTGATTAAAGAGATAAATAATGTTTAATTATAGTCAGCAGTTATGTTTTCTGGTTATTTTTAAATCTACTTTAAGAGTAAAGATATATGTTTTGATTTTGAAGCACAGTTCAATTAAACCTAAATTGATTAATTTTAATGCTCAAGAAGCTTTAGGTAGTTGTTTGGAAAAGATTAAATAAACATGTAAAATACCTCGAGATTTGCAATCAATGTAGTCCTCTTTTCCAGGAAGCAAAAATCAACATTCATACCTTTGTTGGACAGATTAATGAATGAAAACCACATGAAAGGTTCATTTGTTCTCTAAACTGTGTCTGCACAGCAACAAAGTTTTTTATGCAGAAGGTACTATGGTCCTTTCGTAGATGCATACCTGTTTATTTTCTAGTCACAATATGCATTTACTACCTTTTACTCCATGTTGTTCTGCAGAACTATGATAGGCACTTGCAGAGACACCCAACTGCTGCAGCACTGCCAGGATACACAGGCAGAATCCACACAGCTGATATGAATCAGGGAGAAGCAAGCTTGATTTGTCCATGCAGATGAAACATCTCTAGGCCCTTAAAAAATAGCATCTCTGAATCTGAGATTTGGCCACATCCCAAAGAGTTAGCAAACATGGGAGCCAATGCTGCAGTTCAGGTGCTCACACTTTGGAGTCGAACTGCCAGTTTGGTTACTTCCTCTCAGCCAATTCAAGTTCTTTCAAGAAAGGTAGATCTTACATGATATAGTAATGTTTAACATAGAAAGCCAACTGACTCCATGATAGGTAAACAGGTTTACCTATCAGATTATCAATCAAAATTAATATTGTAAAAGAGCAGCCTCCAGAAATATCCTGAAGGCACTTATTTCCCTAGACACAATATAATTACAGAATACCACTAGAAAAAAGACTGTTGTATTAACATTATCTTGGTAGTTGTAGATTTGCTACAGCAGCTTTATTAAAGCAATCAGAAAATAACACACCAAGTCATCTTGAAAGCCCAGAGCCCTGTTTGGCTGTGACTTTCATCCCATTGACATCAAAGGAGTCAGTCAATGAATAATGTCTGCTCCATCAGTCTCACAGGAGCAGGAGAGGGAGAGACAAAAGACATAAGGTACCTTGGAAGACACAATAGTTTATTATCCTAAAAACAATCAACTAACATGCCTAAATAACACCAATTTTCTGTGAATTTGCTGCTCTTCCGTGCTTTCTACTTTTAAAGAAACATAAAAAGTCTTTATTGCTCTGAAACTGTGAAATTTTTTTTTTTAATCACAGTAGCCAGAGAAAGCTTATTTGGCTGCTGTGTGGTTAAAACCATGAGAGGAGAATGCATATATAGAAAGTATTGAGCACAGTGTGGTGCTGCATTCCCCCTCCTCCTTTGGACACTCTCTAATAGATTAATGTATTTTTTATATTGTGGTGCCCAAAGCTGCCCCCAGCAATCTCAAGCACTCTCATTCATAACACACAGGGAAGCTAGAAAATGAGAACACCTCACCAAGCAGTTCACTGACATGGAAAACAGTTTAACAAGTTTAACATGACAAGTTTAACACAGATCATAAAGGCAGAAAGCATTTTAGGCAAAGCCATAAGGCCCAGAAAATCATTTTATTGTATGTGGAAAATAGTCAATTCTCACAAAGAAAGCAAACTTGGCACAGAGGATACCATAAACCAGCAGATTTATATCCACAGTTTGGATAGAAGGAAAATTCTTCCCAACTTCTTTTTAGCACTGCAAAACTTGAGGCACCCTATTGCAGTAAAAATAGAAGGCAAATATTCAGAGATGAACGCAGACAACTCAGAGTCCTATGAGAAAGAGCACAAAAGCATGAGAAAGTCCCAGTTGTGCAAACAGCAAAGTGAGGGAACTGAAGAGATGGCTGATACAGGGAGAGGAGAGTGTCTGCGAACACAGCGTCAAGACCTGCTGCTGCCATAAGAGAGCCAAAACAAGCCAGGTTCTGGCTTAAAAAGACAATATATTTACTTTTCAAAATATCTAAGACAATATAGTAAAGATGAGAACACAGACAGGAAAACATAGAATATGTCTTATAAATCTTCCTCTGGTGCAGCACAGATCTGCTCTCTGGCAGAAACAGCATTATTCTGTAAAAAGGGAAAACAGTTAATGATATGCAAACTCTTTTTATCACTGTTTTCTGATAAGTTTTCAGCTAAATTGAATTCTTGGTGAGAACTAGCTATTTACTAGACATTTTCATCTTTTTTGAAAAGCAGGTGTATTGGGTTTGCATGACCAGGTTTTGCTAGGGAGGAGGCTACATGGTGGCTTCTTTGAGAAGCTGCCAGAAGCTTCCCCTGCCTTGGATGAAGCCAACAGCAGCCAGCTCTAAGGTGGACCCTGCACTGATCAAGGCTAAGTCCATCAGTGATGGTGGTAACACCTCCAGGAGAATGTATTTAAAAAGGAGAAAAAGAAATTGGGCAGTCTGAGAGAGGAATGAAACTGTGGGAGAGCAACAGCTCTGCAGACACCCAGGTCAGTGAAGAAGGAGGGAGAAGAGGTGCTCCAGGCACTGAGGCAGAGGTCCACCTGCAGCCCATGGAGAACCTCACGCCAGGGCAGGTGGATGCCTGAAGTCAGCTGTGATCCTGTGGGAAGCCCATGCTGGAGCAGGCTCCTGGCAGGACTTGTGAGCCCATGGGGAACCTATGCTGGAGCAGCCTGTTCCTGAAGGACTGCACCCATGGTTGAGACCCACACTGGAGTAGTTCACAACAAACTACAGCCTGTGGAAAAGACTCACATTTGGCAGTGGACTCAAAGGCTGACACACAAGATGATGGTAGGCATCAGCAATTTATTAGCCCCTGCTACACCTTTTTATACTTTCTTCACATGCATAACAGGTGTTCATTATTACATTACCGTTGGTTAGTAAACTATCCACAGGTGCCTTTTCTAATTAGTCCTACATGTCTGCATTCTCTGCTTCGTTCTCTAACAAAGTTGTTTACCGCCCTTGTTTAGGGGCAGCTGTAGCTTATTGAGGTCGATGCTGCCCGCAGCCTTTTCCTGTCTTACCACACACTTTGGCAAAGTTCATGGAGCATTGTTTCCCACGGGAGGGACCCAAATGCGAGCAGGGGAAGTGCATGAAGAGTCCTCTTCCTAAGGAGAAATGAGCAATAGGGATGTGTGATGAACTGACCACATCCCCTTTCCCTGTTCCCCTGCACCACTGGGGTGGGGAGGGAAAGAAAAGCAGGAGTGAATCTGAGTCCAGGAAGAGAGGAGTGAGGGGACAGTTTTTTATAAGATTTGGATTTATTTCTCATTACCCTGCTCTGACTTGCTTGGTGAAAAATTCAATTAATTTCCCAAAGTCGAGTCTGTTTTGCCCATGACAGTAATTGGTGAGTGATCTCTCCCTGTCCTTGCCTCAACCCATGAGCTTTTCATCGTATTTTCTCTCCCCTGTCCAGCTGCGAAGTGATAAAGAGGCTTTAGTGAAAACCTGGCATCCAGCCAAGGACAAACCCTCACAACAGATTGCCAGAAATCTAATTTTTTTTTCCCTGGGTTTTTTATTTGGGTTATTTTGTTGTCATTGTGTTGGCTTTTTTCTTTAAAAACACAAAGCATTTGAGGATTGTCCCTGTGGTAGTTCATGAAAGCTCCATTCCCCTCTGTTGCCCAGGTTTCCTAGCTGGATCATATGACAAATCCTACAGCCGGGAACTCGCACAGCAGGTCAAGGGAGGAGCAGTTTGCTTAAGAAGCCCCCACAGCTGAAGGCTTTGGAATATGAAGCATGCAGACTACTGCTCCCTTGAGACGCTTGAGGTATCAAAACAAAGCCATTTTCAATTGAAAACATGAGCTTCATTTTTCATCATAAGGCATAATTTTCATTAAGAAAAATAATTTCTGAGCGGCTCCAAAAACAACAGTCCAGTGGCATACACAGTTCAATGGCTTATTAAAACCAAAGTGGGGAATTTGCATGTTATAAAATGGAGACACAGCCAGGATATTCTCGGAAAAAAAGAACCAGGAGACCTTCGCAAATCATTAACAGTCACAGATGCCAGTGAAAACACCTCATCCAAAACCTGTTACCTCCAAAGTCCTGCACCACCCTAAGACTCTGTGAAGGAAGAAATAAGGAATGATTTGGGGAAACTTAGCAACTAATAAATGCCTATTTTTGTGGAAGTTATGTAAAACTCCTTTCTTTTGCCAGCAAGTGAATGGTTCAACATGTGTACCTCTTCCTCCATCTGTATGAAAATGGAATGGTCTTTCCTATATTTGATTGCTGGCATTATTAGAAATACCAAATCAACAGACAAGATGCATACTACCAAGAAAAGCCTCCAACATTTTCAGCACAAACTGATGCAAATTCCCCAAGTGTATGTTTGATAACCAGTGTGGCTCAGCAAGTCCAAGTTCTTGCAGATTACTAAATAGCTCTCGTTCTCTCAACATCAGGCAGCTGTGCTTGTTTACCACTATGGCATTTATTGGCAGTTGTGAACTTGTAAAGGCTCTCAGAAAGCAGGCACTACCTTAGGGTCATATTGCAACATCTTATTTAAGTTTTCCCAGCAAAATATTTTCTACCCAATGGCTCTAAGAGTCAGGACCTTTCTTTTCTCTCAGTGATTTTTCAGCACTCAGAGACTATGTGAGAGGCAGGATAATAGGCAATGGCACAGCTCTGAGGAGCATCACCAGAAGGTGTGTGACTGTCTCAGCAGTGAGTTCCAGCCCTGCAGGCTGGCAATCTACCCCAGAGGGCCTTTGCAGAGAGGTGCAAAGGACAGGCAATCACCATGGACAGGCAGCCACAAAGCAGCTGCAGAGTTCATCCATAATTGCTACAAGTATCCTGGTTCTTCAGCAGCCTTGGCTGGCATGGATAAAGGCTTAGTGAGGTAGATTAAGGAAAGGTTAGATAATAAAGACAGTGGCTTGCCAAGAGCAGAAGAGCCCAATCTGAAAAGGAAAATGCACAATAGCTAGTCAAATCTACATAACGGGTCAAAAATCTGCAGGGGAAATCGCCTATTGATTGTAGTGGAAGAGCTGCTTAAAAAGGGGGAATGTTTGAGCCTTCCTATGTTGCTCCTTGCTACAAACTTCATATTACTTTTTCTTGGCTCATACTAACTTTCAAGACAGAATTTTTTGTTCAATTTTTTGCTTCTTGTTCAGCACTTACAAAAAAGAAAAAAGAAAAATTTAAATGAGGAAAGGTGCAAAAAAACCCAATTAGAATGATCAATGGTCCATTACAAGCTGTCTAGTGCTTCCTGACTTGCATTTTTTAAAGCAGAATTTAAAAAGAGATTAATGTATTTATAGTTTATAGTGCCTAGCCTGTCTTTCTATATCCATTCTGCCTTGAACTCTAAAATATCTATTTGAGTCAGACTCCTTTCCTAAAAATTTTAATCCTCACTGATTTACACTCCCAGTGTTTCTTCAAATAAAAGCAAGTCCTGAAATACAGCCCTTTATCCCCCCAAAAGCGACATTTGAAAGCACATCTGCATGCTGTTCCCTAAATCTGTTTTGTAAATTTTCAGTCGTTGAATTTAGTTATTTGCCAATGGGTAGGAAAATCATCAAACCGCACAACTGTTTATGAATTCACAAAATGGTGTTTGACCTCTACTTAGGCTGTGAGATTAAGACAGGCTTGCAGACAAGTAAAAGGACATTAAACATCATGTCATGCCCTCCATCCATGGATAGATGCTTTCCATGCATATCCCTGCCTAACAGTTTCACTCAAAGCACCTGAGCTTAGGGAAACACGTAAATAAGTTCTGGCTGGAGCCCAGCCTCCCCAGTGCTCATCTGTTCCAGTCATCCAGGAGAGAGAAGGTGCCATGACAGGGAGCTGACCCAAACTTTTCTCTCCGGGTATACACCAAATATGTGTCTGAGCCCACAGCAAAGAACATACCAGCTCATAAACAACTTAGAGGCTGGCCTTGAATTTAAAATATCAGGTTAGACGTGTCAACGGTGCTTCTCCTACACATGGCTGCAGCAGTGTATTGCATATCACTCATCCATGCCTACAATTACAAGAGCAGAACTCTGTAAAATTCTCTTTATTTGCAAATGTATATGAAGAAGATCAGTCAGACACAATAGTGAAAGGTATTACTTAGATGTAAAATGTTGCTTGTATCTGCCAATGGCAACAATAAAAAATATAACTCTTAGGTGAAATTGCTGACTAGTTTTTTGGTTTTTAAATATATTATTGATATTGATGTTAGATCTTGCCTGATTTACTTTCACTTGAGCTGGGCCTCTACAGAAATCTGTTGCCTAGGTAACAAATGCTGTGCACCATAATAAGACAAATTGCTGTTGAAATAAATAGTAATTATGGCCCTGGCTTCAAAAGTATTATCTTTCTCTTTGTTTTAAAGTATCCTTGGGTATGGCTGTGATCACTGGCTTTGTTCGCTTGCCTCGTCTCATTGTGAGGGAGCCAGGGGAAGAGAGAGTGCCCACTCATCCCTGCATCCTCCCTCCACTCCTTAAGTGTGTTTGTATGGATATTTTCAAATGCTGTTTAATTCCTCAAGGGTACATCAATACAAAGTGTAAAATTCCCGTCAGAAAGAGCATGGTTTGATGTTATTCTTGTTCAACATCTTCTATAAGGACTGCTTACTGCCATCTTATAGTCCATTCCACACACCCTGCAGAGTCCTGCCCTGACTGGGGCCTTGCATGACCTTTCTTATCAATCAGGTGCTGGATTTGTTCAGCATATGTCACTCTTCATCTAATAGTTTGGTGATTCAGAAACAAGTATGAGCTTGAAGGAATCAATAACAATGTCATGCCTAACATTCCTGTGTTTGTACTCACAAAGTATTTGCACTAGAAAAACAAATGTGGAAGGGAATAGTGATGGCTGCTTCCACTTATTACCTTATTCATCAGTTTTTGGTAGAGTATGGTGGTCACAGGTCTCACGTAGCATGACCACCTGTAGGGAAGCTGCTCTGTGGGTGCCCTGAATTAGTCATGAAAGAGCACTGACTGTGGAGACTACTCATTCACCTGTGTCCTGGTGTTCCAGTCACAGTCAACTGCAGCACACAGCTGAGACAAAGTTCCACACTTCACCTTTTTCCATAGTAATCAGGTCCCAGAGCAAGGAAGACTATTGCCAAGCAGATATGTGAGGAACAAAATGCAATGAAACCACTTGAGGGACTGTGACCCCCTTGCACATGGGAGCCATCAACCAACACCTCTGCAGGAAAGGAGCACACAGGCTCCCTGCTCGGTCCTACCGCCCACACAGTGGAAGAAGGATGCTCAGGTTATCACTCCATATGACAGCTCCTCTGGGTGTATCCCATGTTTCCTTCTACAGGAAATGCAGTGCAGAAGATAAACTTATTTGGATATAGAAGGATCTGTCTGTAAAGAGTGACTGCAATTCCATCCCTAGATAATACTTGCCACTGATAGCAGGTTCATTGCATTGTAATGAACTAAAAAAGCTAAGTGATAGTCCTCCCAGACTGGCAGACCTCTGGAGTGGTGGCACAGTCTCTAAATCATTCTTCATCTTAATGATTTTCTTGTGATTTCCCCAGTGTTTCTACCTCAGTAATATGTTTGCTTACCAGAGCCTTCAGGCATTCTGCCTGATAAACTATCATAGATCCCAATTCAATAACACTGATGTGACAGCAGCTGGGGAAGTGAGATGATATGAATAACAGAAATGTCCAAAATACCACTTTACTCAGGAAAATGTCTTCTTCCCATTAGGAGAGTTCTTGAGGTGAAGGAAGGCTTGGTTTTGGACAGAAGGAATAAGGCTGGTCTTCCTCTTGGCTTCTCCTCACTTGTCAGAGGAGCTACAGCTCGTGGGGACTCACCTGCATAATCACATCCTCACATCAGGTTTTTGCATGGCTCAATTTGGTCGAGGTTCCTTTCAAATGGAGTCAGGATTACATTGTGGGTATCCTTATACACCTATTCCTGGTAAGGTTTGTATACCTTTTTCGAAATTCAATAGGAGCAGAAACATCAGTAGTCATTGTGGTGTAAGTTCTGGGACACTGCCCTGACAATGGAGGATTAGTCAGACTTTAAAAGCTCCATGCTGAGCATAAAATGATCAGCAATGGGAAGTGAATTTTCACCTATTTTGGCTACTTTTTGAGACTTCAAAGAATGTGCAGAATATGGATTCATTACCACACTGAGAAAGAATAAAGAGGTTTTGAGCTATAGGCCTGGCTTCTTTAAAAAGCCCTGAAACCACTTAAAAAGTGTGTGTGAGAGTGTGCATGTGCATGTGTGTGTGTGTGTGTGTGTGTGTGTGTGTGTGTGTGTGCACATGCATCCATGTATGTACTGGGGGAAAAGGAGTGAGGGAATCAGAGATATTTTATTGGAAATCATGACGTGTTCTTTACAGGGTTTGACACACAATCTTATCTAATTATTCAGAACATTTAACATCACCTAACTCCAGATAAAAATATCTTGCCTCCTCCCCTGCCCCCTCCTTGCTGAAACTTAATACGCAGAGACTAATACAGCACAAAACCGTCTCATTGAGCTTCAAAATGTAAGACGACAATTTGTGACCTTTGCCATTGATTGCCAGCCAAGTTACATACGGCTCAGGGGCTCAGTGGGCCACCATTTGTCACCGTGCTGACAGTGAAATATGGCTCAGCCTATTGTTCTGCAGAAGCACCCTCAGCCTAGGGAAGTTTGCAGGTCATAGTCCTGTGTTCCCTGGGAGATCCTGCTGTGCTTCATCCCCTGGATAATCCATGGGGTTTGGGACAAGTCACAGCCATCAGGGCAATCAGAGAGCTATTCCCTGGAACAGCTTTGGAAACTAGGGGTTTACAGCATTGCCAGCCTGGAAAGGGTGAACAAGCATCATGCTTTGGGAATGATCATTATATCTTAGGTGAAAAAAGGAAAGAAATAGCCTTCCTCAACAGCGCAGTGTATTTCTACAGTAAGCTGCTGTTTGTGAATACTGTGTTCTGCACACTGGGGATTGCTGCTCCCTCTATGTACGTTCCATTTAGGCAAAGGAAAGAAACTGAATCAGGCTGTTTACTTTGGTGTAGCTACTCTCCCACCGTGCTAGCCAAATTTGCCTTGTAGGCTTAGAAAAAGAGCTAAGGGCCAAGCAGGCTGTCAGACAGCTATTCTTTACAGTTTGATGCCCACAACTGCACGGGTACAATTGTGAGGCACTTTGCATCATGTGAAATATGCATGCACACAATCCAAGTAACTGAGCACTCAATCTGACTGTGTGAAAAAGCTTTTTGCCTCCAATTACCACCTCCACAACAGGAACTAAGCTTTCCAGCTGACTCCTCAAGTCCCAAATTAACATCCTTCAAACCTCCATTTAACACTAGAGATACACACAAAAACCTTCCTGCTTTCTACATTTCTGCAGATCAGTATCCCAGAACCACCTGCATTTTGGCAGCACTGAAATATGTGAGCACACATCTTTCATTCAAATCTTAGCAGCACTGCTCCATCCCTAGCACCACAATAGCGTGGTCTTTGCCCATCCTATGAGAGCTAACCTGGTAACTCAAAATCATTTAATCCCATAAAACCCATGTTGTGATGGAGATGTTGGTATTCTAATTAGTGTTCTAATGAAGTACCTATTTTGTACCTATTTGGGATGGCAGGGGTGCTTTCCTGTCAATAGAAGTAAAACTGCAAGAAAGCCCTATGCATCTGGATCAAAGGTTCAGTTCCATCAGTATTCTCTCAGCAGCAGCAGGCTCTGACTTTCCAACTCTGTCAACTGGACTGCTGGGTCATCTAAATAAAGGCACCCTCAGTTCTTCCCATCTGAGGATACTTCTGATCACATGCATAAATTATTCCAAGAAGACAGAGACTGCCTCTCCTACAGCCTACATGAAAACTCAAAATGCTGCTCCTAACAGTGATAAATATCTATTTGATGCTGAATGGAAGCAAAAGCACAATGAGAAAATGGGCAGAAACACCTTGGAAATGGGAAATCTGAATACCATCCCCCCAGGTGAGTGGAAGGATCTAAGTGTTTACCAGCTCCCTCACCTCAGGTGAGCCCCTGGGCTGCCAAGCTACCAAACAAAAAGAGAAGGAAAGATCTCCAGATTGCTTACAAGAAATGAGATGTTGGGATCCCAGCTCTTAGTGTAGCCAAGGGTTCCAGGCTTCCAGTCCACAGAGCTGGAAGTACCCTGGACATGGTACCTTCCTATCTTCTAGCATCCTTTGCTGCCACGTTGACCTCATATGTGATTCTATATTTTAAAATGTAGCAGTGCATAAACTTTGGTAAAAGAATACAAGCTTTAATTCTAAGAGCAAATATTTGTACTTTGGCTTCTAAGCACTATGGTATTTGACACTGTTCAAATTAAAGCCTCAAATGTTAATCTGAGGCTCTAGTTGCAGCACTGTGAATACAAGCCTTCTTCTTTGCTTGCCCAGTGACCTTAACCATTCTCTCTAGAAACAAAAATTCTCCCCTAGGATGCCTCCATGATTTCTGGCTCATCACATAAGTATTGCTGTGATAAATCCAGAAGGAACTTGCCTGTCATGTGTAAAAAGACTGACCATTTCTCTTTCTTGAGTTTAGCCATACATCGTTTCAGAGTAAGGAGGGAGTCTGGTGGGGTTTTTTTTATTCTGGTCACTGATCTTTTACTGTGGAAAAAAAAACATAATTGTTAATTATGCTGGGTTTTGTTATCCATGCTGGTATTTTCAAAGTCTAGAAGTTAGCTTAATTGGATTAGGCTTCCTAAGAGAGGGTACAAATAATTTAACAACAGAGCTGCAATCACTAGAATACAGTAAAGGCTGTAGCATGTCAGATGGATAGGTCCACTCAGCCCAGTACTATATCTGATAACAAGCTAACTTCAGAGGCCTGTGAAAGGATGTTGGAACAGGCTCAGCAGCCAGTAATACCCCTTCAGCCTCCAACATTTTGCAGATGCTGAGCTTCAGTTTGCATATAACAAATAAACCTCAGCAGGTCTTTTTCCTTGGGCTTTTCAGAAGAGAAAAGTCATGCTAAGACTGGAAAATACACTGAGGAAATGAGATAAATATCAGAGCTCTGCTAAAGTCAATATATTTACATTTGAATAAAGCTGGTAGTAGAGAAAAAAATAAAGGTACATTTTAAAGTAGGCTATGGATAGGGAGAGGAAATCATCCTGACTGGAAACAACAGGAAAATGTAATGGTATTGTTTTATCCAACTTTGGGTTGACTCCCAACTTCAGGATGTAAACTCCAAGTACTCTATAATTTTTCTTCCTACTCTTGAATATCTGTGCTCTTCCTTCATTTTAGCACATGTGGCATCATTACAATCCCATAAATTGTAATACCTATAGCAGTACATTTTACAGTTATATTCAGTTTGAATTCAATCAACTACCTGTTGGATATGATGCACATGCTATTAAAAAACCCCTGCCATTTTTATGTACATTGTAGGTATAAATTATAGTAGAATAGGTCAAACCATCTCAATGAATGTAATCAACTGACTTTTGCCTCCCCTCTACACAGGGATGCACAGTGGTGTGTAGCTCTCCTAATCAAGTTTTCTGGCCACTTCTGAAAAGGGAGTGTGATGTTCCTGCCATGTCCGTGCTCCCTTCCGTACTTCCAGAAAGTAGGGAAGCAGTGAGTGTGCATGGTTTGTTACTCAGTCTTGGGTGCATTGCAGAAATTCAGAGGAGAAGGCAAGAAACCTGGCAGCCAGGGATGGGGCAATCTGCAAAATGTCCTCAGAGTACTGGCTAGGTCTCTGTCTCCTTTTGATGATACAATTGATTATTGTCTTACCCTCTTTGTGGAGAGTTATATAAAGCAGAATTCTAACCAGAAAAAACAAAGGATCACTTTATGATGGATATGATCCCAGGAAAGTGATGAAGTCACCATTCCTGGGCCTATTTAAAAGTGTAGCAGTGGTGCATAGGCATGTGGTTAAGTGCTGTATTGGTAGTGCTGAGTTAATGTTTGGACTCAATGACCTTAAAGATCTTTTCCAATATAAATGCTTTTGTGATTCTATGACACAGAAATTAATGGTTTTACCGTCACAATACAAACCTGAACTGTATTGTCCTCTTAAAACTCTTTGTATATGCATTTGATCAAGCTAAAATACCATCCTGAGAAAGGAGAAGATTTGAATTCTGAATGTCTTGGGAATACTGTAATCCTAGGGTTTGCCTCCACTATATTCACTGTGAGTGTTTCCAGTACTGAGAGGTGTTTCCAAGCTAGCTTTAGCTTAGTTATGCTGAGTACTGACAAGAACAGAGCTAAGGAGGCATGAACTATAACAGGTCAAAATACTTAATGTTCCTGGCAATCTTAAAGTTCCTAATGAAGCTTATTACAAGACAGGCAGTTCCTTATTGCCAAGAACACTGATAATTAACTTGTGTGGTGGAAAACATGAAGATGTTCAGTACTGGAACTATTCATCAACTGCTGTCTTCTGAAACCATTTCAAGAGCCTTAGCCCAGTTTCCATGGAACATGTTCAGACCAGAGAAACACTGTCACACCTTCTACCTTCTCATATCTCCCTTGAGCAGTTCCAGTTTTGCTCTGAAAAATACCTCTGTCAGAGCACCTCAGTTTATTGGTGCAAGAGTGTTAGGGAGAATGTAATTCTTCATTAAGAAAGATAAGTTCATATTTGGAGTGACATTGCTTCAGGGCGTAAAATTTAAAACAACCCCTCCCTGAATGAAGATTATAAATAACTAAAATTTCTAAACTTCTTATGCTATGACTGCCTGAAATAATTCATGTTCATATCCAATCTTTCTTGAAGTAAAAAGAAGAATGCTTCTGTGAAATGGAAGATAGAATAGTCAATCAGACAAAATCTTATCCATGAACTTAACTGCATCATTACAGCTCAAATTTAATCAGAATTTTAGCTGTACAAAGAGCCAAGAAATAATAATGCCAGGGTAAGATTATGTACCTATATAACATAAGATGTTCTCTAGTTTTCATGTTCAAAGCCAGACTACTCAGGCAGCCATCTAGCAAAACCCATTCCCTTCATCTGGGAAAAAAAGGTGTATGTATATGTGCATGTGTGAGTGTTTGGAGAACTAAGCATATAGGTAATTTCAAAAAAGAAACACTGTCATGTTAATGTGCTGATGATAATCCCCCCAGTCCCGTGCTCTGGTTTGTAACACTCTCTGTGAAGCAAAGTACTGTGGTAGTTTCCTCAGTTTATGTGAAGTGTTGCATTAACCAGTTATTTCTAATTTGCAGTGGTGGGAACCAGCCTTGAGATGCAGAGCCACTGTCCAGAAGAGAAGTCGGCCCCACACAGACTATTTCCCATACTGTGACACCTTGCCTTGCAGCAGAGCCACGCAGCCTCCAAGTGCCTTGGACCAAACCTGATCCTTGACAGGTAAGGTGTGCTCCCGTGGGAAGGAAATGAAGACAAAATGATGGAAGCTTCTGAGGGTGCTGTTATTGGCACCTCCCTTCATCCTGCCTGTGAAGTCAGCCACAGCAGAGCACAGGTCCATGCATCCACCCAGAGCTGCTGGGAAGTAAATATATGCCAGTTCTGAAAAATGCCAGGGGAAAGCTGAAGCTGCAAGACAACAGCAGTATGAACTATGTTTGATATCTGCTCTCAGAGGATTACTGCTGACTTAGTCATTTAAAGTAACACTTTTTTGGGAGGTACCTCTTTTAGGACTTTGAGTAATGACCATCCTTCCACTCCTGGACTTTGCATTTCGAGCAAGAAGTGCAGCTACAAGCTGTGCAGCTGCCTTGAGGAGAGTAATGGAACCAGTCAGGTTATCTGGCAGGTTTTCCCTTGGGTTCCTAATTTGCTGTTCCTTTTACAAGGAAGTTTGTTTTCCATTTGAGTATCAGTCCATGTGCCTCTCAGGATGGGATCCACCTAGCAAGAATGCTAAATTTCTGCTGAGGACATGGTAAAAGTGGAGTCTAAAGCAGGTGGAATGGTTGCTCTCCAGAAGGCCCCATCTCTCTTCATTGACTACAGACAGGATTTCAGTAGTTTGTATTACACACCAGGTTTTTGTACTCTCAGAAATAGGCGAGGTAAATTTCATTTCCAGCAATTACAGGGGCTTGAGCTATATGTTTTGAATTCTGAGGTGATGAGCTCTATGAAAAGCAGTTTATCAGTGAAATTTCAGGGCCTGTGGCAGCTTAACAACTCTGGTGGGTATCAACAAGAGGCAGATTGAAGTCCTTAGTTTCTTCTGAGCTCCCTGCTCTGTCCAGAGGTGTTGACCAGCAGATTCTGTCATTATTCCAGCTTTTAATCTAAGCGTGTACAGGGCAATCTTCTCACAAATAACTATTTCAACAAATATTAAGCACAGAAAAGGTAATAATAGCAGCATTTTCAGTAGGTTAGTGAAAACGTTCACCAGAATATCCTGTAAAGCCACAGTGGTATAAACCAAAGCTCTTATTCAAATTTTAACCATCAAGTCCACCTACACACACAAACAAAAAAAATTACCCTCCTTTGGAAGTACCTTGAGAGCAAGTAAATTGTCCACCTGTAGACTGCAGTTAGACCTGTTTTTTATTTTCTTAATCTGGTATTTTCCAGTAAGGATGCTGACTAATTCAGTCAAAATCTGATAGTCTGCTAGTATTTTCCCATAATTTCCCCTGAGGGATAAACAGATTTTTCCCAAATTGACTGGGAAAGCACAAGAGTTAGGAGCTTCACAGTCAAATATATGCAATAAATTTTAAAAACAGTGAAGAAACCATTGTGAACATGGAACATGTGGGTGTGCAGTTCACAACCACCTTGCATTAATTTGGCTTCTGAGAGCTGAGTGACCAGCTCCCAGGCTAGCTTTGAATGAAAACATACTCCAAAAGAAATTTCTAAATTCTCAAAATCTGAAATATTATATCAGTTTTAAGGAAAATTTATTGGTGCTGAAAAGATTTGTTTCTGGGCTTCTGGGACTGACATTAAAACATGGTGGAACTACACAAATGTTTTGAATACACTAACAAGGATGATGTTCAAAAAAGATATTAAATTGGTTAGGATTTGCCAGCTTGAAAAAGTGAGAAAAAGGAGAAAATGTAAGGCTTACAAAGAAATTAAAGTATCACTGATAAATAAATGTAGGGAAAAGAATAT
This sequence comes from Lichenostomus cassidix, assembly GCF_008360975.1. Taxonomy (NCBI): domain Eukaryota; kingdom Metazoa; phylum Chordata; class Aves; order Passeriformes; family Meliphagidae; genus Lichenostomus; species Lichenostomus cassidix. The sequence continues at coordinate 23,907,496 of NC_139480.1, read as the reverse complement.
TCAATGTTTCTAAAAACACAGGAGAAGAAAACAAATAAAATGACAAGGCAGAGAGGATAAAATGTACAGGAGGAAGTGCTGAAGGGTGTTTTCCACACAGATTTTAGTTAAATAGTGGAATTCATTGGCAGAGGACACTGAAGGCCACATGTACATACAAGTACAAAAGATGACAAGAAAAACGGTTGGAAGAAATGTCCATCAAGAGCAATGAAACAAAACTCTGAGGAATCAGGAACTGGCTCAGGAAGACTTCCAGCAGCAGACTGTTGGAAACTGCTTAGGAAAACAGGGGGAAATGTCTTTGTACGCTTGCTTTGTTCATGTGCTTTTTTGCAACATATGCTGTGGGTGACTCTCAGAAGTTTTATGTTTCTTGGACTTCTGTTCTGGTCCCATGTAGCAATTTTTATACACTTATGTAGTCAGTGTCTCTCCCTGGATCTCCTTCATTCCTGTGACTACAAACACTTTCTAAAATTTCCCAGTGAAGCCATAACTTCCAAGTGCATTTTGTCAAAGCTGGTGAATTTTCTAATATGTCCCAGGACCACTCTTCTCAAGTTATCTATCAGGCCTTTGTTTCCACAAATTCTCCAACTTTGTCATATCAAGAACTCTGATCTATATTTCTTGATACAAGCTTTGGATAAAAGGAGACTTCCTCTTCACATGTATTTTTTCTTAAACACTATAAAAAATTTTTTTTTAACAAATAGGAAAAATATATCTAGTGACATTCTTCCAATATCAAACAATCAAACTGCAGTAATGAGTGTGCATTTTGTGAATAACAAGTAGGATGAAAGCAATAATTAAAATTAAACAGAACACTCCTTTTGGCAATTTTAAAACTGTATTGATGTGATGCATTTTTTTAACTAGCCAGAAGTGTGAGTATGAGAAAGGTGGAAGAGCTAAAGCCAAAACAATAGGTCACCATTCAGGTTTACAGATGAAGGAAGTGTGAGCAACTTAAAATGAAACTCAGAACTGGTAAATAGAGAAAATAATAAATGTAAATAAATCCCAGCTGCAGAGGGAATTACAGAAAGTTAAATGTTTGATGATGTGAAATCTAAGTAGTTTAATTCTAAGTGTTAATTATTTCAAGTGCCTTTTGCAGCGTGCTGAGTTTAGTGAAACAGTATGAATCACTGTCTAGCCTTAAATATGAACCATAATGGAGTTTATTTCAGTGATCATGTCTGTTTTCTCATTTTTCTAGTGCAGCAGTCTTCAGGCATTGTTTATTTTTGGGGCTGAAGACCCTTTCCCTAACTTCCTCTTTGTACAGCACAACTCTTCTTTCAGAAATACCTTCATAACTGATTTTAAATAGGCAGAGGTGCTATTTTTCATTCCCCTAAGGGGAAGAGCTGCCTTGATACAAATATTGATATCCCTGTTATTACAGCTGCCAACAGTTTGGCCTCACAATGGATCCATGCTGCATATCAAACTGCAGCAATGTTTTACGGGAGCTCTGCTTCAAATATTGGTTTCCACATGTATGGGATTTGGGATCCTGGTGCTCTTCTTGGTAAACTCAAAAAGCAAAGACACCTCTGAAGTTGCCATAATATGTCTGGGGGTTTTTTTCTCATGCCTTGACTCATTAGGCAGTCACTGCTGATGTGCTGAAGGAATAATTCAGATCCTTCAGGGAAAAAGAGATTCTTTGGCTTTTTTCACTTTTCCTTGATTCACTGGGTCCAATAGAATAGAGCACTTCAGAGCCCCCATTCAGAAGAGCACAAGTTAAAGGATTCCCCTGATGCACATACCCAGGCTTTCTCAGAGGTAATTTATGAAATTCAGTTTATATTATAATGACCAATTACATATGGAGAAGCTTTTCATTCCTTATAATAGCAGCCTTCAACAATTTAAGAAGAAATAAATTCCAGGCATAATTTGCAAGTATCACTATATCTCAATTGAGCATTAGCTTTTGTGGATGCTGTAGAGGGAAGAATTGTCAGGTTTAGACTACTGCACTGCTTATGTGACAAAGTCTCCTAACTTTCAAACAGAAAGGAAGTCTTTGTTACTTATGGAGCTGTTTACATAAATCACAGTACGAGCACTTCTATATCAGTAGAAGTTTAAAGGTTTAATCCCCATTAACAAAAATGGGGATTCTATATTTCAAAATTCTGTGGTAAGAAATGAGTTATTATTTTGCCATGAAGTGCAACACAGACTTACACCACTATGTAAATAATGATGATAAAATATGATCTAGATATTATCTCAGAAACCACGAGGTGGCAGTGTCATAGTTTTCTTAGTATTGCACCCTAAAACACTAATGCTCTTTTAAAATATCACAATATTTTATGATATCACATATCATTAAAATATTTATCACCTCAGGCTGAAAAATTTGGGGAATTATTTGACACATCTCCTTCATTTCTAAAAGCTGTCAAGGAAAAATTATTTTCCTAAGAAAAGGCAGAAACTATTGTATAAAGATGTGGAGCTGGCTTCCTGTGAGGCATCTGTCATGGCCTTGGGTGTTTATTGCTAGGGTATCTACAGAGGCTTGTGAAAGATTCTGTACTCAAATGTGATCATATCCTGCAACCAGAATATCTCATCCAAAAATCAGCCAATCTTCCAAACCAATTTTCATTTACAGTGGTAAAAGTAAAGTAAAAAAAAAAACAAATGGCAATTTCTCCCTATTTCATTTTTATTTGGAAAACATTGACATTGTTATTTAGCAAAAATATTAAATATTAGGCCTATTTTTGCTCATATCAGATCTCTTTAATAGAAAGCTCCTTATCTGGAAAACACAAAATATGTCCCTATGTACATGTAAATATATCTACATTATGGTTTTTTTAAATAATAAGAATGCAGAAGTGCTAAGAATATCTAAAGGGAGAAATACCCGTGTCCTATTCTACTCTTCCCCAGGAAACACCACATCCCTATTGTAAATGAAGGAAAAGGTCATGCAGAATTTAGCAAGTGGCTTCCTTTGAATTCCCTGGCTGCCATTGCCTTTGCACCCGCTGTGAGGCTGTTCACAGGCTGGCTTGCTCCGTCCCAGGGGCTGGGGCTGTGGCCATGTCCCAGCTGCTGGCTCTGTGCCCACTGGAGCCGGGTGGCCCATGCAGAGCTGCCATCGCATGGAGAAGATTAATGTCATTGGGTAGATCGCATCTGTCAGGATCCGTCACATTCCCAGGAGGATGATTAATTAGTGTAATCTTATTTAAACTCAGTATGTCAATTTCAATCTTTTCTGCATCCAATATGAGCTTTCCTCCCTTATTCTAGTGAGCCCTTCAATAAACACCAGGCCATGTGGGGCTGTGAACACACAAACATAGCTGCTATCAGCAGAGCTGGTGCTGGGATTTCCTAGCTGCTGGGATTTCCTAGCTGCTGGGATTTCCTAGCTGCCGGGTTTTCTAGCTGCCTCTCAGAGCAAAAGCTGCACAGTTGGCTAACTCAACCTGTTGCCACCTTCCAAAGCAAATGGTTAGGCTCTCTGGAAGCTACAGTGCTCCTCTGCAAAATTCATGTCTGTCACTGTACCTCTTCCTTCTTCTCCTGATCACTCTTCAGTGTGATTATCACCTCTCCAACCCTCCACATGGCTCTGACTCTTATTCCCTTTCACTGTTCTCTCTTCTGGAATAACCTTGCCCACACATAACATCTCAGCTGTGGTCCCAGCTCTTTTGCCATTCCAGATGCTGCATGATGAAAACAACCACCTGGAGGTGCCCACTTTCAGGTGTCCACATGTGAGCTGGTTACTCAGGTCACACTGTGGGGAGGTGTAATTTATACCAGCAACCAGGTCAGGAATCAGGCAGATATATAAAATGAGTCCCAGCATACACAACACAATTTCCCCCTCTATCTGAGCCCTGAGTCAGTCTTCCAGCTTCTCCAAACACCTCCCATCTCCAGCAGCTCCGATCAATCCTGGTGAAGACAGAGCTTCCAGCCTTCCTCAAAGCCTTGTCACCTGTGTCTTCCTGCAAGCCCTCGTCATGCCACCAGCTCAGACCCACCTGCAGATGCCACACCTGGCTGGTCTCCAAATCACAGGTTGTGTCTGAGTGAGATCTCTGCAGCCTTTCAACCCCATCTGTAGCCATTCAGTGGCACTCAGCTCTAACACTGGGCAGGGGGATCAGGCAGAGCTAGCTCTGAATCCCTCCAAAAGGCATGGAGGCAGCTTCCCACCCAGGACAGAGGTATGAAAAAGCTGGTGAAAAATAAGGTTTGATTAGGAAATCCCTTACTGGGAACTTTCAGATTTAAAAATAGCAACCTGCCCCACATAAAGTAAATTTTTATAGACTGACTGGAAGTACCAGGATATGAGCAGTAGAAGGGAAACAAAGTGTTCAATGATCGAAAATGTGTGCAGTCTCTTTGTGTCCATTTAAGAACTGTCTTCAAAACTGCTGTGATAGAAGTAGATCAGGAGGTCAGCTAGATCAGGTATCTCATTAGCCATACATGAAATGGAATTTTAATAAAACTGTTAATTATCACCACTAGTGACATTTTCCCTGTATATTTTGCTGCACTTTTAATCTGAACAAAAAGACAGAATTCTACTGTATGGTCTAATGTTACCTTTCATTATGAAAAAAAAACCCCAGAAGTCTAGAGTCAAGAAATTTAGGAGAAATTTAGGAACTATGTAAGTATTGGGTTTTTATGGTTTTATCTGTGGATTTTGTCTGCTTTCTTCCTCAAAAGCAAAGTGACCTGGTCCCAAAATCTCTTGGACAACACTAGAGATAACTCAGCAGGAATATTTCCATTGAGACTTGACCTAAATTAATTAGTTTTGAAAATTACATCTTTTGCATTTTCCTAGGTGCTTCACTCATAGCACCTGAGGCAAAAAAGCTGGGCTCTTCTTGTCTATAACTGAGATGCAGATTAGAAGGATTAGATGTCCTATATTTTGAATAAAATATATGAAGAAAAATGAAGTAATTCATATTTTAGATGCATTGATTTAAATTCTCAGAGGTTTTTCTGCCTGCAGCTGTTTACTATAAAAGGACACCAGACCAAGATCCTTGGGCATCTCACAAGGCACATGAAATGAGCTGGGTCTTGTCTGGGTGTGAGGATGGCTGAGGCCACCTCTGCACCTCTGACACAGAGGCCACCCCACAGTGGGCTGATGGGGCTGCAGATCTTCCTTTCCTTCCTAGAAAGCAGCAGCCTTTTCTTTTCATCTCCAGTCACACCTCCACCCCAGCCACTCCCCTGACATGTTTGAGTTGAGATTAAGCTTGTCTCCTGATTAATGCCAATAGGATGTGTGCAGTGAGACACATCGCAGCCTTCTAAGATAATGTTAACAGTTATTACATCATAATTGTCATTAAAGAGCACTAACACATACGAGCAAAATGTTTGCAACACATTTCAGCTCTCAGAAAAGCATTAAAAGCTACTTTAAGATATAAAAGGTCTGTCTAGCTAGCACATTCAGAGGAAATTGAAAACCCCCAACAAATGGCCATTCCCGCATTGCCCTCAGTGCAAATTCTGAGAGTTTCTCAGCCCTGTTCCTCTGTTCCTCTGGGGACTGAGAGGACAGGCTGAAGTGACCTGGATGCTTTAAAGAAGCCAGCTGACCTCACAAGCTGGCTTGACCAAGGTGACCTCCTTCATATTGTGACCAAGATGCTCAAGGCAGATGATCCAAATAATTCTGATTTCTTCCCTGTTTCTCAAGAAATGGTTGCAGACAAAAATCACTGGATTTCACAAAGAAGCGGCTATGTGAGCAGCCAGATAAACAAATAAGTTACTAATGTATAGAATAACAGCATTAGCAAAAGGAATATTTTCAGAATTAGCATCATGTCTCAGGGTCCCAATTTCAAAGCTGTGATTTTAATTTTATTTTCACATGAGGCTTACCTCTCTGACCTATTTAGGCATCAAAAACTAACCAGTTTCCTTTAGAATTTTTGGACATTCAGAAAGATAATTCTACATTACTATTCTACCTACAATTCTACCTACTTTCCTGCCTCAGCTTCTCTAGGTGTTTCCTTCCTGTCTTAACTTAGACAAGACAGTGGTTTTCTCTGTTCCTCAGTCCCCCATCAGTTAAATGAAGCTAATAGTACTTCCCAACAGTGACTTTTGGGGAAGACTAAGACAGCAGGAGTTTGAGATGTTCTTCAGTATGTTAGCATGGGAGATAGCAATAAGGGGAAAGATCCTATGTAAAAAAAGAAGAAAAGAAGGATAAAAATCTTTCTTGTCTCTTAGTTCAGAGTCAAACTTTGGGAGCAAACGTGGGAGTCAATCAGAGCTGGATTTGTCCTGATGGTAATTGCAGCTTTTATACGATCATTTAAATTGTCTGTCAAATGAAAATATTTCTGTATAATGAGCATGCTATTAAAAACACCCCTGCCAAACCGAGGGCAGACACAGTCACCATATCTATGAGGGACTGGCACAGATTCACTGCTGCCACTGGGCTCGGTGAGCACCAGAACACAACGCCTGAGCTTTCCGCAGCCCTCCGCAGCAGGCTGGGCAGGTATTCAGAGTGAGTACCATGATTTAATTTGAAATAAAGCATCAACTTCCAGTCTCTCACTTCTGATGTACTCATTATACAGCTAAATCTCCTGAGCTGGATAGGTTTTGTCCTACTGGTCCCCTCTTTCCTGCTGCCCAGTTCTTGGTGGGGTGCTTTTGTTCCTTCTTAGAGATAAAATTAAATCTATGAAAGTGACCAAAATCAGTAAGGTGTTCTTACAAAACCCACATTTTAACTTTGATTTTTGCCTTTGTTAAAAATCTCTCAGCAGATAGAGGGAAGTGAAATATAAAATTACCATGCTGAAGTAATTCTTTTTGGTTTGGCTCAGTATTTCCTAGAAATTCCTCATTTCATTTGATTTGAAAATGTTCCCAAACTCAAAGTTAAACTTTAAGCTCACCTGAGTACTTGCTGGTATGTTTAAACATGCCTTCTCCCTGTATGTTACACAACAGTGCTATTAGCTCCCAAAGGAATACAAATTATATGATTGTAATAATAGTATAAGGACACTCTGAATTTTTCCTTTTTCTTTTTTTTCTTTTTTCTTTTTAAAAATTTTTTAACGTGAAGAAATATACTGCTATCAGTATAGATGTTGTTAAGGACACAAATATTTCCTGGCTACACATTTTGGGTGTGCTCCTGCCTAATTTAAAATAATGGGATTTTAACGTTGACTTCATTCTCCATAGTATTACATTCATAATCAGCACATGTGTCTAATTAAATATTGAAAGTTATTGAAAGGAATAATCTCCTATCAAGATTCTCATGACTTGGGCTGTATCCTAAACCAGCCTTATGAAATAGAGCTTTTGGCAAATACCATATGCTTACATCATTACAGAATCAACTATGTTATTCTAAGGTTAACTTAGAAATGCAGATTTTTTAATGATAATAAACCAAATCCAAGCCTGACTTACAATAATTTGGCTTGGCCACAGAATACATTCCTTTATCTTTAAAAATGTATCAGAATAGGTATTGTACATAAAATACAACACAACCTGAACCACATCTGAGAAACATTTCATATTTAATGACATTAAGTGAAAAGCCACTATGAGATTTTAGAACTGTGCTCTACTTCTTCAAGGAAATGTAGAAGGCAAATTTTACACACTCAAGGTAAAGTGACCAGGTTTTCCAAATTGACAAAGAATTCTGTATACAAGCCCCTAGAGCTGGGGAAAAGATGATGATGAAATCTAGACACAGTTCTCCAAAACCAAGCATGTCAGGCAAATTCAGACTGTAAGCAACACCAGTCTGAAGTTTTGCGAAAGACCTCCACTTTGGTAGTTAGAGAGAGCTAGGACACAAGTTCCCAAGCCTGCAAACCGTTGTGTATGCAATTGATTTCATTTCCAAACCACTCTGAAATGCCTCTCTTTTCTTTTCACTTGACACTTGGTCAGTGTTACGCCAAGAAATTATAGATCGATACAGGATCTCATTTTTTTTCTGTTTTCTCTGGTATTTTTTGTAAAAATGGAAGTTTTACAGACATGATTTCTGGTTTTAAAGTGCTTTCCTCTCTCACACATGTTGAAAAAACATTTAATGAGGAAAAAAACATTTCAGTTAATCTGAAAACAGGCAAAGTGCTATAAATGCAAGTAAGTAAGCAGAAAATAAAGGGGCTTTTTCTCCTCAAAATCTCTGTCCCCCTCCTTGGAGGGAGTCCTTACAGCAGCATTACCTTAAGCAGTAGCATTTTGAGATGCTTTCAGACAAAGGAGAAAACTGAAGGTGATGGTTCTCTTTCAATGCACAGTTCACCAACAGTAATACTTGTGCAAACGGCAACCTGCAAGGATGAGCAAAAGCCTGCAAAAAAACTTGCAAAAGCCAGGCTGCAAATGCCCGTGGCACTCGGCATCACCTAACTGAGGCAAGTGCTTAACTTTAGGCATCTGATTATCTCTAGTGAACCTTATGTCCTCCAAAAGTAGGCTGAATCAGAACCGTGTTTGCTCATGCATGCTCACATGCGTGTTAGCATAGTCACGCCCTTCCCCTGCTCACCAGGTGCACACATAGCTGGAGGCAGGATTTGTTCCTGTGCTTTTAAATAGGCAGATTTTCTGTTTTCAGTGATCTGGATGCTATGCCCTTTGTAAATACAAACAGCAAACTGAAGGGGGAAAAAAGGCTGCACCTGTGTCACAGGAGCTGGATTTAGACTTTAGGAAACTTACTAGCAGTTAATCCAAAAATAATCCTGGAAATATAAAAATTGGAGTGGTTATACTACTAAACAAAAGCAACATGTTTGCTGTTACAATAAAAGGGGGGGCAGGGAGGGTGTGTTAGATTTCTTTTTAAATTTACTGAAAACAATGTCAAGAATCAGTTACACATTTTAACTAAGTGTGCAATAGCACGGAACCTATGACTATAATACATAGCAATTCCCTCACTTTGTGAATATTTAATTTTTTAATATCATCAGTGACTCTGGTTTTTTTTCAGTTATGCAAACAGATGTACTGCTGCAAAGTGGCACATATATGATACTGGGTTTGGATTTTGTCACTGTGCTTTGCCTGAAGCAGCTCATGCTGAGCTATTCTAGAGAAGTTCTCTACAGCACGTGCTGGAAGGCCTTTGCTGCTGCAGTGTGAGCTCAGTGAATGCACTGAGGGCTACTGCACTTCTGTCATTTTCAGGGATGTGAACACAAGGACCATTCAGCTTTCCACCCCTGAAATTGTTTCAGGGGTTTGGATGTTCAGAGGTACTCATTCAGGGATTTAATGTATTTCAACACCACTAGGAAAGGAGGCAAGGTTCAGGTGAAGAACAGTGCTACAATCCATACCATCTCCTCCCCTGCCTTCTGAAGGGCCAGGTGCCCCCTCCAGTTAAGCTGCTGTAAATCTCAGCTGCTATGAGCCCACCCTCCTCCTTGGTTTCTGACCTTGTCCTTTTACAGCACTAGCACTCACATTACTGCATAGCAGATGGATTGGAAGAGTTAATCTATCTGTAAACTAATCTTTGTTCTTCTGAATGATTAATTTTTGCTGGATTCCTGAACTTCATGTACCAGCTTCCCACATGATCACCAAGGCTCCAGGACTGGCACAACAAGGACACAGACCCATGGCAATCCAGACTTCAGATGCACTAACTCCATAAATGTTTTCCTCAATTTTTGAGAATTACACTTGATGTCTGCACCATTTGGATTTTAGAATGACTCAGTTGTGGTGCTCATTTACAAGCAGAAAAACAAACATGGAGGAAAACCCCAACAAGTTAAACAAAAGACTTCCCTTTGCTCAGAAATCACCTATCATCCCAGTGTAATGGGTGGAAACACCTTTAGTTATGATCTGTGTTTCCATACAAATGGAAAACTGCCCAGGATAGCTTAGTGGTTAGAGATTAGGACTTCTAACTGCAGACTTCTATTACTGGCCTTGCAAGGGCCTTTTGCAACCATCAGTCACAGGCTGAAATTTCTTCCCGTGACATTGTTGACCCTCTTAGAAACAAACAGAAAGTACTTATTTAGTTTTCAGAATCTATGGGTTTAGTTAATAAATGCCTAGATAATAAATGCTATAAAACGCAATGATGATCAAGCCTTTGGAATCTATAGATCTAAGTAGCAATTGTGATATTTAGCCTGGTTTCCAGAGAGGCAGACAACACCATGGGAATTTTTTCTCCAAAGCCCAATCTCCCAGTCAACACCATCTCCCTGCCCACTGCATGCTTTTTGAGCCCAGGAAAGACAGATTGCATCAGAGTGACTTGAAGGGACAAAGTAGTGAGAGGAAAATGTGCCTCAGGCACAACCCCTTCCCTCAGCTGCCCCTGGCATTTACAGCCAGGCTGCCTCCCAGTAAATAAGGCTCTGCAGGAAATACAGTGGCACGTTACCCCAGCAGGCTGTTGCACTGTAATTTTCCCCTTGGATCACTGGTCTGTGAGGCAGTTGAGTTGGGGGGTTTACCTAAGGCTCTTATTTTGTTTATCAACCTCCAGGGATACTCAGACTGAGCTACTCTGAGTCCCCATTGCAGGGTTCTGCGACAGGAGGGTACCTGATACCCACCACTACTAAGCTCAGCCCTGGAGATCTTTGTCTTGTGTGTTCTTAAGCATTAAATTAATTCCTTTCCGCTGTCTTGCTCCTTCTGAAATCATTTACTCATGAGTAAGCCCCGCTAAGTCAGAAGTCTCTGGAGTCTCACAATGACATTTGCATTTTATATCTGTTCCCAAATGTGTGAATGACTGCAGCAGAGGACAAAGAGTAAATCTTCTGATGGTACCATATAGTTGTGGTGCCATATAGTAGAGTGTGGTTCTGCAGAAATGCACAGCAGATTCATGTTTGATTCTTCATGTTTAGAAAAAGTGGTTAAACCCAGATTTACAGAGATACTTAAATATATTTTCCTTATTGAAATTAAGTATTGTAAGACCTGGATACATAGGTCTGCAGATTTCATTTTGCTACCTGCAGTTATGATAAATAACTTCTTAGGTTCTGAACACAAGTCACAATGAAACCCATAAAACCGAAGTGGACAGTTTAGTGTGTTGGGATGCACTACTGCCACTGCACAGAAATATAAATCATCCCGTGTTTTCATTCCTCATGTTTACATCTGGAAGTATAACTTCAACATAGCCTTTCAATTCATTTTTCTAACTCTATGTTTGTATTCTTGGAAATGCGATAGAGTTTGCTCATCAGCTTCCTATCTTGAAACACGTCAGGGCTGGAAAGCATCTGCCAATACACTCCCTGGTGCGTTCCAGTTCCCTTGATGAATAGATCACACTCATAGACTCTCCTTCACACTTTTGAATTGTTTTTTCCAGTGTCGTCAGCTTTCTAAAATGTGTCACATCATCATACTTATGCCAGAGCGCAGAGGACCAGCTCCTTTTGGACAGGAGGGAGGTGTGAGGAAAACCTATAAAAAAAACAGGATGATGCATAAGAAGGTCATAGTTTCTTTTTCACCCAAAGCTGCACCTTAAAGGTGCTACAGGCTTCTGTTCATGGCACACACACATCATTGTAAGCATGATGAAAGGAGTATCAGACAATTATCAAAGCCCCAGTGCAGTGTCACTGTCTTATAAAACTAACCTAAAATAACATGGCATCAGCATGGTCAAAATGGAAAGGAAACATCTGTTTCTCCTTTTTATGTTAGTGACAATCCATTTGTTAGCTTTAGAATAGCACAGGCTGTCCCACTGATAACAGCCTGGGCGCTGGCTGCTCAGCTCAGGCAGGTGCACAGCGAACTCAGGAGCAGACTAAGAAGAGATAACATGAGGGGCTGTCCTTAGGATGAACTCCAGATTTAAATCTTTTTTTTATCACTTTCTTTCAAAACTAATAAGGCAGATTCTTCCAAATCTGGTGTGACTGTATGGGAGTACACTGACTGACTGATCACTAACTGAAGCCCAGTGAGCAGTACAGCCTAATGCTTTTCCCTGGGGGGGCTGGCACTTTTCTAACTATTGCTGAGTATTAATTCAAATAAAGGTTATTTAAGTAAATGGACAGATTTCCAATGACTTCAAAGAAATGAGATCAGATCAGTCGTGAAGTTTAACAAAGTGCTGAATTCTGCACCTGGGACAGAACAACCCTGGATGGATGTACAGACAGACTGGGGAACAAGAAGTTGGAGAGCAGCACTGTGGAAAGGGACCTGGGGGTCCTGATAAATGGCAAGTTGAATGTGAGTCAGCAGTGTCCTGGGAGCCAGGAGGGCCAACCCTGTCCTGGGTGGCATCAGACACAGCATTGCCAGCCGGGCAAGGGAGGGGATTGTCCTGCTCTGCTCTGCACTGGGGCAGCCTCACCTCGAGTGCTGGGGGCAGTTTTGGATGCCACAGTAAAAGAAAAATATAAAGATATTAGAGAGCACCAAAAGGAGAACTACAAGGATGGTAAATGGCCTTGAGGTGAAGCTGTATGAGGAGCAGCTGACGGCGCTTGGTCTGTTCCACCTGGAGGAGACTAAGGGGAGACCTTACTGCAGTCTACAACTTCCTCGTGAGGGGAAGCTGGGGGGCAGGCTGCCCTCAATCACACATTTGTTTTTGCACAGAATCAGCTTATAGCTAGGTTAGATGTCTTTATCACTAGCATCAACAAGTCCATAGGAAAGAAGAGACAGATAAATTGTAGAAGTGCTGCTGCTGAAGACTAGCAGAAGGCTGGCTAACTGCTTTTTTAAAACGTTTTGTTCTGATGTACAGCTTTGTCTTCCTATACACCATGGTGACACCCAGGACCAAAAACAAATACATACAATATTTAATTTTCCTTACAAAATGTTTTGGTGTAAGGTCTGACATTTTTCCCATGGTTAATCGTGAAACTGGGCAGTGTTTCTTACAGTTCCTTGTACTTCACTCATGAAAAATATTCATTGGTTTAAATGGTATGATTAAGGGGAGCAGAATTGGGGCCAAAAAAGGAAGCAAGCAAAGGGAAAATAGATGTCTCCAGTAACTTCTATTGGAATATGGAGCCTTTCACTTAAAATCTGGTTTAAATCAGTAGCTGCTGAAACTTGTTACCAGAAAAAAAAGATGGATCCTTTGCTGCATGCCCCAGTGTTGAGACTTGCACTCTCTCTCGGCAGCTCTGCAAGTGTACAATGCACAGGCAGTATTGCTGAGTGACTCAGTTTCTCAGCACCTCTGAAAGATGAAGTCATCATCTGCTTTGCAAACCTTGTGAGGGAGAAACCCCAACCTGTGCAGTTTAGTACCCTGTAGGAAGCACATGTGGGGGAGACAGCTATTTGACAGTCTAGATAAACTGAGGTCATTTACTTGAATTACATGTGGACAGACATTAAAAGCACAGTCAGCACTGACACCATGATAGGGCAAGATGGGCTAAATTTGTTCACTACTACACAACATGGGGGGGTTCAGGGACAAGCCTAGAGGTGCCCATCTCTTGACCTCTCAGAGTTAGGCTTTCATATAAGTCAGGCTCTGACACCTGATGGTGAGCGCCCAGCGGTCGGGAGTGCAGAGGGAGGCTGTGCCTATACACCACTGGTACCCACTTGGCCTGAAAACGCTCAGGTGCAGGATAAGGTCCACCGAGGGACCATCTGGGGAGTGACAGCCATCCCCCCTGTCCTCGGGCTGGGGGCGCCGGACCGGGAGGGACGAAGGGAAGAAAGGAGGGGAGGGGGAGCGAGAGAAGGAGGCCCCCCCTCCCTCCTTCCCCCCACCGCGCTCCCGGGCTCCTGCGATGTGGTGAGTCACAGGCAGGTCAGGACCGCGCCGGAGGGGCGGAGGGAGCGCGGGGACCGGCTGATTTACCGCTGGGAGCCGCCACCAGCGCGGCGGAGGCGCCTGAGGGAAGGGCGCGGAGAGCCGCCCCGCAGCCCAGGTGCCGTGCGGGAGGGAGGGACGCCCCTGCCCGCCGGGGCGCGCAGCCCCTGCCGCCCCCAGGTAGGGACAGCAGCGCGGGGCTGGGGCCGGGGGGACCCTGAGCCCGCGGGGCGGAGGGGAGCGGGGCGGAGAGGAGCGGCAGAGCGGGGCCGCGGAGGTGCGTCGGGCTGCGCCCCGCTCCGCCCCGCCCGCCCGGGCTGGGCCGGCTGCCGGGCGAGGAGCGCGGAGCCAGCCCAGCCCGCCGGGGTGCAGCGCTCGCCCCTCCGGCGCTGGTGCAGGCGCGCAGCCCGCTCCGCTCCGGTAAGGACCGGCACCCGTGGGGGAACGCGGGGAGCCAGACGAGCCGGGAGCGGGGGCGACGGGCAGCGGCACGGTGCTCTGCGCTGCGCCCCGCCCGGGAACTTCGCGGGAGCGCGGCAGCGCCCGCGGCCGCCGCTGCTGTGCCGTGCCGTGCCATGCCGGGCCGGGCGCCGCGGGGGCAGGTGATAGCGGTGCGGAGCTGCCGGCTCGCCCCTGCCCCGGCCGGGCTCCGCAGGGCGCTGGGACCCGGGGACGCCGCGACGGCGCTGCCGCGGGAGGGTAGGGCAGGGCGGGCAGCGCTTCCCGGGCAGCGCTCCGCGGGTAGGGCGGGCGGCGCTTCCCGGGATGCTGTGGGCAGCTGCCCCTTGGCCGCAGCCCGAGCCGCTGCCCCTCCCGGCCCTTGCCGCTCAGCGGGCGCGGCAGGAGCGCGCCGCGGGGCAGTGTCCGGCAGTGCAGCCTGCAAGTTCCAACTCGGAGACGGTGGCTCCGCGTTTGTGGTGGCCGGTCCGTGAGGCGTGGGGTGAGCCTGCGGGATTCCCCAAGTTGGGGATGCGTACTTTGCGGTTGTGCGGCGTTCAGAGTCTTCCTTGTGGTGTGGCATTTTTTTGTTGTTGCGGATTTTTTCCATTTTTAAAAGCAGAATTTGCTTCGAATGGTAAATAAATCGCAAAGGGCTAATACAATGGCATTCCACCACTGTTTCCATGTCAGCATTAAATTAGGTGGTCTTTGGCTTTATAAATACTTAATGCGCTCCTTAGAAATTGGAAGTTTTGCACATACATCAATAGGGATTAATAATCAAATACCAGTGTTGTTTAACAAACTGTGCGTTTGTAACCCGTAGGAGGTTATTCAGGCTGCAAGCTGCAGTGCACGCTTTTCCCGAAGAGCCTATGCCCTGTGTGGTAGTTCATTCGCTTTCATCCCACAGGTGCTTTTTGCATTGTCCAGCAGCAAAAAGAGGATGGTATCTCTTTTTTGTTCTTTTTTTTTTCTTTTTTTCTTTTTTTTTTTTTGACATCTGAGAGGTTTGGATTCATAATCAGGCAAGATAAAGTGTCTCACATGTTTCTCAGAGAGCTGGTTAAATGTTTACAGATCATACACTGCAAGAGCAAAAAGCTAGCCTTTGGCAGGAGCTGCATGTTGAAAACAAAGTAACTTGGAGAATGACTGTATCACTTGTTCTTTGTGCCCTAATCCTTCTTCAGCTCTATATGATTCTTTTTCTGTCTTCTAATACAAACTGAATCATTTGGAAACTGGAATATTTTGTAAAACATTCATCTCACTATTTACAGAAGAGAGAGTCAGCTCCTGTGCCTTTTTGGTGGGGAGTGAATGAATTGTCTTTAATATCCTATAAGGCTTTTTTTCCTTTTTTTTCTTTTTCCTCTTTATTTTTTCCTCTCTTTAGAGGTTAACCACTGCATAGCAGTTCTTTATTGGTAAGCTAAAGTGCACATGTTGTGGCTGGAGAGTGGTTCATAGACGTGTCATTTGCTCTGTGTTGATGACAGTGCAGCCATAGATGGATGGTAGCTCACTGAGTCAGGACAAGGCAGCTAGAAAGCCAAAATTCAGCAGAGGTTCAATGAAAGGCACATGAATGCAAAACTAAGTGGCAAGTGTTGTCTTCCCAGGTCTGCCTTTCCCATCCTGATTTTCCTGCATTTATGGTTTTCTGGTACATTAGCTGATGACCCGTAACCTCTCCTTGTTTGTCCGAAGCAATCAAAGGGCCAACCCACCTATTCTCATTCTTCTATGATCTGCAAATGCCCGTTCTGTATTTTTCAACTCAGATGAGAAATTCAAAGCCTGCTGCCTCCCAAATCTGGCTTCCAGAACTCCAGAGACTAACTGGCACAGCTGGCTCCAGTGCAAGAGCAGCAGTCTTGCCTTCGCAGCCACAAAGGGAACCTGATGCCGGCAGCATGCTGTGCTGGGGTAGCCGGAGAGCCAGAGCTGCAGCAGTGGGAGTCACAGAGCACTGGGTGATCTGCTTTGTGCCACGATTGCTTTGTGGTGGGGATGTGTCTAGACTTTATTTGCTTCAGGCAGAGAGCAAGAAGAGGTCCTACATCTCCATCTGTGTTTGTGAAATATCTAGTGTAAGGGCTATGCTGCTTGCGCTCTCTCAGCATTGCATATAATTTCTTGAACAAGAAAGGGATAGGGTAGCTAAATAGCATTTTCTGAAACTACAGAAACACAAAACTTAATAGGGAGTCACAAGGATTTGTTTGGTGCAAAGCAGAAGGAATGGGGTGTAGTGCAAACACACCTTCCTAAGATTTTGGGTGGCAGTACCACCTTTGAGGTGGGTTCCTGTGAAACCCTCATGTCCAGGCTTTCTACATCCCTGTTGCTACCTTGTTGTCCATCCTTTAAGCCAGTGGCACAATTTCATGTTTCATTAGGCTGTTACCCTCAGATGAGCCATCAACCTGTGCATCTTGTCAGCTGTTGTCACAGCTGGTGATTTTGCTTCCTGTGCAAAGGTTGTGTTTGGTAATTAAACCCATGCAGCGCACCACTGGTGGTCAAGCCACATAGCCCAGAGCAGCATGCCATCACCAAGGAGGCAGGGCCACAGCTCCATTCTCCATTCCTCCAGGATTCTGAGGATGGCATCTCCTTGCTACAGCCAAGATTAGGAGGTTTCTGTTGTTCTCTTATAAAAATGTTGTGTTTTTCTTAGCAGTGGCTTTAAAAATCTCTATCTCATACATACCAACTGATGCGAACACGTTAGCAGAAGCCATTTTTAAATCAGTTTCCTTACCCAGGGGAAATGTAGTATAGACAGGGCCTTCAGGAAACGAATAATTAGGTGACCTTTTCCCCCCCAGAATATCAGGTCTGTTTTATGTAGAGCTGTTTGAAGTCACACAAATTCTCATTACTCTCCAAATCTCTAACCTTGCCTTGTTTAAGATACCTTTTAGGAAATCAAATCAGTGTTTCAATCTAATTTCCAAAGGCATTCAAACACATGGTATGTGTGCTAACTTGTTTCCTCTAGCATTAACAAATCTAGCAAATTGCCAAGCTATTTGCCTTGAGGAAAACTATGATGTTGTACAAGAAGATAAAGTATTCTTTTCCTCCAATTTTAAACATTAAAAAAAGAAAAGAGGTAAAGTTATCAAACCACATTAGTCCAGGATATAACTCCTTTGAAGCAAACAGTGTTCCCAAGCAGATTGCCATGTTTTTTGATCTGTTCTGGGACTTTTTAGTCACGCTGTGATCTTTTTCAGTCACTTGATGTTGCTGGATGGCAACTGAGTCCCCTTGGCTCAGATGGACTTTCATTGAATTAGTTGCAATTGAGTACACCAAATATGAGAGTGGAAAATGGAAGTGGAGATAAAGAAATTGAGGGGCTTATAACACTCAAATTTTAGGAATTTTAAAATGCTCATATTTGAAGGAGAGGCTGTGTACATAAGCCAGGCACAAGGGTGCATGGGGTGCAACTGAAGCAGTGATGGCCTGAAACTCTCTCCTCTGCCTCTCCTCCTAGCATGCCAGTCTCCAGGGAAGCAAGTGCTCCAGAACATTTAATTTTTCAAGCACTTGTCAATAACAGAAGAGTTTCTGCAATGCTGAGGAGCTTAATAAGCACAAAATACTTAAAATGCTTTTTTTTTGTGCATCTTACAGCTCTGTTATAGTTTCTTCTGCTTGTCCCAAGAAAAAGAACTTGCAATTGTCCTTTTGTATGGAAGGCAGCAAAAGGTTCTTGTTTGCATTCATGATAAATTTGGTTGCAAATGCATGTGAAAGGAAAATTGCCAAATGCTTTCAGAAGATTTTCATTTTGCTCAAGTGTTCACACCATGGCCATCACCATGGTATTTGATAGCTATCCACTTTGTTGTGTACGTTGCAGCTTTAGCCTCACACTGAAGGGTCACACTGGCATATATTTTTTTCCTGTAGTCATACAGAAATAACCATTTTTTTATAAGTTGCTTTTCTATCATAGTTCTTTCATTTTGATATTTATTCAGCTAAACAGTATCAGAATCTTTTTGACATATATGGTTATCATTTCTGCAAAGAATCGGTGACCTAGCTTGATAAATTTAAAAGTTCAGCAATAAACCTAAATATGTGACATTTATTGAAATTCATTCTTTGCAATGGAGCTACTTTCTTTCAAAAATATTGAGAATAGTAAGGGATTGCATCTGCAATTTGATTAAATCTAGAGTTGTTACCATTTGCCTTCTGAAAATTGATTCCCTCCCCTCCCTATCCCCCAGCTTGACATGCTTATTGATTAAAAATTCTGCACTGGCCTAAGCCAGCATATATTTTTTAGTGTTTGTGTGCTTCCTGTGCAAGTTCAGACAGGCTTTCAACTGTGGAAGCCAACTCTATTCCTTAACTATTGGAAATTGTAAGGTTCCTTAGTAATTGTTTTAAACTATATGATGACACATCTTTGAACCCCATTGTACGAAGGAAAAATACCTTCTGACTGGAGAGAGGTTTCCTGTTTATATGTGTGTTTGCTGGAATTAAGACTTCCCCTGTGTGTTGGCTGAGTATTTTTTTGTAATCCAAAATGGCAACATAGAAATCACCTCCAGAGTTTATTTTTTGGACAGGATACAGGTCTTTTATTTTCAAAATAGCATGGCTCTGGAGTTGATGATGAAGCACAGGGGCCTCTTAGTTACACTCCTTCAAGCAGACTCAGTTAACTGGGGAGGTACACTTATAAAGACAGCTAGATTTAGGCAATAAGTAATTAATTTTTATTGACAATTTTATACAATGTAAGTTGTTCACTTCCCACACAGGAAGTTTTTGGCTCCAGGCATATTTTCTTTCAGCATAAGGATCTGAAATTTGCCAAATGGATAATTTGTTTTATAAAATGGCTAGAATCCTAGCTTTAGTTGTGACTGAGAAGAATCACATAAAATTATCTACTTCTCTTTGAAAAGAGCAGCCCAGCAGGTGGCCTCCACATGGTAGCCCAACTGCAGGAGGCTGCATGTACTACCTGAAGGGCTTTCAGCTGTTTAGATATGGGCAGGTGACCAAAAAATAGAGCATATATAATACTTTTGCCTTTTGGTTATCTGGGGTGTGTAGATCTGTGGCCTTGCAGTGTGCCCTTGCACCCTGCATGCTGCAGCTGGACCTCCTTCAGAGGAGAGAGGTGATGTCGTGAAACTCAGAGAGGCATTTTACCTTCAGTAATAACCAGGCTGGACCACCATGAATTTAGGCAGTAAAGTTACAGTTATTTATGAAATACAGTGTTAAAGTTTCTGGTTTGCTTCAAATAATGCTCATTTTAAACAACTATCTGGGACTGGGAGAAACCTGGACTAATGGACTGATTACACCGAGCATTTGTTAGGGCTGAGAGCCACATGGCCCTGGTGTGGGATGTCCACACCCAGCCCCAGCTTTGCTGGCTGCTACCCCTGCCCACATCTGGCAGAACATGCCCTCTGCTGAATTCTAGTCCCTTTATCACCCACTGCAAACACTCAGACCTGCAACGCACGTGGATCTTGGGAAACTGGCTTTTTTTTACGTCTTTTTGTGGTTCTGCTCCTTTTCTGGTAAGGATCTAGAGGAAGACTGTGGTTGTCCCTGGGAGTTTTGCCATTGACTCTTCAGACACTGGATTTAGCTCTTCTTTTTTGTATGTCTGCACAGCATTTGAAAAAGGGATTTACTCTTCTTTGACTTTAATAGAAGGTTGATGTATCTTTTTCAACATAATCTTTTTTTCTCATTAATAGTTGTACAAGTTGTTAAGCCCTGCAGGAACTATTAATTTTCACCTAAATTTTGTGGAAATAAATCCTTTTTGAGCATGTTTAACAAAGAGATGAAAACAATTATAATCTACAGTTAGAATTCCAAACTTACTTATTTAATGTTTCTTAATGTTTCTTTGAGCTGGATCCTGAACCTCACCTTTCTTTTACTTTGTTTTGGAGCTGTTCTAAGTAGTGAGATTTCAGGCTTGATAGAGGTCTGTTGTGCCATTTTGAATGCCTAGAGACATACATGACTTTTTATTGTTTTGTCTTTAGCTTTATCATAAATAGAAGTGCTTTTTGGATTGGTTGACCCAAACTAAATCACCAGAATTTCAGGACCGTCAGAGATATTCATTAAGACATTGAGGTTTTCTTCTCCCTGCCTACACACCCGCATCATAGAGGATCCTGTGAGGATAAAAGTAGCAAATTTCCAAGTAAGCCCAGCATTCCAAGTGGGCCCAGAGAAAAGTCCAAAATCTGTGGATTGTCCCAAAGTATAACTAGAAAAGAACAAACTGAAATAACTCCAGAAGCTTCATTTGTCTTAGACATATGCTGGGGTAACTCAGGCTTGGATTGCTCTCTGTCTTTGAGACAGTTATACAGTCAAAAGTATATTAGGATTTCTGTTACAGGATTTATATATCCTTTTATCTGTTGCTATTATATACCCTGATATCTGTTACAGGTATTATTATATATGTTTTCATATGCCTTCTCATCCAAATACATCAGATTTTGTTAGTTAGGTCTGAGAAAGCAGGATAAAGCAGAACCAGGCAGCTTTGCTGAAGATGAGAGGTGTTGGTAGTTGAATTAATGTCAAAAGTTGATTAATTGCTCTTTCCTAATGTCATTGAAAATGTTAAATGAATTACTTGAGTTATATTCAGTTTTCCTGTCTACTTCTAGAAAGGGGGTACTAATTTTGCATGTTATATATTACTGTCCTGTAAAAACCTTTGCTTAAACTCTTTAGGTTTATTGCTTTTGCTCTTTGGATTAGAGGCCAATATTTTTCCAGAGGAGAAATGTTTCTTGTTAATACTCAGTATCCAATATCATTCTTACAAATGCCCAAAGCTGCAGTAAAAAAAAATACAATCGCAATATTAATAATCTTTTAAAGAGTAGGTAGAATGCAAACAGTAATGGGCTCTAGTAAGCAGCGAACCAATATGGAGCTCCCTGTGTGATAAAGCACTTCTGCATCAGAGAAAATAATCCAAATTTCACCCTGAAAAATGTATTTACCATCCATTCAGATGACTGGAAAATGTTCATGTTTGAAGATTCAATTTAGCTTGCAGTAGATGATTGAAAACTATCTTAACTGTTGTTTAACTCTTCTGATGGAGGAAAACTTTGATGAAGGAAAACTCTGAACACTTTGCTGTTGCCTTCCTGTGCATGTTCAAGGATGGAGTGCTGCATGATGATGAATTTTGTCACTGTGTGTGTTTGCAGCACTTCCAAATAGTAAATGGGGGCTGTTCCCCCAGGCAGGATATAGGTGCCTTTAGTTAAACTCAGGGTGTCCAGATACAAGTAAATTCTATCACCTTCCGTGGAAACTATGCAAGAGTTCAGAACAGACAGAGGACCCAGATGTGCTCTGTGTCTTTATTTCTGTCCTTTACTTCGATTTCTTCATTTCCTAGTATTTAGGGTTTATTAAGCCTATTGTAGTCAGAATCTGAAATTCCCAAATGTCTGTTTTTCCTGGTATTGCAAACACTGGCCTTACAAACAAATCACTAGAGAATACGGCAACATTTCACTGTGCCATTTTCCCTTCTGAGAGGATTATGTTGCTCCATTTCTGGGGATATCCTCTCCTGTGATGTTTTCAAGAACTTGTCAGCTCTCCACCATAAATTTCCACAATGGGAAAATCCTATTGAATCTAGCATGGGAATCTTATCATAAGTTTTTGAGTTATCCTATGAAATTTAATATTCAATCTGTTTGTGCTTCAGAACTGCAAGATGTTAAAATCTCATTGCATTTTATCTTCCATCAAATCCCATAGAATTCAGTTATTAATTCTATCATATTCCATTTGATTTTTGTCCTTTTTATCCCGACCTTATGTATAAAAAAGAGATGGATTGCAAGACATATCTATTTGTGAGAAAAGGATGATTGTGTCCTTCTCCTGGTTATGTTCAAAAAGACCTCACCAACAACAGTACACTTTTTTTTTCCTGGTTGACAATGGGAGGCTACATGACAGGAGATGATCTGAATGCAGAACACACTAATAGAAATTGAGAGAGATGGGAGCCAGACAGAAGGTAAGTAAAGTCAGCACAAGAGTACATGAAATCACAAAAATCATTAATGACCTTCTGATTGCAGAACTGAACACCATGACTTTCATGCAGGGCTAAAAAAAAAAAAAAAAGGAAAACACCTTGTGTGGTCATTTTCAGTTAGAAGGACTGTTTCCCAGTTCTGTGGAGTTTTCTTTCCTTCTGGAAACATGTTTACAAAAATAAGTGTTTGTTCTTCTTCAGATGTAAGCTGCCATGAAAAAATCAGCTGGGGCAGAGCACAGAAACAACTTTGCTGTTTCCTGAAGATGACTGAGTTTGGATTTTTTTTGTTTGTTTTCAAGTTGAGAAGTTTTCATATAACATGCTTTGAAAGAATTTCTTTTATGCAAATAATGCCATAATTCTCTTGTAAATGAAACACAAGCTGGGCCAGCCTCTGTCTGCAGATAAGCAGGAATGGCTTTCAAGGTTCCCCTGAGTGCAGTGGGAGAGCTCCCTGCTTATCTGAGGAGAGTATGTGCACCCAAAATCCCCGCAGGGCACAAAAATAAGGTAACAACCAGTGAATTGTTCTCACAGTACAAAAAGCCATTCAGGAAGCAGCTAGGAGCAATAAGAGGTAGCTAAAAAATAAGAAAGTACCACTTCCCTGGCTGCAAAAGGGAAATTTGAAGGTATGTTATTTACTGAGACCACCATCACATGCTATTAATAGGGGTAAAAGCCCATCAGTCAAATATTTGACCAGTCATGGTTTATAGGGATTTCAAAGACTTATGGAAAGATAATGCCTGTGTCCATTAGCTAGTTACTTGGAAATGCAGCGTTGGTTAATTCAGCCTTTCTTTAAAGAGTAATGATTATCTTCATTAACAATATATAAGATATTTAAAGATTTACTCTTCTGCACCTATCATCCCTGTTATATCTTCTGCATCTCAGTATTTACCCTGTATCATCTATTGCTCATTTTAATTGAGGTAGTATTGAGATTCTGTCATTGCAACAGATCTGTCTTTCAGGCTGTTTTAAGCACCCCTTTCTCTAGTCCTTAGTCAGCTCAGCTATCGCAGGAATCAATGAGAATAATGTTTGCATAGAGAGTTTGGAGTCAAGTCTTGGAAAATATGATGGCTTCACAGTGAAGGAATGTAGCTTGTCCTGACCTAGCTTAGGAAAGCCTGAAACCAGGCTTCTGTGTGAAAGCCAGGTGTGTAAGAGTTCAGCTCTGCCCATCATCACCCCAAACATCTGTATCTTGTTCAAATTTAATATGCTTAAATGAGTAACTATTAATCACATTCCATATTTTTTTCTCTGAACACAACATACATGGTGCTAACAAGCAATGCAATTGAATTTGAATGTTTTTAGTACGAGCAGGGATGTAAAAGAAAATATTCCTGCTAAATGACAGTGACCTTTGTTCAGTGCCCAAAATACTGACTTAAATATCAACTATTTAGTAAAGCATCATTTTGTGATGCTTTACTAAAGGAGCAATTGTTTTACTGTAAAGTCCTAAATTAGAAACATACATTAACTGACCAATTTCCAGTTTTACCGCTGCCATTTTATTTTCCTTTTGGATAAACAGACCAAGCTTAAAATTTACAGGGAAGATCCAGAGAGGCTACTTTGGCATCTAAAATGGGGTTTAGAGTGAGTTCAG
This sequence comes from Lichenostomus cassidix, assembly GCF_008360975.1. NCBI lineage: Eukaryota > Metazoa > Chordata > Aves > Passeriformes > Meliphagidae > Lichenostomus > Lichenostomus cassidix. Next base: position 23,883,454 of record NC_139480.1, on the reverse strand, counting down.
GGCACAAGTCCAACAAAGGGATCTAAAAAGCCAACACTCACTGGCCACAAAGATTTCAGGTGCTTAGATTAACCAGTGTCTGCACTTTGTGCTGAATCTTCCCTGGATCTCACCTGAGCTGGAGCTCTGGAAGGGAAGACATCACGTGGAGCAGTAAGAGGCTCTCAGTCCTGGCTGGGTTACAGCTCCCAGCCAAGCTCCTTTGCAGTGCCCAGACAGGATGGAGCCAGGCACGGGTCCTGCTGCTGACAGGCAGCCTCCAGCACCACACTCCATCCCCTCTCTTCCTCCCAGCTGGCTTGGCTCCAAAGCATCAGGACAGCTTTGCCTAGGTGAACTTACATTTCACTGTCTGCATCTTCCCACCAGGACAAGAAGAGGAGGAGAGTGAGGAATGGCTGTGGGGTGGTGGATTGCTGGATCTCATGGCAAAAGGGCAGGAGAGTGCAGGCAGGGGCTGTGGGTACCTGGGAGAGGGCAGGGGGTAGAGAGCAGGAGAGCCAAGCCCTAGTCCCAGATTTAGACCTTTGGCCAGCATGTTTGTGCAGGGATGAGGACCATGGTTTTAAATCAGTCCCATCCTACAGCCCAGTCTTTTTGTGCTCTATCTGTAGTAAACACCAGCATGTAACCTTTCGTGTTTTGGAGGTGTTTTGTAAGAACAGATCCATTTCTCCTCAGTTCACCCCTATGAGAAAGGTAAATACCCTCTGAAGTTTGGAAACAGCCTCTTTGCTTATCTCACAGACTCCTTGAATGTGGCTCCAGATTTCCAAAGGAGGGATAACAGGGTCTGATCACGTCCAAGACCTCATTCTGGGCCTGGTATAAATGAGAACCCCTGCAGAGCAACAGTTGCACATTTGAGCTCCCCAGGTCTCCCCAGGCTGAAAGAAAGTAAATGAAGCAGCTGAAAAATCCTTTCAGAAACAAACACCAAAAAAAAAGATCCCATTAGCATGAAAAACCTCACACTGCTCAGCCATCCCTGAACTCCTTCTTCAAACTATTGAGCTTTTCAGCATCTTCTGAAGGTCAACACAATATTTCAGAATAAAAGCTGTGGCTGACGGACCCTTGCTGAGGGACATCTGCCAAAAAAAAGGGAGTTGAGGCTGCTACAGATCAGCCACTCTCCTGATTGCAGCTGTGACACTGTTGCCTCTGGTGAGAGCCAGGATGTCAGATAGGCAGGTCCCAGGCCATTTGGGGATTTATGAACGCCAATACCGTAAAGTCCTTGGAAGGCGATCATGAATCACGGGTTCGCAGCACGGCAGCGGTCAGGCCAATGAGCCGTCATTAACTCCATTTCTAAACTGAGTGAAAGTAGGGCATCAGTTAAAGTGCACTGCAATAACATAAACTTACAGTGACAAAAGCGAGGTCAGCATTAAAAAGAAAAGGTCATAACCTCCTAACCAAACACAGATGGGAAATTAACAATATCCTTGACATTGTTCCTCTTTGATTATCAAAAAGCTGCTATGAAGCTAAGTAGACCATCAGGTTATTAACTTTGGTATCAGATAAAATATTAAGCTGAGACATAAATAAAGACCCCATTACTTTCACTAGCAGCTTTACAAACACAGCCAATTCGGTTTTATTTGTATCTGAGTGTTTGCACCACGTTTTCACTTGGGGCAAAGACCACCAAAGCTTTGCATAGAGGTGGTTTGTGTTTGGCTGGGCTGATTATCTCAAACACAGCATTACACAATCATGGTTATACCTTGTGGAGCTAGCTTGGGCATGGAAGGAGTGCTTTCCAGCACTGAGTATAAAAGTCACGGATAAATCAATATCAGCCCAATGGACTGTGCGAGGCCAGACCAGTTCAGCAGCCTCACAAAAGCTCCAGGATGCAAGGAGATGACTTGGAAGCAACCTAAAGTCCCCTGTGCAGTGCTGACAGACACCCACAAGCAGAGCTTTTTCTTGGTTTTTCCTTTCCCTGGATAAGCCACCCCCAGCAGACTGGGCAAACGAGAGCTGAGGGTCTCATTCCAGCCTTTGGGCCAGCTCTCCAAATCTGTGGGCCTAATTACTCATACAGATGTGCTGATCTTGCTGAGACCCTGCACAGTTTGACCGTGGCATCTCAGCCTGACCAGCTGTGTATCAAGTAAAACATCAGCAACCTACTGGAAATCCTTGACCCTAAGTTTTGTCACTAATTTGCCTTGTGGCTCTTGGAGAAACATTGACTAAGAAGGGTGAAGTCATGGCACACAGTGGCATGCTTTATGTGTGCCCACCAAGCAGAAAGCCACTGCCTGACACCATCCTGCCAGCTCTTTCAGAGAAAAGAACAGAGCCAGCACAATTTCTTTTGCTTGGTATCCTAGGTATTTGTACCACACCTTGGAAGAATTCAGGGACTTGCTCGGTTTTAGATGCTGATATTATATTTACCATGGCATTCAAAGGAAACTTGATAATTTTTTGGGCTTGTAGATCCATTGGTACCATTCTAATAAAATATACCTTATCATCACTATTTTGGTGTGGTTGTCATATAATAAGCTTTACCATCCACATCTATTGACATACAGAATTTTTTTTAAGACATTAATGTTTGGCTATGAAGAGTTATTATCTCAGGGCCTCCTAAGAACCATTAGCAGCAAATGACAATTAAACTGCAGGAAATATCCTGCATCAAGATCATTCATAATTGCTGTTAGAACATTTAGATCAAATCTGTATGCTGTCTTGGTTACTCATGACTATCTGCCTTTTAATCTTTTTCATTTTTATGACCCATGCCATTCCTTTAATTATCACAGTATGGAAGGCTGTTAACTTTACAAGACAGAAAAGGCTTCCAAAATATGCTCTGCATTTCAACACAAAAATTCAGGTAGATGTATGTTATAACCATAAAACAAAGTAGAAAATCTAAGTGAGAGTAGTGGAGAGAATTGAGCTAAAACTGTGCTTGCAGCCAGGTTTGCCAACTTGGCTCTTTACAAAAGGAGGAACTACATTCCAAGGAAATTACACTGTCCCTGTTCAGTACAGAAAACCACAAAATGCTCAGACTCATGCAAAAAAGTTGATCAACAGGATCAACTCAGAAATGCAAGAAAGTTGCTTTCTCCTACTATAAGGTCTTTTTATCACACCAGAAACAAAGACTTGCATCTTTACCTGAGCTTGTGTGACTTCTTCAGTCCACCAGGGCATGTCTGCTTTTATCTCAACTGACTGGAAACTGATAAAGCCCTTAGCTTTGTATATACAGTGAAAATACATAAGAGATTAATTAGTCTGTTCAAACATGAAAAATTTGAAGTGATCCCCAAATATCTCCATATGCACTAATCTTAACCAAAAGACCAACACTGCCCTGTGTTATTAGTCATGACATGTACAGCATCAAGCATAGCTCACTCACACATAGCTCTTTTTCAACTTATACTGAACCTTTGGACTGAGTAAGATGTTCATATGTCAATTGTCAGGCTCAGTTATTGGCTGCAGATACCAAGCTGAAGTCTGTGCTAGAACTGGGTTTATTTTACTTCCAGTGTAGTGGTAAAGAGCCAGAACATCACAGGTATTTTCTTACTGAAGTTCCTCAATTGCTGACTGGCATTTCAGATGAACATTGCAGAATGGAACAATTGTGTTGTTCAAACTTTGCTTTCTATTTTCCTGTTATTGCTAAACAATACTACAGCTTCCATCCTTATCATCCAGATGAGGAAAGCTGCCTTTTTGTATTGAAACATCCAAATCCATCTGGAAATATATGCATGAAGAAACAGTGAAGGTTCTGCCTTATTTTGGGTATTTCCTCCCTGGTTTTCAGATATTCATTGTATATTTTGAACTTCTAGTTCTTTGTGGAATTGATTCCTCAGCCCTAAAAATGAATACTACTTCCTCACATGAGAAATTTTTCTCGATTGCAAGAAATGATGTATTCCACTTATTAATCTTTTAGAGCAATATATAGCTCTTGATCTGTTCCACTCATTTGTAATATATCAGTGAGTGTTTGCTGAGGTTCATTACAAAAGAACCAGTAGGGCCATTGTAGCCTATCACAACAAAAAATGATTAAATAAATCCAATTGTGCTAGAGACCCATGACATAAGTTGGCTTTAGGATGTTAAGTTCTGAAGCAAGTTTCAAATAAAACACTCTACTGCACTGCAGGACACCTCAAAAAAAAAAAGCCAAATGAGTGTAAGAATAGCATTTTCTCCACTGCAAATGCTAGATTAGTGTTCTTGTGGTTTAAAGCCTGTTAAAAATAAATGTGCTAGACAACAAAAATGCTTCTTTTGATAGCTGCTGTGAATTACAATGGTATATTGGACCCAGTAATGGACCATGTATATTAAAGAGTGTATTTTATGCAGGGATAATTTAAATTCTTTTTTTATGTGTTTGAATATTGTAAGAAAAGGCTTACAGATCAGTTGAACCTGCTAATGAAAGCAATTTCTTCTGACACACATGACTGCACTGTGTATGTAGAGGATTTAGTTAATGGTAGATCCTCCAGCAATTGCCTAGACTGTGCCCTGCCCAACAGTTCTTCTCCATCAGCCATCTGCATGCACACACACCTCTTGGAATACCACAGAAACCTCCCAGCTCTGCTATCAATGGATTTATGACCTAAACCACTGCTAATAAATTTGTTAACTCTATACACTGGAAAACTGCATTGTGTTAGAGTGCATACCATGCTGTAGGAAAATTATGTTGGCACCATAGTCAGGATGAGTGACCTGAGCTAGAGTTGAAATAGTGCTGAAGACAAGGGAATTTTAACTCAGACTAGCCATTTCAATTCAACTCAGGGATCATTTGTATTTTTGCTGCTGACTTGCTCAATTTTCTTTTTCTCTCTATTATCTTAAGGTAACTAACTCAGTTCCGATTTTAAAACATTTTTTTACCTGTGAATATAGAAAACAGGTTACCCTCACTGTTTTACATATAATCAACCTTGTGCCCAGGTGCAATTGGTTAATTGAAAAGTCTGATGAAGTCTGATCCATTGTGAGCTTAATTTGTTGAAGCTGATGCCAGTGCTGTGACAGATTTGCAGCAGCTGATTAAAGCTGGATGGATGGAGCTGTTATCATCCCCTCTCATTTGCCCTGTCCTCTTAAATGGTGATGCTCTCTCCATGGCACAGCCTCTGATCCACAGGGAATCAGGTCCTGAACTGGCACAGATTTTGGTCCAAAATAGTAAAGCAAACTGAACTCTCAGGAGAAGTAGTCACTAGGGTTATTCTATATAAATTTGCCAGCACAACTCTGTCAGAGGCCAGAGAACAAGATGTACTATCCCACTGGAAAAAGAAAAAAAAACATACTATTAAATATTTCTTCAAAGTGGTGAAAAGGCTACCATCTGCTGACAATAGAGCTTTTGAAACATGAATTAACATGACTCTGCTGTTACCTAACCTGAAAGGATCTATCTGAGGACTGAATATGTTCTTGTACAAACATGCTGTCCGTGGGATAAAAGACCCTGTCATTTCCTTTTCTGTAATAAAGCAAGGAAAAATAAGATGCACCAAACAACCTACAAAATGCTTTCATGTTAGCATGTTGTCTGAGCTTGTGCAGATCCAGAGTGCTGGCGATCAGAGCTAAATGGGACCCAAGTTTCTGAAATGAGGGCAAGGAAAACAGGCATGGCTGTGTTTTCTGGCTTCCTTGCATTTGCCAGCCTGAACATTATTCGGCAATAAGGCCAGGCATGACTTGTCAGTACACTGGCAAACAGTGCAAAGGAGAGGTACGTTGTTCGATATTTACAAATTACCACCCAGGCCATAATTAGAGGGAGTGAAACTTGTAGGAAGAAGATTGCCATTAGGAAACTCTTAATTGTACAAAAACACTCAAGACCAAGCCTGAATCCATCAGGAATATCGCACCAGCCATAGCACTTGAGGTTGCCAATCTCACTAATATGACACATCATTACCAACCACTTGCAATGGTTAACCAAAATCTATTTTCTCATCAGTTTTACTGGCTACTATCTGATGAGGGATGGAAAAATGAGCACATCATGACACTGGCTTTGAAAATAACTCTTACAAAAGGAATAATCCATGGGCAGCTATTGCTCACTGGTAGCTATCACAGGCCAAAGCATACAAGTCATCTATAGGCACACGAAGGAGACACACATGACAGGGAGGTCACAAAAGGTTGAACAGCATCCATCATTCAAACCAAGCACAGAAACAAAGAGATTCCTTGTTTTCCTTCTGCAACTGATGGACAGCTGATAGTTCTTTGACTTGTATCTGTAGCACAAGTATTTTGATTCTAACTCATAAAAACTCTTTAAGTTCAACAAATTACATTTGAGTGTATGCTAAGGAGAACTGATTGACCTTTGAGGAGAGGCAAGACTGAATTTTTAATTCACCAAAATTTCTCTGCTTCTTGCTTCTTCAGGATATATTCAGGTGAAGTGTATTTGCAGTGACCTGGTCTGGAGGTTACAAAAGAGCAGCTCTGTGCTGGAGGTTACAGTGTTGGAATAGAGAAAGGATCTGGGTGAGATGCACATGAAAAGAGGCACCAAATGTCCTGAGACCCTGAGTAAGGAACTGCAGAGTTTATATGATGTGAGGACTGTGAAGTACATTTTACTCTTCACATGATTCCTGTGTCCTTCCTAAGCTATAAATGTCTCACTGTAGGGCACATTCCTTCTATTTTCTGGCACCTTGAGGGAAGGTTCACAGTATATTGGAGACATGGACTGTGGGAAACATCTTCCCTAGAAAGCTGCCCATAAATCTGAGCCTGAGCTTCCCAAAGGTGGGAATTGGCAGATTGATGTCTGGTCTCCAGAGCACAGATTGAAAGCAGTGGTGTTTCACCCAGAGCAGGAAGAGCAGCCAATCAGAGGATACTGGCCTCACCTCCCAAGATATGGCTGGAGGGAAAGAATAAGACAGATAGTATTTATGGCTCTAAATACCCCTGCAGTGCACACTGGTACTGGTTGTTGGACAGCTAGGGATCCTCTTTTTCAGACAGTGGAAGAATGGGGAGAATTAACTGAAGACTGAAGGACATACTTGGGTGGGAAATCTGGGAACATCAAAACAAGAACATGGCACAGAATATAGTGCAACAAATACGATGCCTGTAAAGTAACCTTCAATCTCTTTTTCCTGTATTAGTGGTGAATCAGCCTCATCCTCACCCAGCTCATGTCTCATCCATTGCTTTCTCTCGCCACTGTAGGGCCACCTCTGCTATGTGGGTTTAAACTTATTGCAGTAAACAATATACCTACTTCTGCGTTGTGTCAGAAATAGAGCACTTTTGGAATTTTCTGCTTAATCTAGTATTTGTCAGAACATGTTGACTCGTCAGAAGTGAATCTGCAGGAATGGATCAGTTTCAGCAGTTTCTTGGGTGGAAGTGCTGGTTGAAAAGAGGCAGGCAGGCAGACAAGGCTGCCACCCCTCCCAGACCTTCACTTGGCACTGGCCAGGCAGGACGTGAACACGATTGTTCTTGGATCGGGTCTGACTTCTGGGTGTTTTACACAAGCTTTGAAAGCTCTTGGTTTCATCCCAGCACAGAGCAGGAGAAATTCCATGATAGCAAGATGTTACATAGGATGAGAAAACTGTTTCCTGCCCTATACAATATGGAGGTTGGCACTTTGTGTACTGGGACTATTTTCTAATTATGGCAATATCCTTGCTCTTTCTTCTTTTCTTTCAAATGTAAATTCAGGCTAGATTTGTTTCCAGGATTCTGTTATCACTAGTTAAGATCAGGAAAAATGTTACTGATTTGAAGGAAGATCTTTGTGTCTCAATACTAGAAGTGTGACTTGTTTTTCACATCTAATACTTGCAAATAGCCAGTGTTTCTGATTTTTATCCCTAACTCTCAGTCATGATTCTTATCAGATAACCAGGAGGAAGAACAATTAGTTTCCAAAACCTATTTTTTTGTGTAATTAAAGAGGTAAACCACAGAAAGAATTCAGTGGATGCTGAAATAAAGCACCACAGGAATTATTGATGGATTGTTTTAACCAGTCTAGTGAAATCACTGCATTTGTGCACGGCTGAAACAGCTCTTGTCTATAGCCATCTTTTCATTTTGCTTGAAGTCCTAATGAAACAAAAAGTTTGTACAGATTCCTATTATTCAGTTTGTAATTTTCAAGGTCATCTAGTTTAAATTCTTTCAGTAGTCACAAGCATTTCTTGATTAGCAACAATTGCCTAACTATAGTCAAACTAGAAGGATTTTCTCAAAATATGTGATCATATTGCTGTTAGAATGCATAATTGTTTTCTCCATGAAGAAGCTAAATTTGGCTTAACAACTGTGTCATGATGTTAACAGAAAATGTCTGGTGTGACAAGGCATAGTGTGGATACTGCACTGAAACGCTCATAACCACAGTTCATTTCATTGATCTTTCAAGGGGGTGAAATATCACACAAGTCATCTGCCTTTGGTTTTTCAAGCCACATCAAACAACTGTGTGGAGATGTAAAAAAAAAGAGAGAAGTGCTAGGTGGTTTGATTTCATCGGTTAATGGCTGTAGGTCACTTGATAGCCTTTTGTTTACAATACAGCGATATGCCTGTATCTTGTAAGGCTCACAGAGTGACTTACTGCTGTGGTACAGGGCCTAAAATAAAGCTTGCACATGCCAGGCACCACATGATGCATAAAATATTCTAATAATACATTGCAAAGCCTTGTCAACACTAGGGAGAATGACTATTCCAAGAAGTAGGGCTGGCTGAAAAAAGACATTCTTTTTTCCCAACTGGGCCCTTATGAAAGGCAGGGATTTGGCTGGAGGGAGAGGGGGTCTCTTTCGTTGGTCTGATGGAGAAATGTCTCTGCCTTGGTTAATCAAAAATGTCAACAGAATAGAAGTCCACTCCAGCTCAAATCATCACATTTTTTCACGTCTTTTATATTTCTTACTTTTGATCAGCTGGGGTAGGAACCCATTCAGCCCCTTGAGAGCTCGACAAATATATCCACACACTGAAGTACTCCAGCTGCTTTGTGTGCAGTTGTGTCCTAAGTGTCCTGGGCAGTTTTGCTTTCAGCTATGTTTGTGCCATCCTGTTCTAAACCATGTCAGTCAGCTGGGTTAATGCCGGTGTGGAAGTAGTCAACTCTCTTTTGCTGCTCTATTACATGCTGAGGGGTCTCAAGTTACTCATAGTAAGAAAATCCTTACTGGGAATTGTTCTAAAGCAGTGAAATGGTTACCCAGAAAGAACAGTGATTGTAGCCATTTCTAACACAGCTATTATGACACTAAGCAAGATTGCAGCGCTTCTTAAACTGAAAGCGTTCAGCTACTACATGCAGCCTAGAAACAGATTGCTGTTGTCTGATAAACTGATGGTTTAGTATATGAAATATAACCAGTCTTTCCTTTAAATATATTTTTGACAGATTATATCTCTAACAATGAAGCCTTTTACTGCATATCCTTCTGGGTTTATCGTATTCCTGTTTGCCTTGCTGCAGAGGAGCCATGGACAATGCAAAGAAGCAGCTAAAAAATCAGAGATGAATTTTGGTGTAAAATATGATCTTCCTAACTTCATCGCAGAAACAGCGATTCAGAATGTAGTTTTATACAAGCAACATGTTTATATTGGAGCAGTCAACAAGATTTATGTACTAAATGAAACTCTCCAGAACATTTCTGTGTACAAGACTGGGCCTGTTTTGGAGAACCCTGACTGTGCACCATGTGAAGACTGCAGAGATAAAGCCAATTTATCTAACAGTGTATGGAAGGATAATGTCAACATGGCACTGCTTTTAGAAACTTATTATGATGATCAGCTCATCAGCTGTGGTAGTGTGTCCGGAGGCATCTGCCACCGTCACATCATTCACCCTGACAACCCTGCTGACATTGAAAGTGAGGTGCACTGCATGTACTCACCCCAGGTGGATGGAGAAGCTGATAACTGTCCTGACTGTGTTGTTAGCACTTTAGGAACCAAAGTTTTGGTGACGGAAAAGGACAGGTTTGTCAACTTCTTTGTTGGAAATACTGTGACATCTACATTCAAACCTCCCCATGTGCTGCATTCAATATCAGTTAGAAGATTAAAAGAAACACAGGATGGTTTTGAGTTTCTCACAGATCAATCTTATATAGATATCCTCCCTCAGTTCCGTGACTCGTATCCCATTAGGTATGTCCATGCCTTTGAAAATGATCACTTTGTCTACTTTTTGACTGTACAGAGAGAAACTCTTGACTCACAATCTTTTCACACTAGAATTATCCGCTTCTGCACTTTAGACTCAGAGATGCGTTCCTACATGGAAATGCCTCTTGAGTGCATTTTTACTGAAAAGCGGAGAAAGAGGTCCATCCGAAAGGAGGTATTCAACATTTTGCAAGCTGCCTATGTAAGCAAGCCTGGTGCAGCTCTAGCACACGAGATGGGCCTTGGGCTGAACGATGATATCCTCTATGGTGTTTTTGCACAAAGCAAACCAGACTCTTCTGAGCCAACCAACAGATCTGCTGTCTGCGCCGTCTCTGTGCGAACCATCAACGAGTTCTTCAACAAGATTGTTGACAAGCAGAACATGAAATGTCTCCAACACTTTTATGGGAAAGAGAGCAAATACTGCTTGAACAGGGTAAGTGAAAATTGATTTGTTACATTTTGTGACTTTTGTGCTGTCTTTGACTACTCTATTGCCAGGTATCTGTCCCTTCAGTTTTAGTTACAAAGTGTAAGTCTCTGGTCATTGCAAGTTGCTTAGCATTGCTGTTGATTCATCTCTAAAAGGATTAGTTCCTGTAAATTGAGTATGAAAATCACAGAGGTCTTTCTGGGTCTAAAAATGTAGGTTTTTGCTTGAGAAAGTATTATGCAGATAAATATAATATTTAGGTAGTTTTAGTTTTTTTATATTTTAAAAAAGTATTCATAAACATTCATATTCATGTGTACTGAAGAGTCCCTGAAAAACATCTTGTATTTAAAAGTATGCTAATGCTGAATCACTGCCCTTCTCAGAAAAAAAATATTAAAGAGCTGGTTTGGAATATGCCACAACGAGACAGATTGTAATGCAGTTACTCATGCTTGGTACAGAAACAGTCCGACTGACATCAGTTTTCTACATGAAAGAAGTGTTAGTGAAAACTCATTTTGAATGAGGGTTCAGGTGGTCTTGGGCGGGAGGGCTGCCCTTCTGTACACCATGACTTCACGAAGTTCCTGCTCTCCCACCATATGAAATACTGTGAGCAGAGGAAGCACAGAAATTTTGCCTTTCCCTTCTGGCCAGTGTCTGTGCTGGTTTCAGGTCTTGTAAGAGAAATACCAAATGTGGGAATTGGGTACTTTTAACAGTTACTTTGGATCATGAAGCATTTGAACTTTGAATCACCTGCTTATGAAGCAGGCCTTTAAATATGCTATTTGGGGAGCTTTCTTTTCTCAAATGCAAGAAATTTGGAGCTCAGAGGTGGCATGCTTTCTTCTACCAGAGGGCCAGAGCCTCTGTGTTGGGGCTCTACTCAGCCAGTATGAGGCCTGTGTCAGGACAGAGCAACGGCTCAACCTGCATTTAGAGTTGGATGGGATCATTTAGGGTTGGAACGGTTCTAAGTGAGGGTGGGAGCCACAGGCCTTCTTCACCCCAAGTATCACCAGCATCCTCTTCTGCATAGGTGCTCAGCACAGGGTTAGGATGTTGGCACAAGCCCTGGCTGGAGATGCAAGTCTATTTTGTCAAAGAGAAGGGCTGCTCCCCACTGCCAGAGGTGGGACAGGGCAGTGCGGGGAGAAGCACCCATTACAGAGATCCTGTGGCTTCTCCCCAGTAGCAGGAATGTGCTTGGAGGGGGTCTGACACAGTCTGAGCATAAGCACAGCAGCCTTGGCATTTGGGGGATGACTGCTTATGGCAGGCTCCAGGTGTTCAACACAGATGTAGGCATTGCCAGTGGATGCTGATACAGCAGCCCCAACGGGCATAACATTTGATTCCCTTTTTTGTGGGAGGGGGACAGGCAATTTTCAGGAGCTGAAAACAAGTTAGCAAACATTCAGCACAGTAGTTTATCTCTCTTCGCTGTGTTACTGCTGTTCTAAATTTTCATTTCAAGTAGTAATATCCTCTTCTTTTCTTTTTTCTTTTCATTTTTCTGTTAATTTTTAACAAGGAACATTGTTCTTCTCTGAGAGCACTTTATTCTATATTCCTGGGGTATATGATTTGTGAATGACTGTCTTTAAAACTCATGGCCTTTAACTTATCTCGTTCTGCACTTGCCTATGCCCCCATTTCATAAGGTGATCTCTTCAAAGAAAAGTATACCATTAAAATATTGACAGAATAATTTGCCACTTTTCACATGCTGGGAAGTATTTCGTGTTTCAAAAGCTTTTCCAGAGTCTGCTGCTGCTTTGCATATCAGAATGAATGTCTTATACTGCTATGTTTATTATAGTTGCCTATTTTCAAGAAATGTCATCAGAGCTCTGATTTCTGCTACATTAAATTGATAAAGGGAAAAATGTTTCTATGACTTCTTGTGGCTCTTTTAAATGGCATAAAGGCAGTCCGAAATTTTTGTCCTGATTGTTTGCTTAACACTGAAATATCAAGACTGTCAAGCTTTGGCATTCCATTTCTTTTACTTTATTCCAGAGGACTCATTAAGGCTCCAATAAAAAGTGTCCTGTGAGGTTTTTCAGATTTCAGTCAGCCAAAAAAATTAGCAAGAATTTGCCAACTGTCCTTTATACAACTGTTTTTCTCTGGTGTATAAAATACACCTGAAGGGTTGGAATGTGAAGGAAGGCAAGGAACAGGCAAAAGAAGAAAAGCACATTATTTCTTATGCTTGTCCAAAGAATGTCAAACCTGGTCTTCCCTGATTTTACTTGAGATTAAATAATAATTTTTTAAACAGAGTCTCAAACCCCTCAACTATTCTTGGGCCCTTCTTTGTACATTGTAAAAGTGTACATAAGGGTGTAAAACATTTTTCCCCTTTTGGTAAGTCACCTTCAACTTAAAAGAAAGCTTTTATAAACTCTGACAGTTTGTCACAATTTACTTTTCACAGTTCAAAACTTGTTTTTTGTAACGTAGCCAAGATGATTTTTCTCTTTGATGTTGAGAGAATAAAACCACAGACCACTGATGCAAGTGAAAGGCACTGACCACTAGAAGATTAAGTCATAGGATAGTGAAAACAGTCCAGCAGTGAATATGGTATACCACTAACTTCAACATTAAAAAGAAAAATGAGTCTCTAGCACCACTTGCAAAGAAGTGCTCTCCGATAATTTGCAGTTAGAGTCTGATTGATGAAGGCCATTTCATGTTATCAAAACAAGTCCCATAAGACAATTGTACACAATTTTGTTGGACTTCAGGTAGTCCTTTTTAAGAGGCTGTCCCTCAGGACTGTTTAATTTGAGGCTTCTAAAGGTAGAATTAGACCAAAATAAACCTGAATGATACATCCAAAACACTTCTTCAACTTGTTCTTCTCATGCCTAAAGCAAAAATAAGGAAAACTTCCACTCATCTTGATGTGATTGACTAAATTTGTTTGGTTTTGGCCTTGTTTTCTAAAGGAATGAAGTTAATGTGGTTGTGCTATTTTAGGCCTGCCATTATGTTAGTTATCCTTACAGCCTCAGCAATAAGAAATCTTAAAGATGGGAATTCAAGTGTGAATCCAGAGATAGATCCCATATAGGCTCAGGTTATGGAAACTGATGAAGTTTTAGGAGTCCCTCTGTAAACATTAGAAAGACTCACAAGGAATGTAGAAAGTATTGCTCACCCATGGGAAAAGTCTCCATCAGAGCTTAGTTGGAGAGCAAAGTCAACCAACCATGAGATATAAATCACGACACAACTGTGCTTCACTTACTCCAGTGCTCATGGAAAACGTCATAAAATGGAAATAAAACATTTCCAGTTGTGTTTAAGTGTAATATATGTTAAGCCAAAACCTGGGCTCACTGAAGTCAGGGTTAGGAAAAGTGAGTCCAATGGGGCATCTGATTGATGTCAGATGTACTTCAGCAGAGCTGTGACCAGTTAATACTGCCTAATAATTTCCTTCACGGAAGAGCTGACTGACACTTAAATGACAGCAAGATGGAAACAGAACTGGCTTTGAATTAAAAGAAAAATTGGGAGTAATAATGAGGTTTTATTGCTCGAGTCAGGACAAAGATATTTGAGAGGTAGCTGCTATGGGGGATTTTGAATCACTGTTCAGGAATCTCCCACAACAAAGAGAAAGCTGGATGTAGTCTTTAAGCAGAGTTTATTTGGTCAGTTAGTCATTATCAGCCTCAGTGGGGTATCCTCAAAGCAGAGATGTGCTTAGATGAGGAGACAAATGCTGCTTACTTCATTTGCAGACATAGTCCAGTAGTGTGCGTCTTTTCCATGGATTAACTGTGATTTTTCAAGTGAGGAAAATGAGTTGATTGTAGCCTTGACTATCTCAACTATACTTTTCAGTTGTCATTAGATAGATCATGACCTTCCAGGCTTTCTTTGGCCTTTCTGCATCTCTTACATGCTAAACAATTGTAAACCAAATTACCTGACTTCAATCATTATGGACTTACATGATAAAGCACCTCTAACAATGAAATCCAAATTCAGCTCTGTTAAGATCTTATGTCTCTGTTTTTTCTACAGATAAGTTCAGGTAAAAGCCTAACATACTTAGACCATACAGGAAAAGAGAAATTGCAGACAGGCTTTAGCCACCAGGTTCCCAGCAAGTATCACAGAGCAAGACAAACTGGTCACACCTCCTGTTAAATGAAAGGCTTAAACAGTTGGAAGACATGAAGAATACCAAAACAAACAATGAAGTGAGAGTAAAATAAACACATGGTGATGCTTCTTTATTAGCATTACACACATGATAGATGAGTAAAATTAGGTTGTGCTTATATTGTAATGGAAGAAAATAATTGCTGCCTTCTATCAGGAAACCACAAAGGCACTTATTGATCTGTCATCTGAAGGCTGTGTCTAAGAATATTTAATAAAATAAACAGAGACACATAACTCTTTTGAGGCCCTCTAAGAGTAATATCCCACACTATTTGGTTTTAAATTTTTGGCAGGTTTAAAAATAGCGCCACATATATATATGTCAGATTAAAAAGGATTGGTGTAAATTATTTAGATAATCTCACAGCATGGAGAAGTTTTAATATTGTAAGTAGAACGTGACTGAGTTTGCTCAAAGTCAGGCACCAGAATCCATTGGACTAGTTCAGTCATTTATTCCTCTGCAAATTCTATATCAGATGGCATACAGCACTCTTCCTGGGCACAAAACCTGTTCCCATCCACATGCAAGCTCCTCCGTGGGGTTCTGACGTCTCAGAACAATAAATGAGGAGGGCAGAATGATGGGCAGAGTGCACTGGCACCCTTTAAGACATGCTTAAACCCTAGTAATAAGGTAATGGGCTGTATCCACATTCCTTTTCTGCCCTCACTGCCTGTCTGCCAAAGTCCTAGCAGTACCAAGGGTCTCCACTGTGCCTGTCCCAGTGGAGTGCAAGGCAGGGTGTGCTCACCAGCCAGCTCCTCTCCACCATTAGGCACATGGCCATTTACCCACCTGGCCATAGAAGGTCTGACTGGGACAAACAGCCTGGCATAAGGGATTGCAGGGGGAGTCTGGACTCCAGTGAAACTGCATGGGAGGGAGGCATGGGTAGGGACACAGGTATGAGCATGGGTGTGGGTCTGGGTGAGGTTATCTCAGGCTGGGCCAGGTTTAGCCAACACTTGACTGCAGGGGTAAGGGTTGCTCCATCCCTGGGACTGGCCACATGGGCACTCTCACAAGGGAGTTACTGAGGAGGTTTTTTAGAAAGTACCACACCACCCCTAGTGGTACATATCTTTGCAGACTCTTCCAAGCCCCAGGAGCTACGGAGTTTGGGGGCTAAGCTCTTAATCACGAGCTGCTGCCAAAACAACTGTTCTCCTGATGTCCTGTTAGGGACCTGTCTCTGCTTGCTTTCCAGTGCTGCTGCTTGGCATTTTATCATCTTCTTGATGAAAGCTGGGTTTCTCTGTGAAGAAGTGGTATCTGTTAAACTACCATTTTCTGCAAAGGACACAGATTTGTCAGACAGAGTTACTAATAATGTTCCATTTCCAGACTTTTTAATCAAATTCTTCCACTGAAGGCAGGGTTGCCTATTGGTTATTAGTGTGAAAAAGTGACTCTGCTGCTTTTCTCTGGAATTGCACAGAAATCATTTCAGGCAGAAAGTAATTTTTATTTTGTTAAAATGGATATCTGGTCATGTGGTTTTTATGTCTCAAATTCGGAAGGCCCTTTAATAAATCTTAATACTAGAACTGGACAAAGAATAATTTTCTTATCCTGTGTAGCCGTGCAAATTAGAAAAATTTTATAGTCCCACAAAAAGAAAAGTCCAAAATGTGTACTAGTAGTTATATAATACTAAGGACACCCCCCTAAAGATGTATAATATTCAGATCTAAGCCTCTTTTCCTGGGTTCAGACCAAATTCTAAAACTCCTTAGTCCCAGATCAAGTTCATGTCAAGTCTGCTGGTGATTATTCTGCAATGGGACCGTGTCAGCCCCTGCTGAAAGATCTGCTTGGATTTCTGTAAGCACAATTCCAAGTTCCAGAGAAAGAGAAGCTGATCCTGCAGTGCACTGCATGCAGATCTAAGTCCTGGATTCATCCCACCTGGCTTCGGTAGGTGGTTGACACATCTAAGCAAGCAATGAATTTTCCTCATGTTCTGCTGCCAAATGATGGAGACACATAAGTCCTGACAAAGCAGACATCTGCCTTTCAGCTTGCTCAGCACCCACCTTACCTCAGCAGTTTTCTACTTACTCTACTTATTCTGACTCAGGACCACATCTGGCCATCATTATTGCTCACTAAAGCAACAGTAGGTAATTATTATCCAGGAGAGAGCTGTGTTACTCAAACTTTCTAGGTGGCATGTGGGTTTCTGATCTCAGGCAGCTTTTACATCAGAGTGGAATTACTGCTCATTTCCAAACATACAAGTAAAACCAGAATCAAATCCCACAGTAAATTAAAAAAATAATAATGCTGAGGAAGAAGATCCATGGCATAAATGGTTCAGAAAGCATGTGTAAGTCATATGAAATTATTACTTGCACAGTCTACAGGGTGTGTGAAAACAAAGAAATGCTAGAGAAGTGATCTTGCAGGAAGTGATAATGAGAGCTTAATTTTCTTAAGGCAGATGTTACCTGCTTTTATACACAGCCTGTGAAAATTAGGGCAAATTGCATGATTTTCTACTAGTTTCTGGACTTCTTTCTGTCCCACACATGTCTTGCACCGCTGCTTTGGCTAGAAATACAGTTGTTGTGCAATGTTATGTTGGAATAAGAGTCTCCACACTCAGCATTATCTTTGGATCACTGGTCTAGATGGAATTCCCAGCTTTTCTATTTCACCACAGCTTCCATGTAAATAAAGACTTCTATGAAAAATGCACCTAAATGACACTACAAATGTACAGCAAAACTGCTTTCATCAGCACAACATCTCCAATGCGGTACTTTATTTCTTAAAAATGTGCAATTAGTCAACACCTCTTCTTTGATAATCTGTATACTGAGTAAAATGCTAAATTAATATAAGGGAAATCAGCAAAATACAAAGATTACTTAGGTCCATTTTGTCTGCTGAATCAATAGGATTTACTTAGTGCTAATGCACTAACCAGATTATGAGAACTAATGCAATACTGTTCAATGACAAAAGCAAATAACTCTTTGAATGATCTTGACAAAAGAACATGAAATCATCTTAATTTGAATTAACTAATTACATTTAACATGGATGGTTTTTTACCTATTACCTTAAGTGGAGCATCAGTAGAGTAACTTCCCCCATCTCATTTTAGCAATGAAGTAGATCAAAGCAACAAGTATTAAGAGTTAGTGGAATTATGCTGTGTAAAATTTTACATCAATGGAGTTCTTCTAAAAATTTTATTCTCAGAGAGGGACATGTTTTCTCTGTATTTAAAAAAAAACCTTTGAATTGCTTTTAAATGCATGCGGAGTATTGGGAAGAGGAGGAAGGAAGAAGAGGGAAACAATTCTTTGTTTGAAACAAAAAGAGGGAAAAAATCTTCAGCCTTTTAGAGTAACACTTCATTGCCTCAGCAGAAGTTCTTAGAAACAGAGCCCAGTCTTCTGTCCCAGACATGTTCTGTCCTGCATGAACACTGGACTGAGTTCACAGCACTACACATCCTCAAGGTGTCATTCACTGGTCAAGAAGAAACCAGAAACACAGTGGATCTGCTTCTGTGGGAGCTATTTAGCACATGAACTGGCATCCACTGGCAAAATTGAACTGTTCAATATGATCCATTTCTCCCTTCCTTAGGATTACAAGAATCATCATTACCATGATGATGATCAAGTCACTCTCATCCTCAGACAATAACCTGGCTTCACTGAATTATTTGGGCCAGAATTACATTCTTGTATTTTCAACGGAGAGAAGCAATGATCAAATGCACTTCTCACCTGAAGAGAAATAGTGCAAACTACCCAGAAAATTCAAGTATATCTAGAACAACAAATATATATTGGTTAAAAACACACAGAAATATTTAGAGAGGAAAATCTGATAAGGTTCTTCTGTGTTTTTCATGGTTATTCTTCCTGTTCAGAGTCTGCTGTACATGTAAATTCTTCACATTTTGTGTTTGATTCCAATAGGACCCACTCTGAAAACTGTAGTTTGAATATTCATCTTAATTCACTGACTTCCACAACAGAAGAGATAAGGAACTTATACACTCTCTTAGGTTTTAATGGTCTTGGGAACCACTTTATGTGGCATCATCTATTCATTCACTCTACAGTAATTTCTTTGAAAAAGGATTTTTGCCATTTGCAGACATGTGGACCCAGGTCATTTAACAATAGCCTATTTCTCCCTACTCCATGTGATGCCACAGATCTTAAGGGTCTTTTCCAAAAGGATTCTTTGATTCTATGAAAGGAGAAATGCTGTTGGCTCTTGTAGGTGACCACTCCTCTTGAGGGAGAATCCCAGAATTCATAGCAGAAAAAAAAAAGTTGATACTTAGAATTTTGATCCTTGGCAGACAAAAAGTTAAAAGTCATATACACATACCAGCAGGAAATAAGAGTCATGCATATTCCAACTTTCATTTGCGCTTTACTTCATAAATGTAGTATTTTATGAGCGACACTAAGAAACATCCCCTAGTTACTTTCAGACCATTTCTCCAATTTGTCAAATTAAATTTTAATTTTAATTATGTCCTCCAAGTGGCTCACAAGACACTGTGAAATGTTCTGCAGTGATTAAGTCATTGATTTCCAGTTTATTCAAGACATTAAATGCAATATCAAGACATTATACATAATATCTCTTTCTATATGAGCACAGCAACGTAGAAGAGCAGGTTTTGACCAGCTCTAGAAGAATGAGCCTGGAGGAGTATTTCTTTATTTTGCAGTCACTGCAAATAACAGAAAAGCTCACAAAAATGTATTGGGATTTTTTTTCTGAATGTAGTATTCAGACTAGAGACTAGACTTTTGGATCATTTTTCTGACACTGACCTAACTGGGTATTTTTCTGAGATTTTCATTAGTGTTTGTAAGAATTCCTCCCCGCTTTGCACTTTTGACTTCAAATGTGCAACTCCATTGGAAATATTTTATTTTTATGCTCACTGAATATGACATATAAACCATCAGTTAGCTGCAAAACAGTGACAGCTCCTGATAGCTCAGCTCAGCAATGTCTAGAGACTTTTTTGGCATGTTTGTCTTCTGCGGACCAAATCAAGGGTAAATTCCAAAACACCACAAATTCCTGTATGAACAAATAAGATAACACTAATTATTTTCTAGCCTTCTGGACACAGCTGTAAGGCAGGGCTTGCTCACACCTCACTGCATTCCAGTGGCACACCTGTGCCAGCTTAACAAAGCCCTCTCTGTGAATCACACGCACAATTGGCACCTCTTGTGCCAATAGAGCTGAACCCAAGCACTTACCCGTGCTCTAATCGTCCATTTCAATAGTTGTGTGATTTCTCACTGGAACTTGGCATAATATCCAGAGTGCATCATCTGACATCAGTTATTTTTCCACATTGACAGCCAAAGGGATAGTTATGTGTATACTGGAAGGGAGGGAGAGAGGAAGAGAGAGAATCAGGCTTAAAAGTGTTAATTTAAAGCAGCTTCTTTGCCAACGTTTTCCCTGTTATCAATCTTCCTTTAGTTTTCTAAGTAGCCTTTTAATCTCTGCATTTCTACTCCAAGATCAAAGCCTTCCTATTTCTTGAACAGGCAACCTTACATTATGGTTAATCCTTGAAGCACCAGGTTTTGTAAGAACCATATGTGTAACAAGCTGCAGGTCCTTCAGCAGATAGATAAAATTATGGCATCTCTAAGGAAGGCTGTGCTGACTTTGTGGCTGAGCTGACTTTGGAGAAGCTAAGAAAGATGTCTGGGCAAGCAGGAAAATCTAGCCACTTTTTCCAAAGAGCTTGCACAGGGTTTCATGAGGCAGCATGTTAAGATGTTGAACTGTGCTGAAATTACTATGTAGGAGGAAGTACTTTAAACTTAGCACAGAAATATCTTTCTCCAAAGTCTTTGCTTATGGAAAAAAGCAGTTACAGGAAAGAGCAAAGATCCCAAGTTGGGGGAGGGTAAAATCAGAAATCTGCCTTATTTCAAAAAGCATGAAAACTGTACATCTTTCTGCGCTTGAACTATTCATACTCATTGTATGAGTAATCTGCACAGATGTTTCAGAAATACTTTTAGACTGGGTAGGATATGAGTGCAAAAGAACAGCTTTTAGCTTGTTTGGTGGCCAAAACAGAAAAGCTAAATTTGCCCATTGATGATTTAACCCAGTCAAACACTGGGTTAAAAAATACTTAGTGTGTTAAGTGTTCCTAATTCAAAGTAATTGTTCAGTTCCTGCTGAATAAAATGAACTGTATATTAAGAGTTAATAAGAAAATTAATACAGCAAACCCTTTAGTATGTGGATAACCAAACTGTTAAGTCACTGCTCTACCAGACCTAATTTAGAAGCCGTTCTTCTGTATCATTAAAGCACTGCACAGAGATTTCAACTGCTCATTTGGTCTGATGTAGTCTTTCACCTGAATGATACAGTAAACTGACAGGGCACCTTCAGAAAAGCTGGCAGCAGTGCTGACTGCAACTCCTAGGGACCACAGAAAACCTCACCTGCCAGTGCTGTTGCTGGGCTGAGCTCAGAAACATCCCAATTCAACAGCAAAGGACTGAGCTACTAGGCTGGACATTTTTTTGGTAGTATTTTCAATGCCTTGAGTTTCAAAATTGACCAGAGTTAGGCCAAGAAGACATTCTTCATTCATTGCTTTCTTTTTCATACTTTGAGGAAAGACATCTGAATCTAGAAAACAAGACAATAAAATTTTACTCCTACATACTCTTTAAGGGGATGATAGGGATCTGTTTGACTTAGTAAAAAGACTCTTGACTGTCTTGAAAAGGTTTCATTCAAGCTTCTTAAAAGATTGTTTAAAACATATTTGTGACAAAAACCAAATCAATAAAAAAAATAGGAGAAGTTAAGCTCACTATTGATTTCAACATAGGGAACCACCATAAGATCCTTTATAATCTTCCTAAATGGTCATTCGTAGCATATGTTACAGTGGGAACATGCTACATGACTTAGAAATTTAAACTGGTGTGAGATCCTTTAAGGGACTTCTGGTTATTGTCTTTACAAAATTTCCCCAAAACAGATGATGTAGTATCAATAATAATGAAATTATCATTTAAGAGGTTACTATTGAATTGTCAAGAGGTTATATTCTTCTTCAGAGTTAACATAAAGTGTATTGTTGAAGGCTTTTTCCAATGAAAATTAAAAACATGTAATCTCTATTCCGAAAATGAAAAAGTCCTGCAAATGCAGGACTTTTTTTTTAGTACACTCAAGACATATAGAGATCAGATGAAATAGTGCATGAACCAGAGATTATCAATACAATAACTTGAGTAATTATAAAAATCTGGCTTCCCCATAGTTTTATTTAAACATACAATCAGAAACATTTTTCCTGATTTATCTCCCTTTTCTTTCTCTGTCTTTTTCTCCACTTTAATGTCTTATCTCTGAAAAAGATGGTGAAAATAGGAGGAGAAGATTACTGTAAATTCTTCTTATAGTGTAAAAAATTGCTATGTTTTTAGAGAATCTTTTTCTAGGAAACTTTTAGGTGTGTCAATGGGCAGGCTCTGCAGTAAAAGAATTCTCAGGCTCCTGGAGGAGCAGCTTTAAGGAAGTCAATGTGAGAAAGGATACCTTGATATATGTGCTTATACACATATCATCTAGTTAAAAAAAGACCCTATGTCTTATTCCTGTAGACATAATTTAAAAAGTTAAAAGAAACATTCCCATAATATTAAGAAGTCCTTGCCTTCCTCATGGAACATCATAACTGATGAAGCAATTAAGTTTGAAACATTTTAAAATACTTTTGGTCGAATGCATTTGTGCTAAATTACTTCATTCTGACAGAGATCTATTGCTACTCGTAAAGAGAGTACTCATCTGCACTTCATTTTCAAACAGGCTTTTTCAAGAAATGCTTCATACTGCAGAGCACAAGATGATGAATATCGCTTAGAAGTTACAACTCCTCTGCAGAGGGTTGACTTGTTCATGGGCCAGTTCAACAGTGTCCTGTTAACTTCAATATCCGTCTTCACCAAAGGGAACCTCACCATTGCTAATCTGGGAACTTCAGAGGGCCGCTTCATGCAGGTAAATATTAACATATTACTACAATAACTTCGCAGTAAAAAAGAGTTTAGCAGGATGGTGAAAAATGAGAAGCATTATTCTCCTGGTTTATGGCATTAGCAAATTGAAAGTACTAAATAATATACAGCTTCTGGGATATAAATAATAGAGCGTCTATTACAGAGTGTCTAATAGAGCATTCAGCATCTTAAGTGTTTACCTGGAGTTTGTGATTTGGAACAGTGATTGCAAAGCAGCTTCTACCATGATCTTCAGCTGGCTTAGTTCACAGAATAGTTCGGGTCCATACAAATAAGAGCTCTTTCAAAAAAAATTAAACTGAAAGCACTGTCTTGGATAGACATCAAATATACTCCAGCCCCAGCTGGGGCAGAAAGGTCCAAAACACTGATCGATTATTCAAACAGCTTCAAAAATACACTTTGTATGGTCATTTACTCTAGAGGATCAGATTAAACCTACTCAATGTAAAATACCAAGACAGCTTGTAATGAAGAAGCAGGATCCTCAGCATTAGTTGCTTCTATCTGCTGATCCACTCCTCTGGCACCAAATTCCTTGCTAGTGTACCCATAGCCTATGACTCACAGCTGTAGAATTGAGATTTTCTCCTTCTCCACCTACTTTTAAGTTGCTCTGAATGTGTATTAGATTTTCAGGCTCTTGCTCACTCCTATCTCACTCTGTTCTTTTGGATTACAGTTCTTCCTGTCCTAAGACAGATTTTCCATAAAAAAGTGATAAACCATCCTCCTGAGTAGTCTGTCTCACTCCACTAAGTATGTAACTAATCTAGACAGGTAGATTATTCTACATAACTTCTTTGTAGGTGACTAATGAAATAAATATAATGCATAGAAGCAATAGTCTTTTAATATCTTGGCAGTCAAAATCAAATACCAGAAAACAAAGACAAAACATTTTGAGTTCTTATTTCTTATTTCAAACACTTTCATCCTGCAGCAGCTTTCTTGGAGAGCTTGGCTCCTCCAGCTGCCAGAGTCCAGCCTGGATGTGCATCTCAGCCTGGATCCTTCTTGCACCCAAGGACCTGTGTTATTTTGATCTGCCAATACTGTTCTATCTGGAAAACTTCCTGAAGTATTGGCAGTCTTCTGGCCTTCTTGCTCTGTAGGCCATAGAGATTCAGTAAAGTTAGTATTGTTGTCCCACAACCATTATTAACTGAAACGCTATGAGAAAACCACCAGTTGCTGTGCCATTCCAGTTTTCCCATTCCCCATAGTCTTCCATTAGAAAATACTTGGGCACACATAGCCTTTCATGGAAACAAGCCTTTCCTTTCTTCTCTCCCTTCCCCTCATTTTCTTGCTGCATGCAGTGAGTAGGGTTATATATCATCCTCAGTTTATGCACCCTGTCTGGATAAAGGGATTCCTATATCTCCAGTCTTCTGCACAGACTGGACACAGAACCAGCTGCATAATGCAAATTCTGTAATGCTTCTACAGGCAAGGAGATCAAAGTGATTTGCCACAAAGGACAGATGAAAAAGTGGGGGAAATCAAGTTTCTCTTTTCCCCCTCAAAAAAAAATTAACAAAACTTTCAATGACAACCCTGCCAGTTTTACCCTAGCTTCCCATAATGACCTTGGTAACTTCAAGCTGCAGTTTGTCTTCTGTGCAGGAAAGGCAAATGGTAAGAGCTACACACTGAGCACAGGCCCAAACTGCGCTCTGTTCTCAAAAGCAGATACTGATTCACACAGTGAACAGGAGCAATTTGTTTAACCTTTCTGAAGTCATTTCCTTATCTACAAAATACAGTT
Source organism: Lichenostomus cassidix (assembly GCF_008360975.1). NCBI lineage: Eukaryota > Metazoa > Chordata > Aves > Passeriformes > Meliphagidae > Lichenostomus > Lichenostomus cassidix. Next base: position 23,858,738 of record NC_139480.1, on the reverse strand, counting down.
AATAACAACTACTCTCTTACTCCCAGCATTTATTCTGGGCTGTCACAAAGCTTTTAGGAAGGTTTGGTAGAAAGCACAAGGGAGCATTATTTTTATTTATAATGTTCTTTAAATTATTCATTCAAATCCTGCACCACACATTTCATTCAGATGTTTGCCCAGCTCAAGGAACAATTAAATATTTCCAGAATACATTTCCCATTCCAGGTTCAGTTACAGATCAAAAGAAAAGGCTATTGTGTAAACTGCACATGGCCATTAGCAGAAATGTTCTCATCATTGAATCAGACTGGCTTCAGCTACAGGGGGAAGTCAGCATTGGGCTCATATTGTACTGAATAGGAGCTCTTTCTTTGAGGTTTGGGTGCAACCAGCAGGAGAATAAGCACACTGACTACTTTAATGGTACTACTTCCAAATAAAAGGTTAGTATTTGTTTTGTCTTTAAATTATTTTGGAAGGGATACCAAATCTGTAGGAGACAACAGACATAGACTTTTGCAGAATTTAATGTTATCTTACTTTTTTTTTCTCTAATAGTAATCTAGGAAATGCTTTCAAACATGTTCCTTAGGAAATGCCCAACTAAAGTAGATTTGTAGTGTTTCTATGGAAATATAGCTATTAACTGCAATGAGATTTAGATCATTAAAAATTAAGCTATTATATGACCATTACTGAAGTAAAATGGGTTAAAAAAATCAGGATAATCTAACAATGGCTTAATTTATCAAAAATATATCCCCAAAGACTTCCACACATTTTTAGCAAAGAAATGTAATGTTCTTTTTTGTTTCATTCACAAATCTATTGGAACATATTGCAAAGAATTCTTAGCTCTTCGCTTACTATGCATCTCACTTTTGCACAGTTATTTGCTCTCATATATTTAAGTCTTTGTACAAGCAAATATTAAATCTTCCTGTGCAATCTCCTTGTAATTTGCAGCTATTCAAAGCTGAATATATCCTTTCAGACACAGGCATACTTTCAGAGACAATTAGTCACAAAATTCTACCTATCAGGGAACCTGTTCTAAAACTGGTTGTATTGTGTTAGTATCTTGAGAATATAGTATCATACCAACTACTTAAAAGCAAAAGAAAATAATTTTCATGTGTCAGTTTCTAAATTTAGAAAATCAGCTCAGCCCTTCACCCAGTTCATCTTGTGTCTTCTTTGAAATACCAAACCTTGCCATATTTAGACAATTTAGTTCCTGACATAAATTTCAGTCCTAGCAGCCATCCATGAGATTAAAAGAAGTAGTTGTAGTACAGTACCTCTGTCTCTGACAACACCATCCTGAAGTGTCGAGGTATTCAACAGCTTGGTGAAAATAATGAACATTTGAATCACATTTTTGCTGTATTAATTTAGGGTTTCTTTTAGTTGTTATGAAACATTGGGAGAGGGGGAGGTGGGGTGGACTCTTGAACAGTTAGTGATTTTGTCATCCAAATTGAATTGAAGCTCCAAGCCTGTTTGGTGGATGTCAGTAGGTGCAGCAAGCTGTTGAACCTGAGACAAATTTATTTGAAAATCTTTCCATGTACCCCCATTATACTTGCTTGTACCTGATCAGCAGCTAACCACATTCCATCTTTTTTTCTTTCCTCTCTTGTTGTCTTTCCATCTCCTTTTGTATTTCTTCTGCTCATCACTTTCCACCTTCCTGCATTCCCCTTGTCTCCAACTATTTTTATCTCTTTACCACATGACTATATCACAGCATTGCTGCAAAACTCAGCGGATTTAAGATGTACGTTTTTCCTTCTGTAGGTGATGGCCACCAGATTCTGGGGTTTTGGTGTATTTAGGATTGTGTCATATTGCATAGTTCCTAACCTTACAAGTGATTTCCACAAAGCTTATAGCCTTACCACCTCAAAGCAGCCCACATTTCACTTATTTTAAAAAAGCCTTCTAAAGAACCAATAGTATTTAGGAATACTCACCTGATACTTTCTGCTTTTAGTTTGATAAAATAGAGTTATTCATTTGAACAGCTTTGGAAAACATTAATACTGGAAAGTAAATATTCCTTCACAAAATGTTTATTTTTTTTCAGCCAAAATCTGTAACTAAAATGAAATCAATCTGAATGGTCCAAATACAGAAGAAGCACATGTTCTTCTAAGGAGGATGACTGGGGCCATGAGGTGAATTCCAGATCTCTCCTGGAAAGTACTGCAGCCCATTCACATACTGAGCATGTTTTGGCTGCCTCAGAAATGTCGAATCTCTATTTGGCCATGAATAGATTGGAGTTTGTAGTTTACTAAATATTGTGGAGTTTCTGTTACAAAACAGAGTGGTAATAATTTTTCTAAGACAGCTGACATGCATGAGACAGAAAAGAAAAATGGTTTTACTTCCTTCCTAAGCTGGAGCCTGAAAAGAAACTTTTTTTTTTCCCTTCTTTTTTTTTTTCTGCTGAGAAGTTGCAGCTGTTTCGGTCTTTCTTATTGTGCTTGTTTTCAGACTGTGACTGGGAACACAGACTGTAACTACAGCTGTTGGGTGCAAAGTGAATCAGGTATTTCACAGTGGTTATTTGATTAGAAAACAGCACCCAGTCACACTGCTATAGATGAGGAATCAGATTTTCAGCTGGTGTAAATCAGCCATACTCTGCTCAAACCAAAGAAGCTACGCTGAGAATACAACTCACAACTGCAAAAGACACTTACTTTACAGGCCAGTATTTTGGGAAGTTATAGTTTGTCCAAAAAACCCCACCCCATGATAAACTGAGATAAAATATCTTTTCGTTTTGCTTGTTTTCAAGGTGTTTTGGGTTTTTCCTGCCCAAAGCTTGGTATTACTTCAGAGTGTTTTATGAGTGATGATGAAATGAGTTCTTCAGGAAGGGGAAATCTTTGTGGTAGCTCTGGGAAGTGTGGGATATGGGAACGTCTAAAAAGATTTGTTCCTAAAAGCTCACATTTGGTCTGGCTGTAACAATGAACGAGAGATCAATGCCCTTCACATAGCAGAGGCTGGATTGCAGCCTAAGATTATGTTTGGAAGCAGAATAGTGCATGTGCCCCCTACACTTAAAGCTGGCCTTGATGACATAAGCACCCCAGCAAATCCACTGCTTGTTGGTGACCTTCTTGAGGAAGAGGGGACTAGAGAAGTTTTCACTGCACATTTTACAGCTACAATGGACAACCCCTCTCTATAGATGCAGCGGGGCCACCTCATCCTCCTGGCTATGCCAGTAGAACTCAGTGCACAGTGGGAAAGCAGGAGTATGGAATGAGGGACCCCACCATGGGCCCTCCACTCTTCATGGTTCAGTAGGACATCCATCCTGTTGCTTCTGGAGGTGAGGAAAGGGTTTTCCCGTGGACATACCTGCACCCTGTGGTGCCATCAGCCACATGCTGGCTGCAGTCCTGTCCAATCTGGCTGGACATGAGCCAGCTCTAGCTGAAAAGCCAAGCACTAGCAAAACATGGTAATGCAGTGTCATGTCTGAACAGATTCTGGACAGAAAATGGCTTCAGGCACAGCAACCAAGGTATGATGGCACAGAGAGGCCTTGCTGGCGTATTGCACATCAGACCACAGGCCACTCACCCTCTTTGGGGCCTCTCCACATTTGTCAGGCATGAAACAGTACAGTAAGCCTTATTCTAGGGAACCATTATATCCCAGTATTTTTAATCAGACTTTGCTAAGAAAGGTTGTATGGGGTTATAATGAAGGTTCAAGGAGCAGAGTTCTGGCAGGGGCTAAGACAGATAAGGGAGAGGTACGAGGTGAGTAAAAGCACACAGACATACCTTTCTCAGTACTCTCCAGCTTCTGCCACTTAGTGGCACAAATATACGCTGAGCTGGAAATTGCACCCGTATTTGGCACTTAATGGTCATTTAGGGATTCCTTTCTTCTCAGTTTTGCATCTTGGTTTTTTAATTTATTTTTGTTTTGTCTTCCATTATATGCTGTGACATTGACTTTCATAATTTCATTCTCCTCTTTTGGGTTTCCTTAACCTGCTGCCTTATAATTTCTTTTGTTTCCTTTGATTCTGATGAGGAATAGTAATGGAGCACTCACAGATCAATGGTTTGGGAAATTCTCACACACTGAGCATGAATCTGTTGTCTTTCACATCCAAGTAGAGAGAACACTTGATAATCACACTCATTTCCCAGGAATACTTATGATTAAAAACAAACACCACCACCAAACTTTAACACACATCTCATTTCCCCAAAAAGGCAGAACTTAGCATGTGTCATAGCTGCTTTCATAGACTACATGCCAGGGAACATAATGCATGCTACAGAAATCAGTGAAAAAAAAATCACATCTGCTTTTTATTTGTAACTGCATTCAAGGATTGGGAAAATTTGTCCCAGAATTCAGCAGAGAGCCAAGTCTTTAACATTGTACTTCTCTTGCAAACAGCAAAGCAGCAAGACCTCACCACCCCAGGAATCAAGACTCAAAGCCATGGTGCCTGTCAGCAAAATGAGTTGACACAGAGCAAAGAAATACAGAGCTTTGCATCTTTCACTCTGCTCAGTTAAATCCAGTTTGTACCGTGGTGTACTAGAAGCCACATGCACCTTTGAATTTATCAAACTCCTTTTTATCTAGTTCCTGTCCCTCTAGACAAATGTAGTTGCAATAAAACCCACCCGTGCAAGTGGCAAGCCATATTTGAACCAAGTGCAGGAAGGTCAAGAAATATATGAGCATGGACTTTAAATCCTCCCGAGCCAGGAGGAGGAAAGAGGGATGGGATGCCCATGGAGTCATTGCAAAGGTTGCCCTCAGTGCCCACTGCTGTCCTGTCTCAGTGGCCCAGCAATCCATCTGGCTTTTCAACACTGGCAGCCTGACCTATTTAAGTCTAAATGCAAACTGTGCACACGTGCATTTGTAGGAATGTGAATAGCTGCAATCTTTCCATCTTCCATTTTTAAGCCAACAGAAAACTGTGGCAAACTTTTGATAAGTAGCGTTTTCCTATCTATAGCTCAGCTTTTAACATTTATGATAGCAGTTTTTTCTGTGGTAAAGAATGTATCTTGATTCTCCCAGGGAAAAAAAAATCAAACACTGCATAATGCAAAATCCATATAACCAAATTAAAATTAACACCTGGTGCTGAATAACACCTTTGAGAGCACATATGTTTTAATATTCAGTTTGAGTAGAAAAGCTTACACTCTTCAGAAGAGATCCATTATATTCTTCATGGATTAGAATGATATACAGCATTTAGAGAACTACATATGTGCCCTTTGCAAGGCTATGCTGCATATCCCAGGGTATTTGAGGCATTGCACAATAAAGTTAACCCTGAGCCTATCTCTGCTGGATAATGGCATACACCTGCCAGACATCTAGGGAAAAAATAACAATATGATACTTAGATTGGATTCCTTTTAGAAGGCCTCTCATTTTTGCAGAAGATATTTCAACATGTAGACAGTAACATTTGTAATTCAATCCTGCTGACTAGCAGAACTGAGCATCAGAATGATGTTTAAAAGAAGCTGTTGCATGCAACTGAAGTTATTACAGTCTTTATTTGCCATGTTAGGCACAGACAAACCTAGACTTAAGTCTTCCTACTTAACATTAATACTAGCTGATGGCAATGAAAGAATATTTAAATATTCTAATAATTTTAGGGTTCATGGACCTAACTGATTGCTGCTTTCCAATATAAAGAATATATTAATATATTAATTAATTAATTAATTGTTGGCTGTTATCTTCATGGAAGTAGTTTGAGCCATGCTGGAAAAAAATTGGTTTTTTTTCTCTAAATACAGAGACATAAATATTGTGTTTGCTTTGAGAAGGATGTCTAGTGCCGTAGTAACTGCTATTGAATGTGATTCTCAAGAGATGTATTTCTAAAGACATCAGAAGAGCCACACAGATTTAAATGAAGGGTTCATTTAAATGAAGGGTTCAGTGCCCTGTCTCCAGCAGTATTGACAAGGGGATGCCTAGGGACCCAGACATACATAACTACTACCTTCTGCTTCAAGTCTCCAACTATCTTCCTTTCCGTGGATTTCCTGAGCTATTCACTTTTTTCTGTTTAGCTCTTTCCATGTACCTATGGAGCTTCCCTTTGAAAATGCATACCTCTTGCATTCACATCCTTTGGCAAGAGTCATGTAGGTCATATTGCTAGGATGTCATATTCTTTCATTTGTCTTGAACCCAAGTCTTGCTTTTGACTTTTGGTGGTGTTTAGAATTTTTGTTAGAATAAAATCATGAAACACTAGAATAATTTAGCATTGAAAAGACCTCTAGTATCATTGAGTCCAACCATTAGCCTAACACTGCCAAGTTCACAACTAAACAATGTCCTTAAGTGCCACCTATCCATGTCTTTTAGATACCTTCAGGGATGGTGACTCAACCATTTCTCTAGACAGCCTGTTCCAATGCTTGACAGCCCTTTTGGTGAAGTAATGTTCCCTAACACATAATCTAAACCTCCCCTGGCACAACTTGAGGCCATTTCTTCTTGTCCTATCACTTGTTACTTAGGAGAAGAGACCGACACCCAGCTGGTTACAACCCCGTTTCAGGTAGATGTGGAAGAGAGGATATGGTTAGTCTCTACCCATGACTCTCTCCTTTTTCATAGAGATTCCACAGGTACTGTACTCAGTCGTTGTTCATTATAGCCTTTTGATCATCTTTGTTACCCTTCTCTGAACTTTTTCTCTTTTTAATATGCTCTTTTGTCAGGAGGCAACCAGAACTGCACAGACATTTCAAGTTTCAGGCAAGCCATGAATTTATATGACATCACGGTGTTCTGATTTGTTCCCTAATCCTTTTCTAATAATTTCTGAATTTTTATTAGGTTGGTTTTGGCTGCTGCTAAGCAGTTAGATAGCTATCTATCATATACTGCTTTAAATTAATTTTCTTTGTTGTATTTCACCTGCTATTTTATTGCCTTGACATACTGTCTTGCAAAGTCCTTCTGCCATCCTTCATAATCTGTCCTCATCCTAACCACCCTGAATACCTACAGATCATCAGAAAACTTTATCACTGGACTGCTCAACCACTTCTTTAAGTTATTTACAGGTGTATTGAATAGTATGGATCCCAGCACAGACACCTTGTAGAACATCTCTGCTGACTTCTTACTATTGCAGTTGCTGACCATTTACTGCTAATGTCTGCTTGTTCTCCTTTAGTTGATTATCTGTGCAAGACTTTCCCTCACTCCTAACTGCTTGAGTTAGGCATGTAAATAAGCTTTCATTTCTCTTATGCTCTGGAGAAATGCTTAGTTAATAAATTAATTATTAAAATATAAATTAAAAAATCCACAACACCTGCTCTCCCCTCCCCCCTCCCAAAAAAAGACACACATTCCCCCTCCCCCCCCAGGGTTTTATAGTCTTTTCAGAGGGAAATCCTTCTGTAATATTGAACCATTTTCATGGTAGTAGTCCCTGTATGTTGGTGTGTCCATGGCAGATTAAATTTATGCTGCACACATACCAGCTCACTCCCAAGCCATAAAAATCAGCGCTTTATGAGAACAGCACTGGAGTCCTAAGTAGCCTCTTCTTCCTGCTGTAGAAGCTGTCTTCAAATTGCTTTTATTTTCAGGATTATGTTGGATAAGGGTAAGATAGAATTTCAAGGACTGGCTGATGTGTGCAAAAATCACACGGTTGTACAGACCAAAAAGAACATTTTTGCATCTAGTATCTATTATAGCAGCACTGTAGGCTGGTAGATTAGTTCTAAGCAAAATCCAAACTTTTGTTCCATGAGTTAGGAAGTGTAATCTGAGCTCCCTGTATGTCATGAGGTCAAAGTCTAGTCACTTGGGCTTTGAGCAGGTGATTCAACTATCAGCCTCAGTAAAATAAAGGTCAGTCACTGTTTAAAGTACCGAGTAATTTTTCCAAGATTGTAGAGATGGAACCCAAATTTTCATGTATTGCTGTGAGGTTAGAATGCAGATGTGTTTAAAGGGTTAACGCAGTGGCTCAATCAGAAAGAATGCTTGGCAATAAGAGGAAGCCTGGATTAATGATGGAAAAGAATTCTTAGCATTTTATAGCAGTGGGTATTCGAGATGAGACACGGCTAATGATCAACTGAAAAGGTATTTGCAGCTGTGGTGCTACCTCTCCCCATAATGCCAACATTAATCAAGCTTTTTCATGCAGCTTTCCAGTCCATTCTATTTTTCATTGTCCTGAATAAAAAAACAGAGCTCATGCCCTATTACACTGAGTCAGAGACCATACCTCTGTGTCACCAAAAATGATCATACCTTATTGATTTCTAAAAGCTGCACTTTCTGTGCTGTGAAATAAATCCATAGCAAAGTCTGTAACAAAGCCAGTTTCATTTTAAAGAAAAAAAAAAGCCCCTTGCAACCCCAGACTATAAATACCTCTGGGATGTGAAGCAGTTATTGGCATGAATTAACTGCTCATATATTTTATTTAAGTCTTGAATTACAACAAAACATCAGCTATAATTACAGCATCTCTAAGTCTAGTTTTGGAGTCAGCCATCTTGTTGAAAGACCTTGGCAGTGCGGAAAGCCAGTGAAATTGTGTAAGTCAATGTCCTGGCTGTTCTGATTCTGCCTTTGGAGTCCGAAGAAAAGCTTCATTATAGTAAAAAATGAAACATTTGACATACAAGTTATTTCCAGAATGGCTTCAATCTTTTTAAATAATGAACCCCATTGAATCCTAACTTCTCAGCAAATGTTGATTATCTAAATTCCTTAAGTAAACTACACGTGATACAGCTTTTGAAACATGAACATGATCTTCCCTCATGTAAACAATCCTCTGCCTTTGTTGCCTGATGCTATCACATTTGGGCACACATCCTTGTGGATTGCAGGCCCAAGCCTATAAAACCTTGCTATCGAATATCCACCGCGATCTGCAGATGCTTTATGCCTCTGCTTAACAGCCATGACTCATCCCGTTAAAGTCAACAAAGTTACAGTAGTAAAGTTAGGCGTGTGTTTGCAGCAATGGGCCCAGATTCTCAGAAGAATTTAGGTAACTCAAGATGCAGAGAGATGAGTAGTGGGGGAATTTCTTACTGGTGTGACTAATCTCCCTAAGATCTCCTAAAATCAAGAGAAAGGGAGAGAGGGAAGGCTTTTGCAAAGGGGCTTCAGGACAACTAAATTAGGCTCCTGTTTTGGAGGATCTCCTAAAGGAGCCTCCAACATTCCCTGCAATTTAAGAAGTGTTTTGAATGCTCAGTCCTGGACACCTGACTCAGAGAGAAAATCAGGAGCCAGAGCTCAAGGTGCCCATCCAAATCTTGCAAAGAGCTTGTCAGAGCAATAGCCATCTCGGCAGCTCTGGGAATTGAGCTCTGTGTACTTGTGTCTCTGAGGGGCTCACACAGTGACCTGCACTGCCTCACATAGCTTTGCACTCTAATTGCCCCACGTGCAGTGAGACCAGAGACTGTTGACACAGGGTAAGGTTTACTTTTCAAACTGAAGGACCAAAGTGAAAATAAAAGAAAATGTTTTCAACTTCTCAAGACCTGGAGTTTTAGGATTCTTTTAAACAGACACTGTAGATAAAATTCTTTATTTGTAAATGTATAGGACTGATTGAATGGCCTATCTTCATTTTTTGTGGTGATTTATAAATACCTGAAATTAAAGGACTAGGAAACATGTAGTGACTCCTGCGTATTTTAAAAAATATGGTGTATTTTGAGGATACTCCAACAGCCATGATTGTGCTGTATTAAATAAACTAGATTTTATAGCACTTTAATCAGATTATGATGGAACATTATGCAAAATATTATGCAATGTAATGCAAAGTAATTAATGCAAGCAGAGAACATGAGACAGATGAGCAGCATGCATTTGTGTTATGTACTGCCTGCTGATTTTCAAAATTTCTTTCTTTTTTAGATAGTGGTTTCCCGTTCAGAACCCACAGCTCCACATGTCAGCTTCCAACTAGACTCCCACCCCATCTCTCCCCAAGTTGTTGTCAAGAATTCATTAGCAGAAGATGGCTATACCCTGGTAGTGACTGGGAAAAAGGTGAGTAGTTCATAATCTAATCCTTCTTTGCGCTGTGTAAACCTGCCTTCAGAGCAGCAGCTTTTGGTAACAGCAGCTGTTCACACTGCTGCTTTGGGCACTGCATCCTCATAGCCTTGCCATTCCCTAGGGAACATTAGGGGTGCAAGTTTCCTCCAAGATACATTTTTTCCCCTACTAAACAAACTGACAGCCTAATATTGAGAAATGTTTAAATCATGTAAGAGCTTGTGATATAAACCAACAAAAGCCAGGAAACACAAATTTTAAGGCTGAAACCCTGTCCCTAATTCAAGTGCTTGCAAAGACAAAATGAACAATGGCTTAAGAAAAGAATGGTGCTCAGTTTCCTGGCTTTCGTTGGTTTGTGTCATAACACTGTAACTTTTTAAGGAGAGTTGTGTGCGCAAGAATTACATGGGTGTCTTTAAAACTGGAAGTCAGTAAGGCTTGAAAATTACTTTAGCATGTAGTCTACAAAGAGTCAATATAAGATGAAGAGCTATCATAAATATGCTATTGTCATAAGTAGATATGCATTGAAGAATAGGTTTAAAACATCAGCAGATAATATTACAGAAAATCCTAAACCATAATCGTAAGCAATAAGTTGACTCCTTGCGTTCTATAAGAACTTACAGAAATACATCAGCCATTAGTAAAGATTGTTATTAATCATTTACTAGATATGTATGAGATATTTATAAGGGTGATCTTCCGAAAATGTACAAAATAAATTTAAGGAAGGAACTGAAGTATAAAGAAATATGAGATACTTATATAGTAGTGTAATTATACATTGATTTAAATATTTTGACCAAAAATAATTCTTACATGTTTAGAGTGAGTATTTCATAACTATCCTGATATTTTAAGTAATATACATTTTAGCATATATTTTAGATACAGATTTTTTGATGATAGGTGTTAAAAAACACGAACATGGGCAGTCACATGCTGTAAGTGTGCCACAGATAGTGATACAGCCTCATCAAAGCTGAAATAGCCATCATGCCTATTTGTACAAATGTATAAACTAAGGATACTGAGATCCACTGTTTTCTTCCAAGAAGCAGTGCAGAACTGGGAGGAGCACACTGCTGTTTTCTTTCTCCATCAGCAAAAAATGCTACCTTGCTGTAAACACCAGATGCTGGTAGTAACTGTATATAACATTAAGATGCCTTTAGGGTTTCTCCCAAGCGAATTTAAAATCATGTCAGTTAAATTACTTATAAGATCCTATAATTACTGAGCTAAAGAGAAGTCGAACTGTGGCTTGCACATCTGAAATCTGAGTAGTACCACCACGCTGTGCATAAATAGAGACTCTCCTTGCCGCTTAGTGTATGTATTAAAAGGATGTGTGCATCATGTCTCTCTATTGACAGATAACGAAGATCCCACTGAAGGGGCCAGGCTGCCATCACTTCAGGTCCTGCAGCCAGTGCCTGCTGGCACCAGCCTTCATGCAGTGTGGCTGGTGCAGCCAGCAGTGCCTCAGGTCTTCTGAGTGCCCCAGCAACACCTGGACACAGGACACCTGCTTGCCTCACGTTTATGAGGTAAAATGGCATATTTTTCACATTTATCTCTTGAAGGAAGAACAGTCTGCGCTCTGTAGACATTTTCTGTTTATGTAATCATGATAAATTGTCAGCTTTCCTCAACTTCCCCTCAGCCTTGATGTCCATAAATCCTGTGGATGCACGTTGTCCCTGAGTACTGTGGGCTGAGATGCTCACGGGTAGCCAGGTTTGTCCGATCATCCTGATCAGCCTCCGGAGAGCCCGGGCCCTACAAAGCACTTCTGGTGGGGAAACAAGATGGGTCTGAGCCAGCCTGGCAGGGCTGTGACAGGAAAGGCCAGTCACAGAAAGGAGCTCCTCTCCTCTCAGACTCCTCTCAGAGGCCAAAGTGCAGGAAAGCACTTCTTGCCCACAGCTGCTACAGCCTGAGCCAGCACAGGAGGTCTCTGCCTCCCGCTCTTCATCCATCCTTGTGCTGGCTCCAGTGCTGGAGGAAAGCCTGGTGTTTCTCTGTGAGAAAAATTCCCCCTCTCCCCTGCCCAAGCTCCTGGGGGAGTTGTTTTTCCATAATGTCCCTCCCTGGCTCCTTGTTCCCATGGGTCCACTTGGCACTGATGAGGAACCAGCCTGTAGCTGCACCCTCCCATTCCCTGCCCGGGACAGGGGCAGCCAGAGCTGCTGCCAGCCAGCCAAAGCTCATCAAGGCTGGCTGAGAATAAAATGCACAGATGAGCAGAGAGCTGCACTGGCACGTTCCAGTTTGAATTTAGCTATGGTTAATGCCGGATTTGTACTGTACAGGGAACCAAATCTTCCCATGTGAAGTGTGACATGACTGTGAAGGCAGAGGTTTGTAGGGCAGTTGATGGCCTAGAAATCTGAGGGAAGGACAAGCATAAAACTTTCTGGTAGCATTTATACCCATTTACTTGTGTTAGTGCATTTAAACTACATTGTGTAGTTAAAAATACATTTTCCTTTATTGGAATACAACTTATAAGCAGAGATGAAAATGTGATATACTAAACTCTTAGAGAGAAAGGGAGAAAAAAGGGGGATTAAATAAATAATGTATTTCTTTCAGCCAGGCATGTGATTTCATGTGCAACTATTTTTGTAAGTTTTAAAGTTTTAGGCAAAACTGCTTTTAGTCTAGAAAGAAATATAGAAACATATGTTTATGGCATTGTTTTTTTCCATGATCACCTTTCAGATACAAAACTTAGGATTAACATAGGCAAAATTCAGTGAAAAAGCAATGAAGAGTTATAGGAATCAAACCCAAAATGGATGGAAAATGGAAGGGGGGGGTGCCTTGCCTTCTGTTGACATTTACTTTTGGGCAGGGAAAATGCACAAAATTGCTAATGCAGGATGTGAGTAGTTTACTTTTCCTTTATACAAAAACATACTCATTTAAAAAAGGTTTTATTAGATAATGAAATAATCCTTTGCAGCCTTAGTATGTATGGTACTATGAATCACCAGTTCAGAGGTACACACTATACATTTTTCTATACCTCTGCCTCCCAAGGTGCTCACCTATCCTGCACAGCTTGTTTCATCTTTTCTAGAGCTCAAGCACAAATAGCATCCCTTAATATTTTTAATTCATAAAGGTTTCCAGCAGTGGCTGTAGATTTTCATAGCTCAAAAACAAATTCTCAGGCTCTGAACTGCTTAGTTCTTGATTTTCAGAGGTGTTTAGCCCATGTAGCCCTCTTTAATTTCAATTTGGAATGTGTGCACTCAGCAGTTTTAAGAACCAAGAACCTGGAGCCCATGCACAGGCACTTAGATCAAGAGGTGTATTCCACACAGCCACCTCTGCAGTCCCTGTGAAGTTGCTGGGAGAGCTCAGGCAGGGGAGCATACCTTGGACATGGGGAAGTGGGGCTAGGTGTGAGGCTGTCTAGGTGCTCCCCTTCCCCATGTGGCTCAGCCCTGCCTGCTCAGCACAAGCCCAGTCTGCCCCTGTAATGAGTATGGATCTGTGACACTGATGGATCTTAAAGTGAATCTCAAATTACAGCATGCCTATGTTGGTAGAAGTTGCTTCTAGAAGGTTTGTAAGGAAAAAAATGCAGCTGGGTACTTAAATCCCTTTGGATTGCTAGCTGTTAAGACAAATTTCATGCTCTACTGGACCATGACATTTAACATGATTACTGAAAAAAATATAAAACAGATTATTCATCATCTTCTGATCTGTCCTTAAACCCATATACATAAAATGTAAGAAACAAGCTAGTTTTGTTCCTAACAAACAGAGGATGACCTGCTTTGCATAATATCTGAAATTCAGTCTGAACCGCTCCCTAATATTTTGCAGCTTTCAGAGGGACAGATTGCTTGAGATGTGTCATATGATCTCTTTAACCTGAGGGGAACAGATTGCTTTCTGAGGGTCTGGTTCAGAGGATGTTAGCTTAGTAAGTCTTCCACAAAGTTTTCCCAGGTTATTACACAGAATGGTGTACAATGGGAAAAGAAAAAAAAAGATACTTTAATCTCAGGAGGGATGGCCAAGAAGAAGCCCAGTGTTTTCCCATGGAGTCCTTCAGATCCTTTGTCTCTTTTCCCTGCTTTAAGCACTTTCCCTTGCAGCTTTGGTTTGGAGAGGAGCAGTCAGCTCTGCCCAGACATCCCCCTTGCCTCAGACAGTGCAGTAGGGCAGGCACTGGGACACGTCCCCTCCACAGCCCAGCTCCCAGTCTGCTCCCATCCAGTGCCTCTGCCAGCACTGAGGTGTTTCATCAGCCTGGACGAGCAGTTCTAGAGGGAAGCCAGGGGACTCGAGGGAGTCTCCTCAGAGATCCCTCAGTGCTGGAACAAATTGCAGGCATCTGCTTGTGGCGTTCAGGTCACGCTAAAAGGTGAAGGGTGTAAAAGGAGAAATAAATTGTTCTCCCTTCTGATTCTTTGTTGTGGTTAAAAATCTGACATGGTTTGTTGTTGTTTTTAAAGTGAGTCATTTTAGCTGGTTTTTGTATCAGACGTATCAAGAACATCAGGCCTTCTGTCTGTTTAAGTTGGAGTCTTTGCTGGAAATTTCACATGTGGTCTGTATGTGTTCTTGTCTCTGAATTAAAATAAATGGGCTATGGAAACTTTAATAAATAGGTACTTTCTTCCAAAAATTTATTAAGTATATAAGTGGATAGTGGATGTCAACATAAATAAAAGGAAAACACAACGCTTTAAATTTTTCCGAAATCTAAAAGTTAACTTTCTCCCTTAACCCAAAGTCCAGAGAGCAGCAGAATGACAGGCCTTCCAGCAGGACTTGCTCCAAGTTATCAGTGGACATAACACAATATTTCTTTTAATCCTGCATTTCACAGCATTTATAACTAGTTTGCATTTTTATTATTTTCTGTTACTACCAGTGCAATGTAAGTACACAGAAGAGGCCTACATATACCTCAGTTCAAAGACTAGGAGGTTCACTATCCATTCTTGTCAACTCTCCCAAGAAAAGGTCTGGAAAACAACATTTGACTTTCAGACGTTTCATCATACAAATGGAACAAAAATAAATCTTGACTAAAAACACTCGGGGTAATTTCTGCAGAACTTAAAAACAAAACTTTAATATTTTGTTTATTTCCTTTTTTGCTATCTACTTAGAGGTCTTGCCTCCTAAATTTGTTGGCAGAATGTAGTAAATACTTACTGTCCCTCTATTAAGGCACCCGGGTTGCTATCACAAGTCTCTTTTGGCATGTAAGTTCACTAAAAACCAGTTCAGTCCCTTCAGTTTTTATTCTGTATGGCTTTGTGCAGCCCTTATTTTGCCAACTTATGGATTACATTTCAAACTCTTCAAATGCCACATGTCAATGTATTATTGTATAAAACATCAGGACATCCTGTACCCCCACAGAGCAATTTCAGTTTCTGCTAGGGTTTTGTTATTTCAAAAATAGATACTGTGCTGAGATATTGAGCAGAGTGGAAAACTAGAATCTGAAGTCATATCCAGATTTTGAAGAAAAAAAGCCCAAAGAAATAAGGAAAAGCTAAACTTGGGGATGGCACAGACTCCATGGGCACAGTACGGCTCCACGCTCTTATCTGCAGTGTTGTGTATCGGGGCTCTCTGAGTATCACTCCTTTTTTATGGATTTGTGCAAAAGTACCATTCCTACATAGGTTCCCTCTTCTTTGCTCATTGAGAGCTGATTCAAAGCTCTTTAAAACAGGAAAGATTCCTCCTGCCTTCAGTGCATTTTAGATCAGACTCTTTGTCTGGTTTCTAATGAGGGCAGTAAATTTCCCCATATATAGTATATGGTATAATTCTTTTGAAGTATTCTTCAGCTGCCTTTCTATCTACAATAGTTCATTTGTGAGAGTCTTGAAGTATAGCTACAAGAGAGTTGAAAAGAAATGTGCTGTCTTACTGGATTTCCAGATGAAATAATAGCCAAGTATCACTCAAACACTTTCCTTTCAGCTTGAAAATTAAGTCGAGTCCTTTGAAGGGCACAGCTGTATTGCATTTTAGGGGAAAAATTATTATCACTAAAGCATCAAATTTAAGATACTTAGGCACTATGATCACAAGTACAAATTCAGTCTTTCATTCCTTTCATTCTTTTTTGTTTGTATAGTGGTACTGGTTTGTTTGCAAAATTATGCAGTATTGTTAGAAGTCCTCATAGTCCCTGAACTAAAGTCTTTTCTTTTTGGTTGGTTTTTTTTGGTGGGTTTGGGGTTTTTTTTTTTTACTGACAGTACCAACCAGTACTTAAACTGAGTTTTGTAAGACTTCTATAGTGTTCCTACGTTTTTCCCACAATTGTTATATTTTACAGGACAATTTACAATACACACACACACACACACACAAAAAAAAAAGTATTTCCTTTGTAGATTGTCTCTGTGTTTCTGAGGGGCAGTTTATTTTTAACTTGGAATTAGAGGTGACCAAATGTAAAACATTTAAGGAAAGAATAGCAGAAGTCGTGTTAACTTTATCACAGTCAACGCAATACTGGATTATGGTGTCTTTGAAGCTACTTCACTCTGTACCCAACTTTCATCAATCTGACAAAAAACGGTCATTTGGGGGCTCTTTTGTGTTCAGAATTCAGCTTCTAACAAAATAAGTATATTGTATGTTTAACACGCCAGAAATAAGATGTGAAAGACAAGAACGGTAGGATTTAAAAGACTATTACAATGCACAGCTTGTTCAGTGCCCCTAAACATTATCTTTCAAAGCTTTCTAGTATAGGTTTTGTTATTTATTGCTGCTGTCATAGAAAGCTCATAATGTGACGAATGAAAGGTGAAGAACAATTAAGATGAATGCTAGGACATAGTCTACGAAAAGAAATGCTTTTCTAAAATTTTTTCTTTGCACATTCTTTAGCTCCATGTGAAGTTCAAGAAAATCTGATTCAACTAACACAATATTTTTTAACAGATTCTCCCAAGCAGCGCTCCCATAGAAGGTGGGACAAAACTGACACTGTGTGGATGGGACTTTGGATTCAGCAAAAATAATAGATTTGAATTAAAAAATACAGTAGTCCATATTGGAGGACAAATTTGTCCTCTGGAAGCAAAATCTAGCAACAAAAACAGGTATAAAACCTAAAATATTAATTTCCTTTTGTACAGATGTTCTTTCTGTGGTATGGAGGGGTTTTTTGCAAATACAAATACTCACCCTATAAGTATCATCTCTGATTCTGAAATTTCAAACTGGAAAAAATCATGTCGCTTGATAAACTCCCCAAGAAAAACAATGCTCAAAATGGAGTTCAAATAAATCTAGTTTATGCAAATAGCTCCTGCAGCAGTTTTTCTGATTGTCTGTGATATGCTGTTGAACATATGTGGAAGCTGGCAAGAATGAATCTATTCAAAGATTTGAAAAGGGGCAGGTTCCTTTGGCCAGCATCCTGCTGGGCTAAGTTATGTCACCTCTGTCTTCCTGATCTGTGAAGCTACTGGGGAGAAGTGTGAGAAGATGCAGATATTTCATCATCCAGAGGCTTATGAGCCTCAATTGCACCTCTCCTCCTCCTCAGAAATATGTATTTGAGGTACTGGGATAATGGCTTAAGTTTAAGACAGAGGTTACTCTGGTTGTTATCTTGAAGAAAGGCAAAGTTCTGTGAATATCCTCTCTCTACTACCAAAGCCATGTGCAAATCATGGCGCAGCTTTCCTACTCACATGCATAGCAGTGAGTATATTGCCAGCAAGTGCTCCAGAAGGGTTGGGCACTCTCCTAACTGCTGTTCTGAACAGTCTTAATGGAAACAGCATGATTTAAGGAGACTAGATTATATGTGAGACTGAGAGAACATAATGTAATACATTGACACATGCTGCCACAGAAGTTCAAGTTTAATTTTGGTAATATTTAATTTTTTACAACAAATGTGTGTATATGCTGCATTTTTTCTAATCCTATTTCTGTTAATATTTGATACTAAAGGAATTTTTTTAAAAACCCTCAGCCATTGAATACAAGGGATTTCATTTTTCTATCATCCTTCTTTTTTCTGAAATGTGTTTGAAATTCTAAAATTATTTTCTGTGGCCAAGTATTATAAACACCACAGAGTTTGTATTTAGTTTTAAAGAAAACGGCCACAATTCTTTTAGCTGTTATTTCTGAAATGTTTGTGATGTGCATAGATTGATGATCTGTTTAGTATGGATCCTTCATTATTGTGAGTTTGAAGTGGTTCTATTTTAATACAAAAAAAAAAAATTTAATGTAATCTCTTTTTTTCCCTTGTTTTCTAAAGGCTGGAATGCACAGTTCCTGCTGCAAAAAGTCCAGGTTTTAATATATCCAGTAGTGTTTCTGTTGGACATGGCAAAACACTGTTCAATACATTTTCATATGTGGTAAGCACTATGATTAAACCTCTATAGTCAAAATTAGCTTCAATATTAACTGGAAGGGACTCCTCATGAGTCCAGTCCAGCATGGTAAATTCTGTATTCCTGTTGGCCTTCTTGTTACTTCATGGAAGAGTTAATAAATGTTTTAAGTTTTCCTCTTTACATTTTGAAAATAATTTTATAATCCACCAGTTTTATTTTTACCTTCCCTCAGAATCCTGTAATAACAAGTATATCTCCCAACTATGGCCCCAAATCTGGAGGAACATTGCTAACTGTAGCTGGAAAATACCTTAACAGTGGGAAATCCATGAGGATTTTTGTTGGTGAGCAACCATGCACTTTGAAAAGGTAATGTACTTACTAAAAAATAACACCTTTAATATTGAAATGTCTTGATTAAAAACGTTGGAGTTAAAAAGCCACTCAAACCTTTGCTTTCCTCTCCTTGTGTCACTTATTGGGGAATTTATACTGCAATAATCATTCAGTTCTGGATTATATCCTGAGTTTAGGATGTCTGAAAGATTTCTAGACGGGACTACAATTCCCTAGAAGACTTGTTTATTCTGTAATGTCTTCATTAACCTCATTAAAAGGTTGCATAGGGAAGTACCAAATCAGCTTCTAATGGACAAGTGGCCAAGAAACTGCTTATTTCCCATCATTTTTGTCACCCTGATTCCCACACACTCAGCCCTCTATCTTGTATTAACAAGTTTGTGCAGCAGCTGCCAGTGAGCAGCCAGTGGGTGCAAGTTACCATTTCCTACTGCTTGTTTGGGGAAAACCTGGCCAGTGGGATAATGTCTATCCCATACAGAGGAGCAGCTATTTCTGCACTGCTATCAGTGAACAGCCTACAAAACAGAGGCACCATCAGTTTGGGACTTTTCCTGGTACTTATAAAATTGTTTTGAGGTTTAAGCCAGAATTTCTTGTGGCTCTGTACTGGATTCAGTAGGAACTCAGTCATGAACCTTTGATGTGCTTTGTGCAGAAATGCCTTCAAACACAGCTGTATATAAACTTTAAATACCAGGTACAGATTCTCCCCTATGGGCAGACAAGAATTCTGAATTTTGTGGCCATTCTACCACGGCACAAATCCTAATTGGTTCTGTATTTAGGTACCAGCAGGGTGATTCCAGAATTGTCACCTCTATGGACAAGGGCAGAATCTGGCCCACAGTGTTCCAGAAACAGGATATCCAGCAATTCCTCTGAAATTTGAGCATCATCTAATGATTATGAAAAGTCATTGTGGTAAAACTTCACACTTGTGGAGAACATGAGGAAGCAGTAGCCTATTAGTTAACATCAGAGTCAGGAGAGACTAATTTTATTCTTTACTGCTAAATGATTTATGATATGCCCTTGATCAAATCAGCCAAGTCTGACTAAATCAAGGATTTAGATATTCAAGTCGGATCACCAAAAAGATCTTCAGCACTTCTGTTCCATAATAGTTTAGGGTGGCATTTATTGGTGTCTTCATCTCAACTGGTCAACTAATGGACAAATATGGAAACCTTTTGGGAATGATTCATTTGAGACATCTTCTGTTGGGGTAGGATGACAGGCAGCTCAGATGCAGATGTTGGTCAGGTGGACCTCTAGGCATTGAACAGTAGCTGAGACTTACCCAGTAAGCATCTCCAGCACCCCTCTTTCTCACTAGCCAAGTTGCCTGGACTCTTCTATGCAGGTCTTAACCAATTTCTCAGGACACTTTTTTCTCAACCTAAACAGGCAGTTTTCCCAAGTTCTGAGGGCAGCTAGAGCAAGGTTTATTTTTTTCCTTTAAAAGATGTTAAAAGCCTTCCAGATACATCTGAATGAATCACTATCCCTTATGGTGAACCTCACCTTCCTGGAAAGCTTCATAAGGTGCAGCAAATGTCCCTTTTGTCTAATTTGGGACCAACTCTTACATTCTATGAGAACAGCCTTACTTGGATGGCCCCTGGACGTGCTTGGGCCCAAATCACTGAAACCAGCTGGTAGTGTTATATTTGCTTCTCCAGTCAGTTGCCACCCTTGTATCTGATGTGCCCTGCTCCTGGTGGCCACATTTCATGTGCTTCAGACTTCAGGATCCTTCACCTCTCTGCTGCCCACTCACCCACTGAGCTCAGTGTGGGAGGAAGAGGATTTCCACAGCCAAGCATGATAGCAAGGGAAAGGTGAATATCCCAGAGACGCTGCTGATGTGCTGAATTCAGCCAGCACTTCCTAATTTTCACCTTCTTTCTCCTTGCCCTCTGCCTGCCCCTCAGCATCTGGTACATCCCCCACCAGCACCTTTGCTTGAGGTTTTTAACACAGACTAAATCCTATGGATTTGAAAGAGACATTATACCTTGGTTATAGCAGATCAAATAATTCTCCTTAAACCTGGAATGTGCTGTCATTTCCCAGGCTGGAAGCTGCTTTTGCAGGACTCAGGGGCTCATGGGGTTGTCACCAGTGCTGGGGCAACACCTTCCATCAGGCAGTGTGCAGGTCAGTTGAATTAAGATTAATCTTGAGTCTAAGCCGTGCAATTTCTACCTCATGTCATGCTTACTTGTTGCAATATGATTATCCAGCAGGAAAATCAATGACATTTTTTTACAAACAGATCCTTAGGCAATGTTGGGGCTCAGTAAAGGACAGTGTTTTAAACCAAATACATGTTTTATAATGGTGACAAGCAATCCCTTTTCAGTCCTCCCAGCATATCAGCGAGCACTGTGGAGTGCTACACTCCAGCACAGCAAATTCCCCAGGAATATCGTGTGAGAATGGAAATCGATGAAGCTATTCGGGACACAAGCAGCCATTTCACATACAGAGAAGACCCCGTCGTTTTAAAAATTCATCCAGCTAAATCTTTTCTTAGGTGAGTAAAATTTTCTTAGAGAAATAAGAAAAATATAAATGAACAAAGAATGGCTATGCTGCTCAGCAATCTATCAAAAGAAATTGCATTTTTATCTCCATCTGCCATGCCAATTGTTTCTATTATGGAGCAGTTGTAGAGGGCAGATCATTTCCTTTCAGAGGTGAAGGAGAAGGGGGAAGGGTGCCTCTTTTCTTTATGTGATTTCACTCCTAGCTACTGCTGCTGAGCCTACCTGTGATGTCCTGCTGAGATATCCGCTGCACAGCTAAGTGTGTCTCCCATACTGTGTCTGGACATTACACTGATTACTGAGACAAATCATTTAATGTGACAAGTCAGCGGACTCAGGAGAGCAAATGGATTTTAAAACAGTCTAAATCCAGTGCTATATAAATATTATGAATATATATGTGCGGTAGTATGTATGTGTTTTCAAGTGACATATTTATGGTCTCAGTAGCTCTAATGCAAGCCATCTGCTTTTGCCAAGAAAACGTCAGCAGTAAAACAGACACCTTTTTCAGCACCACTGAAAGCAATAGGTGAAATAAGTTAGCAAATGCTTAGTACAAATATGTGATCTCTTTTAAAATGTACACATTTGTTTTATACCCTGGCTTATCACAGTTTTAGAAAATACTTTTCTTTATTTGATTAGTTGTTATAGTAAATGTAGAATTTGTTTCTTGGAAAAATAATCTCAGTGCTCAAAGCTATGTATTTGCATTCACCCAATATATCCCTAATTCTGGTTTTATGTTATCATTTACTCTAAAATATAAATTTTAATTAACATTAATCTATCACAGCAGTTATTTATCCTACTCATCATCTTTTCTATATTTTCCTTTTTTTTTTTTTTTTTTTTTTTTTTTTTTTTTTGTAAATTTTCCTAGTGGTGGAAGTACAATCACAGCTCAGGGAATCAACTTGAACTCAGTGTGCTTTCCTCAGATGGTGATTACTGTACCTAAACTGGGAATGAACTTCTCTGTGGTGAGTCAGTTTTAGAGAAGACAATCTGTTATCTTTTCATCTTGGTGTGGTGAATGGTTATGAATTTTCAGTCAAATTACTTTGACTTTTGCCTTGAAACTTTGGGGCTTCCACTGATATTTTGGTGTTTTCTGTATAAACTGTTTTCTCTCTAAAGCCAAAATTCAAAATAAATTTGAAATTAATCTGAGGATAAAGCAACAGTTTCCAAGGAATCTTTTCCAAACAAATAAGGCTATTACAGTGTCTGATAACAAGATTTTTATATTTCAATTTGACAATACAAGTTCAGTGACTAAACACAGAGCAATGCAATATAGATATGTTAGATTACATGACAAGTTCAACCACTGCTGTGATATTCAAGTTGTGACTGTGGATATCTATCAAAGAAAGAGTAAGAGTAAATATGTAAAATCAATGGTAAGTATTTTAAGAATTTCTGATTGCCAAAATCCCTGTTGGGGAAATCTTTCCTAACTTGAATAAGTTCAGCAGCTAAGTTTTAAGATGGGTTTGGGCTCTTGTGATTGGGTACCTCTGCTTAAACAGCATGTCAGTCAGAGATCTGAGCCTTCTTTTTTTTGTTCCTGACTTGATTGTACACAGTGTCTAAATCTAAATACAGATATGACCATGTGACCTGTTTTAATTCTTATAAGGCAAAAATGGTATTTGTTGTCTAGTTGTACTGAAACTTCTTTTGTCTACATATTTCTGTTGTACCTCTAACATTTTCTTATCCTGTCAGGTCTGTTTAGTGTAACAGAAGCTAAATTGACCTACACTCTTTATGACATGCTACTTACTGTTCATATTCTCAGCTTATTTCTAATGATCATCATACACTCTTTCCTGAATTGAATTCTAAGTATTAGACCTAGGTTTGCTCAATGCATTTAAATGGTATGTCTGCAAATTTGCAGTCTTTTATAGCTTCAAGGTCATCATATTCTTCATGATCCTAATTTGTATAATATTATGAGTGTCAGGACCTGAATTTCCGCAGCATGTAGTCGTGTCTTGTAATTTAATGGGTGCCGATTTTAATCTAAAAATCAGTTCCTTCGCAATGAAACACAGTGTTAAATGTTATCAAAAAGTCACTTTACCCATCACTCAGAAAATAAAACCTTTCAGTGAAATCAACCAAACTTAAAATTTATTAGATTTTGAGTATTGAGGCATGGTTATTTCTAAGCACAAAGTATTTCCAAGGGACAGATCATTGCTGAAATCAGGTCTTGAGATTTTGCCTTGTGTGGGTTGGAGCATTCTTTTTGGGGCTTTTTTGAAGTAAAGATCATTCATTTGCCTTCTCTGTTCCCGTGTGGGAATATACAGTATTGCTTCTCTCCAGGTCCTGATACTGCATATCTTGTCAAATATTTGGGACCTCTTAGAATCTGAACAGATTTGAAAAATCTGAAGTTTTAAAGAATTAAATGCACTGTCCAAAAGTGATTGGCAACTCCAGCCAATAAACACTGTAGAATTCAGTCTCTCCCCCAAATATTGGAGAGCAACCTTGCCTTTGAGCAGTGGTTTAGTTTCATCCTGCCTTTTAACCTGCTGTTGAAAACAGACATGGACTTAGACAGAGTTATCTCCTTTATTCTTTTTCTTTCCACACCTTGCAGTGTGTATGACATTTGCCAAAAAAACAAATCTCCTACCACCCCTGATCTCTAAGAAATTGCCCCAGTGCATGAACAGCTGTACACAAATTCATTCTCCCTGCACAAAAGGTGGAATATAACCTCAAACGGATTATAATCCAGAGTGTTTTATATTTTGACACTGCCCAAGCAATATATTTTTGCTCTACTGAAATTAAAGGCTTCTGGCACTCATTTGACTTCCCTGCCTCTGTGGCAGCTATTTTTTTCTGCCACTATTCTCTACCTCAGGCATATTTCTAAAGTAAGAATATTAATTCTCAGGTAGAAGGGGAAGATTTATAACAAGCAAAATGAGATTGCACTGTGTAACTGAGGAAATTTCTGGTGGAGGATGCCTATGGCTGTAGTCCTACCTATCCTGCACTGGAAGCTCTGGTCTCTATGCATGAGGCATATAACATTTCATCCAATCATTACAAAAATAAACAATGAGAAACTATTCCCACCAGGGATCCAGACAAACTATCCCATTTATAAAGGAGAAGACAGGTTGTTGTCCTGAACAGACCAAACCCAAAATGCTCAGGAAGTGCTATAGCTGAGGTTATGTATTTTTGCTTCCTTAGTTTGGGAGAGGATAGCTAAATGAGTCATTTTTTTAAATTGTTATTTAAGCCCTTTTTCATTTCAGTTTTTCCCACTAGCATCCTCCAAGAAGCTGCTTTTGTCAGCATTCAGAAACTCTGGCTCTTGGGAAAACCAAAGCCAGCACTGAAACACATCCCAAAGCATCAAAGGAAAGTGCAGCTGGGAGGGACCACAAAGCCTAGCCTGGCCCACTTCTCTGTGCCAGAAGCAAATGTGTGCAGACCACTGCCTGACAGATATTTGTTTAGGCTGTTATTAAAGCTCCTTGTGAAAGAAATTTCACAATCTTGCTTAAACAAGCTTTAGAGAGAGCTGCTCTACCTGCTTACCTAGTGGTTTGGAAAGACTTCTTTCTAATAATTAACCCAAATCCTGTGGCTAATTACCTATCTTCTTGTTTAACCCTCTGTGGATACCAGCAGCAGATTATCAGTCTCTCTTGCTAATTTTATACATTTGCACTACATTATGATTCCATCTTTTTCTTTTCCAGTTAAAACAACGAAACTGCTCCAAATTCTCCTGATATATGTAATTTCCTAGAACTCTTCTCATTCTTTCCCTCACCTCCCAGACCCATTTCCATTTGCTTAAAACAGGTGGTGCCCAAATCAAAACAGCTCTCACCTTTTCCTGTGAGCTCTCTGTCCTCAGGGTTCTTTGTGGCCTAGAGTCCTGATGGAGTCACAATGTAAGTGAAGGGTCACTTCTGTAAACAGCAGGGGCTGTTGGGGATGCTCTGCATCCCAGAGTCTCAGGGAGCACAGCCAACAGACACGCTCTGGGGCATTTGCTTTTCTCTGCCTCTTTCCATCCCAGTGGAAGAAGTGAGGGGTACAACTGATAAAAAAGTTTTTCTGGAAGAGCTTCCTATAAGAAGTGCAGTTTCACTGAGACTGAGAAGTTTTGGGGGGAATATGCCAGCCCCCTATAGAAGAAACATTTAAATTGGGGTTCTCAGCTTGCATGTTTGTAGTTTAGTATTTCTGAAAGTTTTTCTTCTATGGAGGAAAAAAGCCTTGTTTCCATTGTACAGTATTCATTTCATATTTATTTATATTTCCTTAAAATTGTTCAGTACTGTGTTCACACTGGTTGTGTTTCTATTACAATCTATGTTAACGCTGTCAAAATAATACATTTTGCCATTTTTGAGTTTATTTCAATGAGTGAAAAAAATGTTCTAGAGTTATTGAACCATATGTTTCAATAATTGCAAAGTGTTTGTTTTTAATTTCTATTTCATGAGTTCTTTTTGTCATTTGATCTGACTAGGAACAAAAAGTATGAATTTAGGCAGTGCTGCATAAATTCCCAAGAGCTCTAGAGAATGCATAAGAATACGGAAACCTTCTCACTTCTGTTCACATATCCAGTTCCTGTGTGAGGTACACAAGCAGGGAAGCAGCTCGTTCCCTCCTTTCATTGTGCCTGTAAAAAACACTGTGCACAGATTGGAATGGTGTTTGATCAGGAACCTGTGCTGTAAGTCATGCTAGATGATTCATCTGCTTCTGAAGCACTTGAGAAAAATGTTTTCTCTTTGAAAGCCTGTATTTTTCACTAATTTCCCCATAGCGAACAAGTGGTCATTTGGGGATCCTTTGTTGTACCATTTTTAATATTACATCTATTAACTAATTTGGATCTATATTCCCACTCCTTAATCTCTTCTAACAATGAATGTCCCAAGATATGCAAGGCTGCAAAACTAAGAAGCATTTCTTAATGCATGACCTTCAACAACTGACCCTGTAGCTATGCAAGATCTTCTCTTTCCACAGACTTTTAATTATCTCTTCAGTAAGTAGTCTTTTGAATGATCTTCAGCATTTCGTAGTTTCCTCCTGCTAGGTGCTATTTCCTGATGTTTTATAGGAGAATTTTAAAATGTTCTAAACTTCATTCAATGTTTACAAGTTTGTAAGCAATCCATACTCATATTCATCAAGATGCTTAGAATTCAACACTGTCTACCTTAGATGTATTAAATAATGATAAAACAAATTCCCTGTAAAGTGTGGGTAGTGAGTGTGTGATTATTGAAGATATTCATGACTCCCTATGCAAACAGACTCAGGCTTGGATCCTCAATCTGTCTTGACTCCATATCATAAAGCTGCCACAGAAGCCCAGTGAAGAGTTTCCCCCACAAAGGGGAACTATTTGTCTTTCTTTCTGTGCCAAATCTGTATGTCATGCACATCTCCTGCCAACGAAAGAGTACAGCATGGGATGTCAGGAAAAAGCCACTGTGTAAAATCACCAGGGTGCCAGGGATGTAGTGCTTCAAGGAGACCATCCTGAATCCAGGGAGGAATTTGGACTCCCAGTCAGTATTGGTCATGATGTGCAAAGGGCTGGCTCTCAGATCCAAGAACAAGAGAGGGTTTACTCTACCTTCTGGTCTGATGATCTGATAGACTAGAAGTATCATCTCCCATGCCTTCATCCAAGAAGATGACTAAAATAAAAATGCTACGCATCCATCAGGATCATTCATTGTACTACCTGAAATGGCAGCAAAAGCCAATGAATTCTCTGAAAAACCCTCAGGATACACTGCTTGAGGGTCACTGCTTTGCAAAGAAAAGTCTTCTTAATGGGCTTTTCCTCAATTTAAACCTTTATTTTCTTTTTCTGTTGAGAAATCATCCTTTGGCAAAGATGGTTGGAGAGTCTCCAGGTCTGTCTTTAACTTCATTCATCTTTCATTCTTCACTGGAACTCCAAAAGTTTACTTTTTATGAAAGAACAAATTGGCCCTTTTCTCCTTTCTGACAGCTGCAGATCCTGTAATACACATCCAACTGCCCTTCTCTAATCTGGGTCAGCTGCTGGGAGACCTCTGGAACTCAGAGATCCTCCCTCATACTTTTCCTGTTGTTCTGTCAGATGAAAAAATTGAATTGGGCACTGAAGTTCAGGTTCTCTGGGTCAGGTTTGAATTAATTGCCTCAAGGGTCATATTTTACAAATGAAACAAGAATACATACCTTAAGTGATGAGTCATATGCATTGTGCAATGGATTATTATTCCCTTTGGGGTATAGAATTTACTTATGCTTGTGAAATGCTCCATAATTTTTATATTTTTTCTTCCTCATTGTCTTCAGATGTAGATTATAGTCACAAGAAAAATGTATGCTTAGCTTTTAAAGTGAATGTACTTTAAAGCCTAATTAAATAAAAGTTAAAGGTGCTGGGTGATAGGCAGTATCTTAATTGAGAAGGCTATAGATTGAATTAAGGGGGTTTTTCTTAGAGATCCTCAATCCAATATTTCTTGAAAACTAAACCGTCATATTCTTCAATTGCTAAAACCAATTTCAAGGTAAAAATGTCATGTCAAATCATGTACCAATAAGGGCATTGCAAATAAGATTTTTCTTGACCTTACCAATCAGTCACATTGCATCCCCTCCAAAGAGTATTATTAGATTTTTATCATTTTCTGAAAGCTTCTGCTTCAGAGACCAGCCTGATAAAGTAAAGTATCTGATTCTAATAGATAGCCACAAACAAAGTTATGAATACCACTGCTATTCATTTAAGGAACATCACTACTCTACAGTAGATAAAGAGTCTAATGAATTTACATTAATCAAATAAATATAATGATTACTTGGGACATACATGGGTTTATAATTATATATATTTTAGTAATCCTTTTTAAGAATCGACACAATGTGATAGATATCTTAATGAATATTCATATATCACGGAAAAGTATGGCTTGATCATCCATTCTAATAATGATGCATCTTATTATTTCCATACTAATTCAAATTAATTTCTAGATCCATGTGATAGACCAAAGCCTGAGATATGGTCAGTGGTTTATAATAAGGTATTCAAAATAACAATCTGATACTGTAAGCAAATGGCGCAAAAATCTGCCTTGTCTTGTGCCCCACAGTTTATCTTGTTGACATAGGCATTACAAAAATATTTCTGACTTTCTTCTAGGAATCTAAATGGGCTGTTAGGTACACAGGTGCAAGTCCCATTAGCATCATGGAGAGCTCCACCAAGTTATTTAACTGAGTGCCGAACTCACAGCTCACATATATGTGAGAGCTCTAAAACTGTAATGCTCAGAATGTTGAAAATGTTTCCCTTGGCAGATTCAAGATTTCACAATATTATTCACAGAGACATGAGTTGCTGTGGTGATTTAAAAAAGCCCTGATTTGTTAGATGGTTAATTTAACCCCAGTTTTCAAGCCAATGCTTGAAGCATACAGCTGATACTGCCAGAGTAGTTATGTCACTGATTTGAAACAGCAAAATTACATTGCATTAATTTAAAGTAATTTCACAGCTCCTTCTGGCGCCATTTTATGAGAACAAATTTAATTTGGAAAACAAAACAGAAAAATATATATTTTGGCCTTCTCTAGATGCACAAAGGTATTCAACAGCATTGTTGATCTTCCAAGGAAGTCTTTTTGTAGAACAGATATAAGATTTATGATGACTAGGAGCTTAGCCCCATTCTGACTGGGACATACGTCAGAGACGCTATTTTATTTTATATTTTTAAATAAAATATTTAATCTGCTCTCAGGGCACAGTGCACAGGGGACTACTTACAGAAGGTTTGTACAGTTGGAAGAGAAATACTTTTGTGGGACTGAAGCAGCTTTGTTTATGCCAGAAGTCCTTCAACCATATCCTTGGTAGGCAGCATGAACGGCAGGCACAGGGGAGGGTGTACACAATACCATCACAAACAAGCCACTCTGCAGTTTGTGTGGTGCAGCCCAGCACCCCTTGTGCCTCCCACTGATGCTTGTAGATGTCCTGTTGACAGTAGAAACAAACCTTCATGGTCCAGAGAAAGTTGGCTCTTCTAGAGCACTGTTAATCTAATTAAAGCTGCTGTCTAAAGTGGATCAGATGAAGCCCACTCTAGGTGAGCTGCTGTCCCTCTGTCAATTACAAAGGCAGTTTAGATGAGTCCTGCATTTTGCACTGGATCACATCCCTGTGGCACAAAGCATCCTCTGGAAGGTCTTCTGATCTTGGGGTGCATCATCAGCTTTCCCCCAGAGCAGGCCATCATAAGGAATAGTGGCAGAGGGGGGGACAAGTGTGGCTTCATGCCTGTTGTCAGGCAGCTCCTAAGGGAGTCAGGCAGCAGTGAGGGGCAAGCATCTCATCCCTGCTGGTCCAAGATACAGTGCAAAGCATGTCCCACAGTCACGCTCTCAGCAGGGACTTGCAGGACTGTACCTAGACACCAAGTGCCACACATCTGGGGCCTTACCTATACAATTTTAGAAAGAAGACACACTTTGCTGAGCTTTTGTGGCCCAGAATCCACAGTGTCTTTGGCTCTAAAGCCCTTTGTCACAGAGTCCATAATGCCTTTCTGGAAACAGAGCAACTACACTGTGGGTAAACTGTGCTTTACTTCTGCTTTCTACTGTTCCAGTTAGCTTTGTTGGCTTTTACCTTGTCCTCTGGTCCCTTACTATTGCTTTGGTAGTGAAAAAGAAAGAGAAATCCATGTGGCAGTGACTGTGACAGGATGGGTAAGATGAACTATGGCTGCTCAGTACATCAGGCTAGCCTCCTTATGGTCCTTGGCTTTGAAAATAATTTTCCATTAATTATCTGCAAAATATTTACTTTAAAAGTGCTGTGAACAATCAGACCAGGAAGCTTGTTTACTTGAACATTTCCTCAACAAGAGTGCAAACACCATTGACATGAAGTTTTTATACTTTTCTCCCAGCTCTACGTAAACGCTGTGTAGCACTGATCAGGATTTTGCTTTGGTTAAAGAGGAACAAGACCCCTGGTGTTTATTTTTTCAATATATATGTATTGTTAAAGAAAGTAGCATTAATCAGTGACTTCCTATGCATGTACATACTGCAATTACCTCTTTGGTTTTTTTTTACAGGCCTGTAGTCACCGCTCTAGCTCAGAGATAATCTGCTGTACAACACCTTCACTGAAAGCTTTCAATCTCCAACCACCTTTTGTAACCAAAGTGTTCTTTATTTTTGATGGTGTCAGCTCCCTGTACTTTGATTTTGATTACGTGAATAATCCTGTATTTAAGCATTTTGAAAAGCCAGTGTTCATCTCAAGAGGCAACCAAAATGTTCTGGAAATTAAGGTAAGAAATGCTGAAATAAGTTTTTCAATTATTCGCAAGTGCATATCAGCAGCACAGTGTGGAACAGACGTTTTTATTAAATAAAGGAAGCCCCAAGGAAGCAAGGGCAGTGAGAGCACTGTGTTCAGTACTGCATTCACCCGAGCCCAGTTGTTACAACTGAAAAGATGCAGAGGTGAAAACAAAGAAATATGTACCAGGGTGGTTGTTGGCATCAGGTAAAGTGGGAGAGGGGCTTTCCTTGCCCTCATGGGAGGACCACACTGCATCAGCTTCTGATTGCAATAAGCTGCATCACCAGTTCAGGATTAAACATGGCCAGCAGCCCAGAACCTGAAGTATGTGGTCTGTGCACGAGCCCTGGCTCTTACTGTCACATGGTTTTGTGTCCTTCCTCACAAAATATGTGGTCTGGCTTCTTTGGTTCTCTTGAGCTGAGGGAAATTCTGGCCTGTGCACAAAGTCACTCATGAGGATCAGTCACTGCTGTAGCCTAAATATTTATGGATCCATGAAAAATGCAAAGTTGATGCTGAATGCCTCTTCAAAGAGCACTGAGAATAGCCTACATAGCACTGAGAAACATCTCTTAGGAATCCTGGGCCTCCACTAGCACAGGTCGCTCTCTACTACAGTGCTGCAGAAAAAGTTAAATCCATTTTGCAAGAATCCAATTTCTTGAAATCTATTTTTTTCTGAGTTACAATATTAAATAGAAAAGGAATAAATGTGGATATTTCTAGTTTATAATGCATGCTTATGAAAATTTATTCTTATTTATATGTTATTTATATACACATCTATAATTTCTATAAAATATAATTGATAGAAATGTTTTATGGAAGACAATCAGTCTTAATGCTTGGGTCATCTCTTTGTGTGACTCTTGTATAGCTCTGTAGGCCAAAACTTCTCCCCCATCACAGTGGAGAAATCTTGAAGCTCTATGGTCTTTGAATCCAAGATAGTCCAGTGGGCCAAATTCTGAGCTGCAAGACATCAGAAGGATTACTTCAGATGTCCTGTCAGCCATGCTGAGTTCCAGCCAAACTCTGAGTATTCATCCATCTTTGCAAAGTGTTTTGGGCAAATACCAAAGAATAATTGGTTTGTTTTTGGTTTTTTTTTTTTTACATTGCTTTTATGGAGGAATGCTAGAAAGAGTTCTGGTGTGCAGGTCAACAGAGATCTGGGAATATATAGCTGCTGCATGGCTCAGTGCCTCTGTGCAACGACAGCAGTGTTTTCCAGTGTTTTCCAGGTCATGCATATCAACCAGTTGGAAAGAGGACTAATTTGAGAAGAATCTCAGAATAATGTAGATTGGAAGGAACCTCTGGAGGTCTTCATAGTCTAACCCCATTGCTCAAAACAGGGCTAAATTAAAAATTAGGTCAGGTTGCCTATGGCTTTGTATAAATGAGTTTTGAAAATCTCCAAGAATGGAGATTCTACAGCTTTAAAAAGCTCAGCTCCACTAGCCTTGCATTGTGTGTCCTATGCTTGAGCTCCCCTCCTAGCTCAGTGGCCCTCTTCTGTACCTCATCCAGTTTGTTATTATCTTTTTCTGTGGGGTTCAAAACTTGACACAGTTCTCAAGGTGTGGCTTCACAAATGCTGACCAAAATAGTACAATCACCTTCAATCTACTGGCTTCGCTGCTGCTAAAATGTGTGCTGAGCCTTCATCACTACAGTGGAATCCTGCTGCCTCATTTCACATTATGGTCCAGTGTATCAGTCATTTTCCTAAGTTTGATGTCATCTGACAGCTCAAAGACAATGCATCCTATCCCTTTGTCCAGGTTTTCAATAAACATTTTAAGCAGTATTGGTCCCAGTATCAGCCACTGGCAAATGCCACTTACTAGACTTCTAAGATTTCATCTGTGTCCAATCAGTTTTTCACTCATGCTATAGACTATCCATCCAGTCCATACCATCCTATTTTTTTTTTCATTGCTAGGAGAGATTGCATTGCACAACTTGCTAAAATCAAAGTCCACATATCCAATGCTCTTCTTTCATCTTCAGAGCAAGTCCTGTCTGCACAGAAGGTTGGTTAGGCAAAATACACTCTTGGGAAACCTGTGCTGGCTGTTCCCAATTATGTTCTTGTCCTTCCTCTGCCTGGAAGTGCTTCCATGAGGACTTGCTCTATAATCTTCACCATGACTGAGTCAAAAATTAGTTGGTTTTTTAAACTCTTTACTTTGTTTACTCTTTTATTCTCCCTGAAGAACTCTCTGGTGCTGTTTTTTGCTGGGGAAGAAAAAAAAACATTTAGATAAGAAAGGCTGACTGAGGACTGTCCTAGTGACAACTGACCAAAGTTACAGTTTTGTAGTATTGACCTGTAGTGATGGCACCCAAGGCAAATGTCTCCCTAAGCCTAATGTCCTGGTTATTTCCTGACAACCAGCTGGAGAATAGCTTTAGTGAAAGCTGGTCTCCTAGAATGAGGCATGAACAGGCACCAATTTAACATCTTCCTCTAAATAGAATTAGTTATAGTGGGGTGCTTCTATCAAAACAGTGAGGCAACTTTCATAAATTATAGTCAGGAGCCAAAAGAGCATTACAAGCCATACTGGCAACACTTTTCCCTTGCCCCGTACCCACATTCAAAAATTCACACACAAGTTTACATGCCTCATGATCATATTTTGTGCAGTAATTAAGCAAGCTCAGCATGAAATTAAATGGCAGCTTGCTTCAGTGAACAGTCTGTTCTACCAAACCAAAGTTCTTTTATCTCTTTCTTAATTAGTTTCAGAGGGGTGGAGGGAGCTTTTATCACAAGTTTTTCAATCTAACTAATCTAGTGTGACATATTTGGCTTTCATCAAATGACAGTGGGTACCGATTGAAATGTTCTGTTTGGTTTCCCCTGATGACCACAAGATGTTTTTGTAAGAAAATGTTATACACAAGAAAACATTAGGTTTTCTATTTAAAACACAGTCAAGGCACTGTGTGCCACAAATGCCAAAACACTATCCTTGTCTTCAGTGCCAGCCTCTCAACATCCCACATCACTGTCTTCCTTTGCCACGGACATGGCTTTTTCAAGTGTCTTGGTGCCCACCATGCCCCAGTCAGAGGGGTCATGACAGAGTGGCTTTAGACAACTCTCTGCTTCCATGCCATGAAGATACCACTTCAGAAGTGCTCCCTTCCCCTGCCAACATGGAAAGCTGTCAGGGTAGGAGAAATTCTGGTGTTTCACTGCTGAGTCTCTTGAAGAGGAGAGAGTCCACTTGCTGCCTCCCTTAGAAGCCGCTGATCCAGACCTGCAAGCTGGGCTGCTGACAGCTCAGTGCATCCTAGTTGTGAAAAAACCCCAAAGAAACCAACAAATAAATAAGAAAATAAAAACATCTTTCTCCAGTTAGCCCAGAGGCCTGGCCCATTCTGGGGTTGTGATTGTGATTGTGCACTAAGCTGGTGCAGGGACTCTGTGCATTATTCCAGAGGAGGCTTAGGCATGGGCCACCAGTAACTAAAGTGTATTTATAAATATAAATCTTCCACTGAAGAAGTACATAGCACAGTTGTAGCTCAATGTGTAACAACTGTGTTGCTACACAGCACATCTGAGGTCTTGGCTATGCTCTGGCACTGAAAATTCAGAGTAGGACAAGACTTACTGTATTGCCTACTCTATCCCTAAGCCAGTGCAAAACATTGTTCATGAGACAATCTTAAGGAAATCTTTCTTATTTATAGGCCACTCTATTGTCAAACTTCTTCCACATTGCATAGGAAATTGTTACTCTTGAAAC
Organism: Lichenostomus cassidix; assembly: GCF_008360975.1. Lineage (NCBI taxonomy): Eukaryota > Metazoa > Chordata > Aves > Passeriformes > Meliphagidae > Lichenostomus > Lichenostomus cassidix. The sequence goes on along the minus strand of NC_139480.1, from coordinate 23,824,195 downwards.
CTGAACCAAAAGAGAGCAATATGGCAATTGGTATTTTTGAGCAAGCTGAAGAAGAGCCTCTGCAGCTGCAGTAATTACTCATTCTTCCCAAGTCAACCTGCTCACTCTGCTTAGGAGCCTCAAAAGTGCTTCTGACACAATTTCAAAGTTTCCACACCTTAGTTTGCAGTTCTCCTGCTGCATTTAGACTTTCAGACAAGTTATTCCCATCTCTCTAAAGTTGTGAGGTGGTTGTGCTATCAGATTGAGTTGCAACAGCTACCCAGTACAGTAATGAATTTCTCTAGCTTGCATTCGATGGCATTGCTCCCCAAGAAGGCAGTAATACCCATTTGAAAAGAGGAAATTTTTTTCCCAGTTCTCACAGGAGCCAGTTTCCTCCTTTTCTTCAAATTGTAGGCAAATTCTGTTGTCCCGAGAAGAGGAAAACCACCACTGAAAGAGTTTTGAAACTCTTAGTATATTTAGATATCATAGTGAATATCTTTGAAGCTATAACATATTAATGATAACATAATGGTCATAGTAGTAAGTAAAAGCTACCATCTTTATACGTGGGTAAGGACCACCTTAGGAAACATCACTATGATTTCTTTTTTTCCATTAGGGTAAGTATCAGTTTCAGTGGAGAAAAAAATTCTAGGCTTTGGTGTAGAAGAAGAGACCACTCAACCACAGTCTCTAGGATAATATCTTTATCCTGAAAATGGAAAAATTAATTTGAGTCTTTTGAGGTATATCATTCAGAGGAAAGATTTGTCACAATCTGCCGCAAGTCTCCATACTAATTAGCAATAAGCTTTCACGTGCTCCCTGGCCCAGGAATATTTTCTTACTTAGCACCAAACAGAATGGCTCCAACTAGACATAAATAGAGTGTGAAATGGACTTTTGTGGCCAGCAATTAAAAAGCATTTACCTGGGGTGTGGCTTTGCCATCAAAATATGACATTAAATTGTCTCTCTTATATGTTTATTACACTTTTCCTTGGGTTCAGTCTCATTCTGCAGCAGATCTAAAATGTATGCCGACGTAAGATTATTTTTTGCCCCTCAGAATGGGATTCTTGTTTCCTTTCTAATATACAAGGCTTCATAGTGGTGTCAGCTGGGATGCCTTCCTCCCTTCTCATGGAAAACTCCCAGGTCCAGCCCATATAAATAGCCTGTATTAGTCCTACACTCCCTTCTCCCCTTCTAATCCCACTTAATATGCCTCTTGTTTCATCTTGAGCTGGGCTGTACATGGGCTAGGGCAGCTTCTTAAATAGAGATGCACTCCTGAGAACAAAAGATCTTAAACTTGGCCTTTGGATTCTACTATCACAATATCAGAAGGAATGATTTTTCATCCAAGTCGGGGATATGAGAGCTGGTTTACTTAGTATGGAGTGCAATTATCATGCTCTCATTTTTACCAAGGTTTTTTTCCTTTTTGGTCTCTGGAACATGATTTTAACAGACTTGTGTATTGTTATAATTAATTACTTCTTTTTGAAAGCTTCACTTCTGCTGCCATAACCATTTGCAAAACAAAATGTTTGAGATGCCTTTAGCTTGTGGATAATATAATGCCAGTTTTGTGTAAACAACAGCGTTACGTAAAGCATCCCTTCTTGCACAAATTATACAAAAATCTAAACAGGACCAACAGGATTAATCCCTCAGACATTTACATTTTTAGAAATCTATGTGAACTGTATGAGTGTTAGTGACAGCAGATTTTATCTGTAAACTTTACCATCCTACCCCGGCTTGTCTGTCAAAGTCCCACTTTCATGAAAAACCTTATTACATGCATATTGACAGGACAGTGTAAATTCATATTAGTCTTTTATTTCACAATTTATTTTCCATTAAAAACATTTTCCAAGCTTGTAACTACTTAAATTTTATGAGATGGTTATGTAATATGAAATTGATTTTTTTTTTCCAAGGGAAATTATATTGATTCAGAAGCTGTTAAAGGCGAGGTGCTAAAAGTTGGAAATAAAAGCTGCGAAAACCTTCTCCTGCAGTCGGAATCAATTCTGTGTACAGTTCCCAGTGATCTCCTGAAATCCAACAGTGAGCTAAATATAGAGGTGAGGCAACTACACCACACGTGAGATATTAATGCCATTTTTATTATCATTCACAGTGTCACTATTGAACCAATAAAATTTAAGCCTAAGCCTGTGCTTACAGAGGTATCTCTATCCCTGTTTGTTTGGGATGGAAATTCAAATAATATCAACTATTTTAAAATAAGTATTATTGTCATTGTTATTATGACCTGTTTGTACAGAGAGTTTCTGGAGCCTTAGGCACAAAGTAGGACCTGAACTAAGCACAGAAATAAAATTATAGTTATTAATCCAAACACAAGAGGAAACATGGGGAAGAATAAGAAGCTATAATGAAGTTTGGAACACACAAGCCCTTTTTTCAACAAAAAATTCTGCTCCAGTCAAGAGGATCTGATCCTTCCTGAAAGATGTTTTTGTCTGCATTTTATAATTTCATGTCAATTCTTTTTATAAGAAAGGACAAATGTAACTTAGAACAAATGTTTGAGTCATTGCTCTAGAGGTGGTCTCACTAGAGTCATTCCGTGTGCTACTGCAAATTTAAATTGTAGACATACTGATTTATGGAATAAGACATAAATCTTTCAATACATTTGTATTTTTTTAAACACTTATAAATGGAAATTGGAATGGGATTACCTTTAAACTGCACTCTGATTCACTGAAGACAGTGGAGACTTTGCTGGTCATGTAAGTCTGATTAGGACCAAAGTCTATGTAAGCTCTTTGAAGCCGGAACATCTATTTTTCTATGTCTTTATGGAGTTCTTCCAGGATCCTGGGCTGTGAATGATATTCCTTTATGCTACTGCAATCTAAGTAAACAGTAATAACTAATTTGATTTATTAATATGGTAACTAGTAATTTATTTTATTTTTTTTTAATTAAGTATAAAAGTTAAGATTAAATTTCTTGGTTATGTCAGGCAAACTATAAAATCAGATGCAGCTCTCCTTTTGGTGAATGTTTCCCAGACTTCTAAGTGCCTGGTTTCATATAAGACTTGTGCACAGGTTGCATTCAGTTTATATGTTGTATTTTTACATGTGCAACCAGGACTGACACTGCATTCAATTAGTTCTGCTATGTGATATTTTCTTAGCCTCTAAGACACAGATATGTGTGACATGTTTCATGCCTAGAAAAGAACAAAACATAAAGGGGTTAAATAAGGTTTCTGCTTGTTTACTGGCAAGGAGACTCAGAAATTGTAGTCTGCCCAGCGAAGAAGAAAATTTGCTCTTTTGACGGGCAAATCCATCATTACAGTACCCAGAGGGATGAATTCCACAGGAGGAAGAGAAAAGATGGCCAAATGCATTCCAACTGACTGAGCTAGTGCTGTGTGACCTAAAACAGTTTTTCCCTGTTAGCTGCTTGGTGTTTGTTTGGTTGTTGATTTTTGGGGTTGGTTTTTTTGTTTTGTTTTGTTTCTTTAAACTGTCAACAAGCTAGAAGCTGGCAAGGGACAGGCTCATGTGACCTTGGGAACTAAAATGCAAGCATGCTGTCAACAAGAGAGGGAGTTTGATGTTACAGCGTATTTTTGCCAGAAGGACACATATTAAAGACAGTTGGGCTATCTTTTTCAATGTAACTTTCAGCCCATATATCCATAGGCTGATTCCGTTCACTATTTGAGTAAAAGTATGAATTTAACATTTTGAATCTGGTAGCTGTGGGACCCTGTAATCCAGAGTGCATCTGAGTTCATGCTTTGTGTGTGGTGTATCAAATACAGAGCTGTGTCACTACCAGAGCTCTTGAAGGTGAGTAATGAGTCATAAAAATGTAGATCTGTTTTTGTGTACACCAATATGACAATTTCTCCACTCCCAGTGTCTTATCACAGTACAGCATCACAAAATCAAGATTTAATACATATGGGACATATCAGCTCATATTTTAGTACTAATAATCTAGTTCTTACTTGTCTTTGGAAATCATTACACTATTTTTTTTCTTGTTATTTCAGTGGAAGCAAGAAGTTTTGTCAACAGTTATCGGAAAAGTGCTGATCCGGCAAGATCAGAATTTCACAGCACTAATTGCTGGAGTTCTTTCAACATCAGTCTTAATTTTTATCTTTCTGGTATTTTTCCTCTGGAGAAGGAAGAAGAAACAAATTAAAGGTCCATCATAATCAGTCTCATCAAATAACTCCATTATTATACCTTAGATTTTAAAAACTGACATAATTTTGTGTTTTGTTTAACTGCCACACGCTGCCCTTTTGTAACCTGTCAGCAGATGTTTCACAATCAAGTCTCAATGTTTAGTTGAATTTCAGTGCTTGGCAAGAGCCTGAGCTGGGTGAAGAGCCACATTATGCCTTAAGCAGAAAGATTTCAGAGGAACTCTGAGCTATTAGGAAAACTTAGTAACTTCTCTTCCCCAATCAGCTTTGGAAGAGAGGATGAGTAAATAATATGCATGGAATCACAAGTACGTCAGCTTCATCCAGTTGCCTTGCATTCCTCCAGGCTGTACCTGAGTTGTGCAAGACACAGAGCACTGCAGTCTCCTGGTCTCTTGTTCCCCCAAATCAGGAACTTGGTCAGACTGGTTCCTCTGTGTCCCCTGTGTCTGGGTTCCCTTCCAGTCGGAGCTGCCACACTATGTAAGGTGGGAGGAGGATGGCAGCTAGTGTATAACCAAGTCTTGTCCTGATGCAGTATCACAGTCAGACAATAAAGCTGGCCCTAGAGTCTTCAAAGCTGTCTTTGGTCTTCCAGTATGGCCAAGAGTGTGTGTTCAACACAAGATTTTTTTGCAGAAAATCTTGCTCCTTTCAAATAGCTCAAGTTCAAGTCCTGCATGTCCACCACAGCAACAACCTGACCCTCTTCCCAGCAGAGCAGAGCATGTAAATTTAAATAAATAGATAAATTAGTACTGGCATACCAAAAACATGAGGATTTTCTAATACTCCTTTCTCATCCCTTTTCAGATCTGGGAAGTGACCTAGTGCGTTATGATGGCAGAGTGCACACTCCTCACCTGGACAGGCTGGTGAGCGCAAGGAGCGTAAGTCCAACAACAGAAATGGTTTCAAGTGAATCTGTAGACTACAGATCAACTTTTCTAGAAGGTATGCCTCTATTAGGAATCTGTGTGGAGGATATTTTATACATCTTGATTTCCATGGATCTTCAGATGATAGCTACTTTGATCAGTATCCTAATTTCAATTTCTCACCTCATTTGTCTGTGTCTGCATTTTTGGGATTCTCATGTGTTCACAGCCTTGCTATTTTGACTGAGCTTCTCAGGTGCTTCCCAAGATTAAGATGCAAAGGATTTTTACTTGTACTCAGGTTGGAGGAACAAATAAAATGCTATTACTAACAACTCTCTAGAAGTATGCTCCACAATTTATTAGGAGCTAGTGTATAAAATGATTCTGTGTTATCATGAGAGCCATCACACCATGCACAAATCCACTCTGAAAATCTGAGTTTAAGGACAACATCAAGTGGCTGTAGGTTTGGTGTGTCTCAGTGACTTCCTACAGTTATCATAAAGCAGTTCTGTTGGCCCAACATGGGATTTGGAATTTTGTAAACTGATATTCTTTTGTCTGTTAATGCCCCTCTTGTAAAATGGGACATTGTATAATGCAGAAATGTTAATTTTTTAAATTAAACTAAAAGGATATGAAGACTTTGATAAATTGATCATGTGTGCTGTTATGCCAGTCTCAGGCAAAAATATATATATCCTATGCCAAATACATTTTTGAGCTGATTTTAAATTCGGTATTCTACAGAAGATCAGTCTGCTACACTGACCATAATATGTTAGGCTGAACAACTCCTTTAAGACATGTGGAGAGCATTTGCTGTGATTAGCATTAAAGAGCCTTTATCTATTAGGAGTTACCATATTATGGTGAGTGAGATATCACAGATATTTGTTAGTCTTGGTATAGACAGTATCTTGTACTATTTCAGGTGCTGCCATATACACCACAATAGAAATCACTCCAAATCCTTATTCCACCTTTGCAAGCCCCAGTCACAGAGCTATTTGAGAGATAAGCCTGTTCCCAGCTTTCCATATCATTCTTTAATTGCTGCCACCAGCTCATACAGGAAGTCTCTTGATTGAAAAATTTCCAAAGGGAAAGGAAAGCCTGTGCTACTGGTTAAAAGGGAAAGTGGTACATGAGACAAAACTATGCAAAGATCCTTGGTGGAAGGTAAATCCACAGTGGTCCTGAGGCCACTCTGTACTGGCAAAGCACAGTGGGGAGTGCATCCAAGAAGGGGATGTGTTCACCTAATGTTCCTGTAGCAATGTTTATGTCAATACTATCAAAGAATAAAATAAAAGAAACATTTGAAAACAAGCAGGTATACATTTAGCAGCTGCAAAAACTATTTTGCAGCCATGGCTAGATTATTTTGCTGTGATTAATAAATAGATATTTGCCCTTTGTCACAAGTAAACTCATGTGTAAGTGGAGGAGTTGGTATTCTTGCTCCTAGATAAAATAACAGAGTTTTTCTCAGCACTCAGAGTGATAAAAGCACTTTATGAAGATTTCACAACTTTTATACAGAAATAAATAAAACATGTCTGTAAAATATCTTTTACTTGTTGTAATAAAATACCTGATCATTCCTGTTGGTAAATTTACTTCCCCTTTTTTTGTTTTTGACCCTGGATTAAATTCAGCTCATCAACTCCACTGAAATCATTCCAGACTGAAATTGTTGTAAATTAACCATAGTTCTTTCATTCAGTCACACAAAATACTAGGATAAAGGTTCTAAACAAAACCAATTGGAAATACCTGAACAACGTGCTGTTCCTTAAAAAAACCCAAACAAATAGATACTCCTGGATTTACTGAAATATTTTAGTTTCTGCTATATCAGATGGCTCATGTTATTTTCATGAGTCGCACCAACTGTATTATCTTCAGCAGTTACAGGAAATGAATCACCTCTAGGCATTTCCCTGGTTGAATATTTACCATTGGATAAATATAACTAGTCACCAGCACTTTGGAAACTTCATGAAATGTAAATTAGAATTAGAACAAATTAATTTTACCAAATTAGAATATGACAATAATAAAAGGTTTCATGTTTTTAATTGTTCACTACCTCCTTCTCCCATATTGCTGTCATTTTTCTGTTTTACCCTTGTTACTCCCTATTACTAGAAATGCTATAACCTCTATTTGGCAAGAACTGACAAGGCTTCATTCCATCTCCTCAGAAAAATGGAAGTTTTGCCATTTACTTTCATAAAAGTAGAGCTGAGACAAGCATAAGTTTCTAGTGACATGTTTTTCCTGGAGTCTGGCAGATTACCAATGCATATTTTCATTTTCCCTTTGTGACCAAAACTTCCACAATGCCAAGCCACTTCCAAACTGATAAAATCAAACTTTGCTTACCAATGCAATAAAACTCTTCATTTTTCAAGGAGAAGTTTGAAAGGATTATAACAGTTTCCGTTCATCTTGCAGATCAGTTTCCAAGCATGTCTCAGAATGGATCGTGCAGACCTGCCCAGTATCCTCACTCTGACCTCTCCCCAATTCTGTCTAGTGGAGACTCAGATTTAGCCAGTCCACTCCTCCAAACTAATGTCCACATCGACATCAGTGCCTTAAATCCTGACCTGGTCAAAGAAGTGCAGCATGTGGTAATTGGTGCTGACAGTCTGATTGTGCATTTCAGCGAAGTAATCGGAAGAGGTGGGTACTGCAACTCTTGTATTGCAAACTACTCGTCTGTTTGCAGACCCATTCATTATAAACCATTCTGAATAAGGTGTCTACACAGAGATCGTTTCAAGCTTTTTACCTCTAATAGCATTGCATCCCATGCACTGAATCAAGGGGGAATGAAGGGGCTCTCCTTCGAAGTCAGCTGAAGGACTGTGCATTTGATCAGTTGGAGAAGACACCATCAGGAGGAAGGAGTCTGCCAACTAATGAGGCTCTTTTGAACTCAGGGACTTGCTGGCTCCCCACCAGCTGCCTCACTCTCACCCTTTTCCAGGCTACAGAAAGCTCAGCCAGGGCTTCTGAGTGAATCTGTGGTGCAGGAGTGAATCTGCCACAGGGTATTACATGAAACCTAAGGCCCACACCTAAAAGGAGGGGGATGCTGAGGCAGGAACACAAGGGACCTTAAACTTGAAGCCTATTATCTGTCAGTATTGCTGCACGACACAGGAGAGTGCTGCAGTCATTAGTGCATTCAGTAAAAGTCCCCATGGCCCAGGTGAAATGCCCACACCCCTTTTCCCTCCACAAGTTTCCCCCAGTTCTGAGGAATTCGCGGCCTGTTTCCTCCCAGCAAATGCTCATCATTCCACCTCATTCCTCTCTCATGCCAGCTGCAGAAATATGTGGCTCCTGATTCACATCCCCTTATTTTTGTCTCTGATTTAGAAAGTCTCCTATTTTTTGAAATTTCTCTCATCACTTCTATTCCTCTACATCTTCATAAGCAAGTTCCTTTCACTTTTCATAGCCCAAGCCAGTATTTCTATTAGGGACATTTGTTAAACTGTATGATTGAGTACCTATTAGCAACCAAAGTACAAACTGAATTTTCAGTATTTCTACAGATCATGCATGACAGGTCTCTTGTTGAGTATAAGAATACTGATAAAAAATTGGATATAAATTATATTCTTAATGTCTCTTCTGCAGAAAAAGAGCCACAAATCAAACAAACAAACAGTCATTGTGTTTCTCTTCTATGTATTACACTTCATCATTCTCAAAGCAAGGGTGGGCCTTTTTCTTTTCTTTTTTGTTTTGGAAAACTCCAAGTAATTTCCCTTTTTTTTAATGTTGAAAAATATCTGGAATGACACCAAGATAATTAACCATTTTAAATTTTCTCCTTTATAACTAGAAATGGGCCAAACCCCAAAATATTTTAGACACACCCATCCAAGCTTTAGGATTTGTGCCCAGGCTCCAAGCAATCTGTGGTCTGATGGGATTTTAGTTGCTTTTATAAAACAAACTTTGGATTAATTTTGCCTCAAGCCAAAAGCAAAGCCAACTGAGCTCTGACCAGAGCTTATGACTGGAACATAGTAGAATTAATCAGATAGTCTTGTTCTCTGTAGAACTCACATTAAGAAAAAAAATATTTTGCTTTCTAACTGCAAGTATTAGTATTTTAAAAGTGTCCAATAAACAGTTCATCTGTGAAAGAAATCCACAACTGCATGTACATAACTTCATTTGGAGCAATTAATGCATGAGCCTGGAGCTCAAATGTTACTGCTCCCAAACTAGTCAGCCTGACTTCCCGTAGTGGATTTTGGTAGACTACACCATTTGCTTGGCAGGAAAGCACAGGATTTGTGTGTCCCTGGCAGTTCATTTCACTGCTTAGGCCATGAGAAAGAAGGCAAATTTTGCTATCATCTCTCAGAGATATTTTATGCTTGGAACTAGGCCATAGAAAAAACTGCCAAGTGGTGTCATCAGTCTGTGATCAGTAGAGCAACTCCCAAACCATCCACAGCCAACACATTGCTTTTAACATTCAACATTTTCCATGGAGTAGCAAGACTTTAGAGACTGTAAGCCCAGAGTGGCTGTCCTTTCCACTGAAGATGCATCAAGTTTGTACAGTCCAGTGGACCACACAACATATGCTTGCAGATCACTGGGAACCACCAATCCAGTGGTCATGTTGGCTTCTAACTGCTCCCTGTCATTCCAGGTGCCCTCCTTTGACACCTGTGTCACAGGAGAATGTGGTGGGAATGGCCTCACATAGGTTTTATGTGCATAGCCATTACAAGAACATAAAATATTTGTGGCACCAGCCTTGTCAGTATTTATACTCTCCATTTAGGTTAAGAAGTACCAATTATGCTGCAAATAGTGTTTTCATTTTATGTAGTGGTGGTTTTAGTAATGGTGGTTTTATGCAATGGTGGTTTTATATAATGGTTTTATGTGTTAGTTAGGAAATATACATTACAAATGTTGGGAATTGGACAGAAATGGAGTGTGATCACTTTCTTACAGTATAATTGCTGCCCAGTGGAAAATACCAAAAAGCTAACTTTACTTCTTAAAGCTAATATTGCATTTTTTTTTACACAGGACATTTTGGCTGTGTGTACCATGGGACATTGCTGGATAACGATAGCAGGAAAATTCATTGTGCTGTGAAGTCACTGAATAGTGAGTTACATGTTTATTAGTGAAATATTGCTATTAATTCCAAAGATAACTGCGGTAAACCGATAAATTACAGTGAAGTATACATTCACAAGCAAAGATTCGTAGTTGCAGCTGAATCAGATCTATCTTTGGAGCAATTCCAATTACTTCAGATTACCACAACACATTGGCATATATTTTTACATCAAATGAAATGTACATATATTTCTTCTACAAAGAAAAGAACACTTTTCTTTGGAAAATAAGGGAAAGGAAGTGTCATTTTTTTATTCTACTGAATACTGAAGATTTGGGTTTGGAAGGTAAATTGCTGAAGAGTGGGCAAAGCTGCTGGAAAAACAGGAAGATACTATAACAACATTTATTAAGGACTTTACTCAAGTGACGTTATTTAATTTTAAATAATTTATAATAAGAAATGGAGAAACAATTAAAATCACCAACATCCTGTATTTGGTCATTGTAGGAAAACCAATGCACATAACCTGGTTGTAATGTGGGAGGTAGGGAGCATGTTTGTAGTCTCTCATTATCACTTTATTGAGCAATGACATGCTGTAGAGAAATGAACCCTAGTTTGTTTCTGTTTCTTTTAAATAACTCATTTTACTACTGAATTTCTCAGGGATTACAGACCTGGAAGAAGTAGCTCAGTTTCTGAAAGAAGGAATAATCATGAAAGATTTCACTCATCCCAATGTTCTGTCGCTCCTGGGAATCTGTTTGCCCAATGAGGGATCCCCATTAGTCGTTCTTCCGTACATGAAACATGGAGATCTTCGAAACTTCATTAGGAATGAGACTCACGTAAGTATATGGTGAGGTATAAACAGTAATGCAAGTCTGGCCACGCCCTGCTCCAACACCACACCTTATAAACTCTCATAATTACATTACGTCTGCAACTTGCTGCTGTAACTACACCTTAACCTTTAGCACTTGCTTAGTCTGGCATAGAGCCCAGCCACAGCACTGCCACTCCTTCCCCTCCCCCTCAAATTCCTCTCTAGAATGTTTCCCAGAAATTATCAACAATAAGTATTTCTCATTTCCCATCCATAAGCCTCTTTATAAACAAATGTGTTTATGAGCTCTAAGTCAAGGGGCCCAATCATCTGCTGGTTTAAACTGGTACATCTCTGTTACTTCAGCACAGATGGGGCAGTTGTCAACATCTGCTCTTCCAACTCCTAGGTAAGGCATCTCCATGTCCAGCTAGTGTCACGGTCCCTTTATTATCAATATTTTTTCTTCTTATCTCAAGAAAGAAAAACAGTAACTGTTATACAAACTATGAGTACTCTCTTATCAGCGATCTTCCCCATTTCCATTGAAAGATTGTAGATTCCTCAAATGTGCCTCACTTTCTCTCAAGTATGAGACCATAGGTCTTACCTCAGCTAGTGTAAGCCCACTTTACACTGTAGTATTTCACCTATTTCACAGTGCTAGGACAATATAAAGTGACTTCTGAGCCAATAGGATTTTGTCCTTGCTTTTATGGCAATCTGCAATAGCCAGTACAATTTTAAAAAGCCCTATTTCAACAAAATTTTGGAGGAGTTAAGCTTTCTGAGGTAGGGACTTCTTCCTATTTGAGCTTCTTTCATTCTACAATCACCAGGGCCCTTGTCTCTATATAGTGCCGTGGTCCTTCCTGAAATGAATGGAATAATGACCACAGTTAAATCAGATTGTTCCACGTAAGAAAATTATAAGGATCAATGTTGGCAATACAAAAAATCTGTGGGATCCTTACTATTACAGAACAAGTCATATGACTGGATAAAAGATTTACAGGTTTAATTTTTGACTTATTTTGGTATTTAACATTTTCAGTATCATCTCATCATGTAGGCCAATATAAAGAGTTAACAATCATTGCTGAAAATCTTGCTCTGGTAACTGCTAAGGTCTCATTTACCTTTTTCATGGTATCACACTGATGCACGTACTTTGTCTTAAATAGGACTTTCGCTTTTCTTGGTCATCTCCACGTGATGAGCTCCAAGGTCATAGTTAGTAACTTCTACTGGGTTACATACTATCACTCTTTAAAGTGTGTGAATTTTGTGTATCACCTGTGATGCTGAGGTTTCAGCATTCTGTTCCACTTCCCAGCCCAGGTTATGCTGCTTATGCTGCAAACTCTACTCTTCTGGAGACTGTCAGCTCTTTTGTTTTCTTATAGTATGTTTTCTCACTGGAGGTAAGAAGTTGACCTAAACTTAAACCAGTTTCACTGCAAGCACCTGTCTTGATCATTCTGGTAGCAGGAGAGGTGTGTAAAACCTAAAGAGTCACAGCATAAAGCAGTCTGATCCTTAAGCTTCTGCATTCATTATATCATAACTGTTTGTATTTTACAGAATCCAACAGTAAAAGATTTAATTGGATTTGGCCTTCAGGTCGCAAAAGGAATGAAATACCTTGCAAGTAAAAAGTTTGTCCACAGAGATTTGGCAGCAAGAAACTGTATGTAAGTACAAATATCTACTCTCTGCCACATTATCACACTCTTCTGTGTAAAACAGTGAGATGAGATAAATTAAAGTTTCCAGGATTTTGCTTTTTTTCATCAAAAGATGGTGGTTTTTTCATTGCTCTGCAATTATACTGATGTTTGTCTTGCATGCTGATGAGCTACTCATCTTGCTAAGGGCTCATTTCTTACACATAAGCTTTTTTTGAGTGTGAGAAATAAAAAAAGCTGAGGTGAAAGTGTAGCTTCTCAAAGTCATTGGTTAGAGTTTAAAAGGCATCTCCTAAGGGAAGTTAAACTGCTGTTGCCTCAACTTGCTGTGCTTCCACCCAAGCTCTTCAGAAGCAGAATGTCTCTGCTGCCACACCTAACCAAGAGGGAGAGGAACACAGGGGAACTTTGTGAGAAAAACAGGAGCACAAAGAAACACCAGTGAGACCTCTTGACAGTAGTTTTTCATTGCATGAGTATGAGCTTACATTGGCTCAACTGTGCACATAAATTAACATTCAAAGAATCTTACTAGTGTCTGGGAAGCCAGACAGTTCAGTTCCCACAAAGACGAACTGATACAGGAGTTGCCAATATGATTATGCTGATTTATCACCGATGTTGTGAATTAATGAGGCACAGCCTTAAACATTAGAGTTTATTTTTAGCACATCATAAACTGGAACTCCGGATGCAAAAAGGTTATTAACCTTTGACATCAGATGTCTTATTTTTTTTTCAAGGGTGCACACCTGTGCAGCTGAAGAGACTCTGAAAAAGAGCATTTTCTTACAAGTGTAGGTTTTTTAAGGGATGAAAAAAACACAAGTGACATGATTTTCAAGTTTCCTAAGAAGAAATTAGTTGTGTTACTGGACTAGTTCATCTAATCAAAGTCCGAATAATGGCAACAGGACATTCTTCTTAGCCTACTGTCTGTTCCTTGGGTGAGGAAGGAACAACTCTCAGGGTGTCTCACATGACCCCTGAATAACTACTTTTGTATTTCTATATGGTTCAGCACTTCAGAGCCTGCAGAGCTGCTGCCAAAAGACCCACTTTCCCCAGCGGCCATGTGCAATCCAACACTCAGAAAGCACAGGCCCTGCCACAGTGATGATGTCTATCAGAAAGGAAGCCAGCACGCAACTATAGGAACTCTTAACTCTATTCCACTATCCTGGAAGTGGTGCAGGAACCTGCTGTGGCATAAACTGTTTCCTGTTGACCCATCAAAGGTCCCTCCTACTGCCTTTATCAGATTTAGTTATAACATCAGTAAATATAGCACATGGTTGTGTCCCATGCAGAGGGACTTCAAACAGACCAGAGTTGTCCAGACAGAAAACTCATAAATTCAAGACAGGGAAATGTCATGTGTAGACACTGAGAGAGACAGGATCATTTAGCCTAGAGAAGGTTCAGAGGGATCTTATCCATATGTATAAATACCAGATATGGTGGATTAAAGGAGAGGAAGCCAAATTCTTCTAAGTGGTGCCCAGGGACAGGCCAAGAGGCAGCAGGCATAAATTGAAATAGAGAAAATTGCATTTAAACAAAGAGGGAAATGCTTGATTGTAAAGATGTTTGAATACTGGCTCAGGTTGCCAGAGAGCTATCCTTGCAGGTATTCAAAACTCAGCTGGTCATGGTCCTGAGCAACCTGCAGTAGCTGACCCTGCTTTGAGCAGGGGAGCTGGTGGTGAACTAAATGATCTTCAGGGGTCCCTTCCAACCTCACCCACTCTGTGACTGTGTGATTCTGTAAAGAAGCCCAAAAGGAAGCGTTTGCTATGACTAGGTCTGCACTGTAATGAAGGACGAGCTTGAACATGCCAACACCCACACTCTGCCCGTGACAATGATACCACTTATCAGGACAAATCCAAGCTCAGGAGAAGCAAAGCTAGTCTTCTGTTATCGCTGAGCTGTAACCCCAATAGAACTTTAGTTTTGCCATCATTTTCCCCCAGAACAGACACCAAACCCATCCTTAGTTACAGGACTACTATTATTATATAAAGGCAGTCACTGATACAATGATGTATCCCTCCTTATCAAAACTGATAGTAAGTAGGAAAGGTAAGTAGGAAAGGAAAGCCTTGACTTGGAAATAAAAATGAGCAGGTTTTAAGGATACAGAAGAAAATACACTGTGGAAGAAATGATGTAACACTCAATCAGGATGCACAGGCTATTAGCAAAAATCTTTTTATGCATAGCAATTGTTTTAAAATAACTCTAATTCAAATTGTATTATCAAAATAATATCTGTAATTTCCTGAGTTCATTCACTGTGTTAAATAGATGTCAAATATACTTTGCTGCATTTTTTGTTTCACTGTTACACTAGTTCATAGATCCAAAATAAAGTACTGCCATCCAAAGTCACAGTCTCAAAAATGCAAGTCAGTCATTATAATCCACCATCATGGTAAATCTTGCCTGTTCAGTTGCAAATAATACATTTTGTCATTTCTCTAGGTTGGATGAAAAATTCACTGTCAAGGTTGCGGATTTTGGTCTTGCTAGAGATGTCTATGATAAAGAATACTACAGTGTGCACAATAAAACAGGAGCTAAACTGCCAGTGAAATGGATGGCATTAGAAAGTTTACAAACTCAGAAGTTCACGACAAAGTCAGATGTGGTAATGTACAAACATATTTGTATCACCTATTTATTTCTTTTATATTGCCTGAGGTGTCTTTCTAGTACTTAATGAACGGACTAATTCCAAATCAAAAATTATTTTTGAATCTAACTTTAGTTCACATAAGAATAAAAGACTCTTTCTACATCCAGAAAGTGTATTTGTCCTAATCACAAAGCAACAAGTTGTTGACCTGGTTATATCTTACTGCTCACAAAAGAGTTAGGAGTTTAACCCTGTTCCAAGGGAAGCTAAGGACATTCCAAGAAGCCAAGTTGGAGCTGAATCCTGCTATAGGAGGGGCTCTGGAAAGCTTGATGGCACAGGTTAACTTGCAGACTCGTAAAAGTTAATAGTTCTCAAAAATACTTTATTTGCTTTATAAATACTTACTGGCTGCCTACAGCAATCTTAAGTATAACCTGGCTACTTATGAAGAAAAAATTGTTAAGATGAAGTCAGTTGGGATCACTTTATATTTTAGCTTTTCTTTCAATCCAGATTTAGATTAGCCTGTGATGCATAGCATTTTCACCATGTATATTGTCTTCAGTGTGTGTTTTCACAGAGTTAGTCAGATCATCAGCTCATGTAAATTGGCAGAGCTCCATTAACCTCAAAAGAGGTCTGCCAGTTTATACCAGCAAAGTAGCAGACCTATAGCCTTTTATTTTCTTTCATTTACCTAGCTAAGATTCTCTGGCTTTTATTTAAGTGGCTTCTCAAGTCTCTACAGCATTTATTAGCCCACTTAAAAGAAAGCTGAATGCAGTAAAGCAACTTTTCAAAGGGAAAATCCATGCAGTTGAATGCTTAAATCGGTCAAGACATCTTCTAAAACAGGAATATAAAACCCTCCAACCCTTTAACTTATTATTTCTTTCTTTGTTTTCTTAGTGGTCCTTTGGTGTATTGTTATGGGAACTTATGACACGAGGGGCACCACCTTATCCTGATGTAAATTCTTTTGATATAACTGTTTACTTACTACAAGGAAGAAGGCTGCTGCAACCTGAATACTGTCCTGATCCACTGTAAGTAAATAGTTTGCAAAGGCTTCTGCAAATGCTGATGATTCTGGTACTATAGTAATTGAGACTGTGTGAAGGAAGAGAGGGGTTTTTTTCTTTTTATGTGATTTCATAATTGAACACTTCTTTTATTTGAATGACAGGTATGAAGTCATGCTGAAGTGCTGGCATCCGAAACCCGAAATGCGTCCAGCATTTTCTGAACTTGTTTCAAAAATATCAACAATCTTCTCCACTTTTGTTGGGGAACACTATGTTCATGTCAATGCTACTTATGTCAATGTGAAGTGCATTGCTCCCTATCCTTCTCTTTTATCATCACAAGACAACACAGACATGGATGTTGACACATGACGGGTATGTCTGAAATTGAGGAAAATCCATTCTTAGTTGAATGAACAAAAAGCAAAACATTTTGTCCACTAGTTTTTACTGCCCAGTCTTTGTGAGAACACTGTTGCACACGTTTATGTTGTTACCCAAGTTGCACTAGTACAAGGACAGGATATCATATTGTTTAAGAATATGGGATTCCATAAACCATCACAGTAATTTCCAAGTATTTGGACAACTGCATCAATTTACCAAATGGAAATGTGATGTGCTACCATCCAGAGCTAGTTCCCACAAACTGTCATTAATATGCGTTCAGACCCAAGGACAAAGATTTATCATTAATGCCATGAAAGTAGAATATCAATCAGTGTGATTGGAAGGACTATTACTGTGCATGTACTTTAGGATAACGAGCAGTGCAGAAATAGTTTTCATACAAAAGGTCAGGAAAAGAAATAAGAGTTACAAGAGTTCAAAATGTATATTCTTCCCACATGGGGAAAACTTTGGATTTTTGAACCATTCCAACAAGGTTTCTAAGAACCTACACAGCTAAGACAGCCAACCTCATTGTAAGTGTCTTAACAGAAATCAAAATCAAGAAATGGTGTGCAGTAAAATAAGTATAGAAAAGTACGATTGTGTAGGGAGTAGGTGAGGAAGGTCAAGGCAAAACTGGAACTGAACCTGGCAAGGGATGCAAAGAATAACAGAAAAGGCTTCTGCAGGTACATTAATCAGAAAAGTGAAGTCAAAGAAGGTGTTCCCTCTGTTAAACACCACTGGTGGGCAAGGAGAAGGCTGAGGCACTTACATTTCTCTCCTCAGTCTTCAATGGCAACCTCTCTTCCCACACCTCTTGAGTGGATGGACAACAGGAAGAGGACTGGGAGAGCAAAGCCCCTCCCACTCTAAGTGAAGACCTGGTTCATGACCACCTAGGGAACCTGGATGTGCACAAGTCTATGGGACCTGACAAAATGTATCCCAGAGTCCTGGAGGAATTGGCTGATGCAGTTGCCAAGCCACTCTCCACGATATTCAAAAAATCATAGCAGTCAGTGGAAGTCCCAGATGGCTGGAAAAAGGAGAACAGTGCACCGACTTTAAGAAGAGAAGAAAGACAGCCCTGGGAACTAGCAACCTGTCAGCCTCACCTCTGTGCCTGGGAAGGCCATGGACCAGATCCTCCTAGAAGGCACATGAAAGAGAGAGATCTTTCACCAGGATTTGAGACACCAGCACCATTTCTCCAAGGGCAAGTCCTGCCTGACCAACCTAGTGGCCTTCTATGATGGAGTGACTACATCAGTGTACAAGGGGAGGGTTACAAATGTCATTTATCTGGGCTTCTGTAAAGCTTTCCACATGGTCACCCACAACATCCTTCTTTCTAAATTGGACAGAGACAGATTTCTTGGGTATAGTGCTAGATGGATAAGAAGTTGTTTAGACAGTCACATCCAGAGAGGAACGGTCATTGGCTCAGAATACAGTGGATATCAGTGACAAGTGGGGTCCCACAGGGTCTGCATTGGGACCAGTGTTATTTAGTATCTTCATTAGTGACATAGACAAAGGGCTTGAGTGCACCCTCAGCAAACTGCAGATGACACCAATCTGAGTGGTGCAGTTGACACACCAGAAGGATGGGATGCCATCCAGAGGGACCTGGACCAGCTCAAGAAGTGGACTGGTGGGAATGTCATGAGTTTTAACATGACCAAGCGCAAGGTGCTGCAGCTGGGTGAGGGCAACCCCCTGTATAAACACAGGCTGGGGATGAACAGACCCAGAACAGCCCTGCTGAGAAGGACTTGGGGTGCATGAGAGGCTGGACATGAGCAGGCAAAGTGCACTCACAGCCCAGAAACCAAATTGCATCCTGGGCTGCATCAAAAGCAGTGTGGCCAGCCGGGCAAGGAAGGGGATTCTGCCCCACTGCTCCACTCTGGGGAGATCCCACCGGAGTGCTGCCTCCAGCTCTGGGGCCCATCACAGGAAGGACATGTGAAGGTTGAAGGATCAATCATAAACCACAATGGTTAGAGTTGGAGCACCTCTGCAGTGGGGAAAGGCAGGGAGAATTGGGATTGTTTAGCCTGGAAGAGAGAAGGCTTTGGGATGACATAATTGCAGCCTTCCAGTACCTGAAGGGAACTTAGAGGAAAGATGGAACAGTACCATTTACAAGGGCATGTAGTGACAGAACAAGGGGGAATGGGTTTAAATTGAAAGAGGAAAGGTTTAGATTAGATATTGGAAAAAAATTATTTACTGTGAGGGTGGTGATGCACTGGAATAGGTTGTCCAGGGAAGTTGTGGATCCCTGGAATATTCAAGGCCAGGTTGGATGGGGCTCTGAGTGATCTGGTCTAGTTGAAGTTGTATGTACTCACAGCAGAGGGGCTGAAACTACGTGATCTTCAAGGTCCCTTCCAACCCAGGCCATTCTATGATTCTCTCATTCTATGTCAGTCTTACCAGTTCCCTGGTATAGTCAGACGGTACAGAAAACAAAGGGAAAATCATCTAGCTTAAAGCATTCCTAGTGTCAATATTATTCCAACGCTCAACCATTTCTTTGAGTCAAACAGCCTATATCTACAGATCTCTTGCTGAAAAATGCAAAGCCTCCATTTCTTTCAATAAAGAATGAATCACTTTGAGAATGAAAACTTGAAGGCTGCTGTCTGGTAAGTCACTTGGTGAGCAGCTGAAGCTCTGCCACCTACCCTGGGGTGGAGCTGCTGGCAAAGGTGAGTAAAGAGCAGAGATGTTGCAGGCAGCCCTGACCTAAAAACACACCACCGTAGCAGGCGTATCAGTAACTTCTTCATGCCAGCGCTGAAGAGCAGGGAGGACTGATCAAAAGAAGAAATGGCTTTAGGCCCTCCTTACTCTCTTCTTGGATCACACAAGCCAGGGAACCATGATACCTACTTTTAATGTTATGACCAGAGAAACAATTTTGAAAAGAGATAGTAAATAAAACTTCCATTCATTAGGGAAGAGTACTATAGCTTTAGGGCAAACATCACATGTCATTTCTGTTCCTGTGGAATTCTGTGCATACTACTGTATAGCTTGTTTAGAATAGGATAGAACTGGGTTTGTTGGTGTAAACACATAAAGTATTCTATTTTTATATTAAAAAAAAAGTTTATTTTTAATGACATTCACAAAGTTTGGTTAGGCCACAAAATACTGCACTGTGAACATTTCAAAAAACGTGTGTCAATGTACATGATTCATAAATTGTAGCAACCTTAAGAAATACTGTGTAAATATTAAAAAGGAAAAGAACTGACTGTAAACACACTCCACCCTAAGTATAATATCTCCATTGCTGCAGGCCAACCATTTTAAGATCTTCAAAGAAAGGTAGTGCAGATAAAGAACTGATATAAGGGAGATATATTGTTCTTGGGAGACAGTGTTATAACTAAAAGATTTATAATGAGGGCAGAGTGTGTAGGCAAGCTATGAGCAGATAATATTGTATTGTGTTTCATCACTACTTTCATTTCAGAAATGAACTTTCATGTCTGCTGAGAGCGATACTAATTGTAGATTGCTCAAGGACAAAAGGCTTTGCTGCAGGCAAAAAAAAATCATCTCTATGGTTGTTAAAACAGCTAAGGAAGTTTATGACACATAGATTTGGAGAGGTTACTCCAGACTTGTACGTACATGCTTGAGGAATGCTGCAATGTGAAACAGAGGACATTTTTACTATTTATGAACTTTTGCTTAATAATGTTGTGTCTGGGACACCTGTAAGAATATGTGATTCTGGTAAAGATTTGATGTTAGCAAGTTCATATATCTGCTAAGAGCTGAATGGTACTTATGTTTATAGTTGTTGTTACGACCTAATAAACATGTTATTAAGATGAATTTTTGTAATACTTTACACCCCTAGTGCTATAATTACTGTTCACATTGACTGTTAAGCTGAAAAGTCTGTGTGTATGCTTCTTCTGACTAACACAGGAACAGCAACCTGTAGAACTGTCAGAGATAGGGGAAACAACTCAGGAACATAAAAATACAGAGTGTACCAATAAATCAAACACACAGTTTGTCAGCCTCCTACCCATTAATATGTCAATGAAAGGTGCAGAATATTGGTCATCAACAACTGGCATAGTCTGTTTGAATAAGAAGCCACTTGCCCAGCCACAGGCTGTACCCATGCAGAGCCTTAAATTTCTTGGTGCACTTGGAGTTGGGGTGGCATTTGAAGCTTGGAATTCAACTATCATAAGGAGTACCTGCATGGCCCAACAAGGATGCCAGTGCTTGTGTTTTGTATCCAAGTCCCTAATCAGTCATGATCCACAAGAAGTTTCAAGTACCTGAATCTGTTTCCCTCAAGGTAATCCATCTTGCATTTCATGTCTGCAAGGTGTTTTGTATCTGTGAAGTACCTGAAAGGGAAGACATTGCAGTCCACAGGGGTCTTGGTTATTCCAGAGCAATAGGAGCCAGCCCCACCCTTCTCCCACACATTTCCTCCCAGTTACATGAGATGTCTCCTGCCAAATTCACAAGTTTCCTTTTGTGAAGAGTATTTTAAGTGAGTACCCCAGAAACACTGCAACACACACTGTCCTGTGCCAGTCTTAAGTCTGATGACACTACAAGCTTGTTTCTCCAGTGTCCTATCTCAGGGGAACATTTTGTACTTTACTCACTCAGAAATATTTCAGTGCACAACATCTGATTGACAGCAGCTGAACATGAGCCAGTTTGTGCCCAGGTGGCCAAGAAGGCCAATGGCATCCTGGGTTGGATCAGCAATAGTGTGACCAGCAGGACCAGGGAAGTGATTGTCCCCCTGTACTCAGCACAGGCTGCACCTCGAGTGCTGTGTCCAGTTCTGGGCCCCCAGTTTAGGAAGGATGTTGAGATGCTGGAGCATGTCCAGAGAAGGTGAAGGGTCTGGAGCACAAGCCCTGTGAGGAGTGGCTGAGGGAGCTGGGGGTGTTTAGCCTGGAGAGGAGGACGCTCAGGGGAAACCTTATTGCTCTCTACAGCTCCCTGAAAGGAGATTGTAGCCAGGTGGGGCTTGGTCTCTTCTCCCAAGCAACCAGAGACAGGACGAGAGGACACAGTCTTAAGCTGCATCAGGAGAGGTTTAGGCTGGACACTAGGAAGAAGTTCTTCACAGAAAGGGTGATTGGGCATTGGAATGGGCTGCTCAGGGAGGTGGTGGGGTTACCATCCCTAGAGGTATTTTTTAAAAAAATGGATCTGGAATTTAATGCTAGTCTAGTTGAAAAGGTGGTGTTAGGTATAGGCTGGACTCAATGATCTCAAAGGTCTTCTCCAACCTACCTGATTCTGTGATCTCAGCTGATTAAAAAAGGCATTTATATACTCTAGTCATTTCAAAATATCAGGAAAAGCCAACATCAGACCACATTTTCTTCAGATATATTTACTTCTTAACAAAAATCATATATGCTCAGTTTCAACTGAAAGTGTATTTCAGGGAAATGTTCAGACTAGATGATCTCCAGCGATCCCCTCCAACCCTAACTATACTTTTATTGTGTGAAAAAGCCATCGAAAATAGTAGCTAAGAATTAAAACATTCTGCTATGTCACAAGCCTAATCAATTTTTTATTCTAATTACTTACATTTAATTTATTTTCCAATAAATGTTCAGGATTTCCCTAAAAAGCCAGTAAAAAATCTCAAAGGTTTTAACACAGTCTGCTATTAATACCAGGGTCTTCAATCTAAACCAGTGTAACACACAGTCAAATGATGATCTGAACTTAAATACCAGATTTGTAACACATTCCTCTGATTACTTCTCATGATTTCTCAGGGATGCTATACATTGCATTTTTGAAAGGGTCAACAGTATCACAAGCTTCCCATGCTCAGTTTTTTATCCTAGTAATTTTGTTTATACCAGGTACACACTGCAGCAGATCTGCAGCTGACTTACGCTGGCAGGCTTCCCACTGCAGGAATACTAACAGTGGATGGGCCCATGTTCAAGACATTGCACAACAGATACCCTACACAAAAGCCAAGAGATTAAAAAATAGGGAGGGATATCCTCACGCCACAAAAATGTTCCTATTGATTTCACACCCGACTTTTTTGAGTGTACCATTAACTCAACCACTGAGAGTCATTTGCATCTATTTAGGAAGATTTTTAGTCCTTTGAGAGTTATTTGCCTCTATTAAGGAAGATTTTTAATACATCCAACAATATTAAAGGTTTCCAAAACCAAGGAAAATGCTACACAGTACCACTGGGTTGCTAAGGCTTTGCATATTGCTAATTTTCTGTCTCTGGTGCAAAAATCAGTCATGAAGAAGAGACCTACATGCTTTATGTAAATAAATTATGAGGTTGCAACTTGAATTACATTGGCAAAAGCAGCACAGGTGAGCAACTGCAAAAGGGCCTCAAAATAATTTTAAACTTAAACATGAAACTCTCAATTCAGAAATTAAATTTCTGGGATTCCGCCATAATACTATGTCAGAGAAAAAGGTCAGCAGATACATGAAACAGAAACCATAATAGGTTTTTTACTCACCAAGCAAAACATCTATTCCTGAAAATTTCAATTTCCATTATTTTTAACAAATAGGTCATGAACTGAGTATTCCGAGCATGAAAGAAAGACACAGGAAATCTTAGGATTGTGCCAAACTGATTATTAAAAACATTTACAAGAAATTGTGATCTCACAAGCAGCAGGGAGAACTCAGAACAACTTTATTGACTCAACACCAGCCCAGTGGAAATTAGTCTCTCACCCCAGAACTGTGCTCTGACACTAAAGCTGAATTTGCCTTTTGCAATCCCCATCCACCTGCTGACAATACAGGTGTAATCACTTTCAGTGAGGATACCAAAAGAGCCTTTCTGATTATGGTTAGGCACTTGTAGCCACTCCATGACCTCCCAGGGGACAGAAGAGAAAAGATTTCTGTTTTGTAAGGAAATCTACTTCCCTGGCTGCTGTTACTATTAATTTTGGTGCTTTCCTTTCAAGAGCTAGCAGCCTCCTCACTACACACAATGCTTGGGAAGAGACTCTCAGCAGAAGGTAAATCCTTGCCATATTCAGCCCAGGGAGACCCTCTGGTTTCTGTGTGCTTTACTGTTTCACTAGCAAGTACTTTGATACAGCCCAATGCTGTTTGGAGGTTCATTAGTATCTGCCAAATGTTTTCTTACATTCACTACGGCAATTTTAACAGGGAAGTCATCCTTGCTGAGGCCTCTGAGGCTCTGTGCATTTCTACAGTCACTATGCATTAACACTTGCCAGATTCTAATTATCAAGCGCACATTGAGACCCTCTCTGGCACAAATGACAGTTGAATATCCTACTTTAGGATGTGAAAAATGTTATTGCCAAAAACTTTAGGGTGCATGACCAAACATGGACACCTCAGCTGCCAGGAGGCTGCAGCTCACTGGGGCAGTTGGCATGCTTTGCAAGTGTGACAAAACTGAACACAAATGCTAAAAATAGAGTTTGAGGTTTAATTAGGAAGGAGAAAAGGCCTCCAGACAACAGTGGTATATTCTCTATCTTGTGTGGCTCAATATAAAATAAAAGCAATCTAAGAAAGAGTGGAGCTGCAGCCTGTTGGAGCTCATGGTAGAGAACTGATGGCAAACACATGGGAAGATGTGACAACACATGCACTCTCGTCAGCAAGTGGAACATAACAAGGAGTGAGTCACATCCAACTCCAATTGCATCTTATCAGTTTCCTTAAGCAAACCTTAGAAGAAGTTACTGCTACAGGAATGACAACCATCATCAGAAGTTTAAAATACTTTCACCATGTAACTTTTGCCTTTTGTAGAGAAATGTAATTATCTGAATAGCTTCTTCATCCATTGTCAGCTACTAGAAATGTATGTATTGAAATTACCTGGTCTGTGTGATATATCTGCCACCTGGCCAAGAGAACTGCAACAGCATTGAAGCATTTCCCTCAAAGGTCAACAGCTCAATAATTGTAAAAATGTTCCAGCATTGCTGTGTCCTCCATATACCTTTGAGCACCAAATTGTTGCAGCTATTGTCAGAACTTTCAAACAGTAGCTCTGAATTATATGGGTAGAGGGGAAAAAATTGCCAGGCCAATGAATCAAGTCACTGAAGTGATGAAAACAAACTCATGTCATTGAAAGGTGTAAGCTAGGCTGCTGGATGAAATACAGGTAAACAAGGGGCATCTATGCCAGAACTATTTCTACTTCTTTTAATGAATCTTAATTTTACTAAAAAATATCCTGAAAAAATACCTGTACATCTGCAACAACAATGATAACATACATTTGCTAGGCATCTTGTTATTAATTTATATCTGCAGGGTTTTCTTAAGACCATCGCAAAAGTACAAAGTAAATTATTTTAAGACGTGTTTAAGTCTATGTCATATGTCTAGGAGCTTCAAAATGTGCCAATCAAAATCTGCCAACCCATTTGGATAAATAAAGGGAATTCTTTTCTATTCCATTCTGGGCACATTGAAATAGGTTTTGTTTCTTCTGAAAGCTGAGTTTGAGTCAAGAGAAACTGATTTTGGATTATTTGGCAGAAACTACATTTCTCCACAGTACTTGAGGATTTTTCTGTCTGCCAGAACCAATTTACCAAATACTTTGTCCTGGTTCCTGTCTTTAATATCTTTGCACTATGAAGAAAGCATCATTATATGGAGATTCTGTGTACAAATATCTACCCAATATTCTTTTCTATTGCCAGTCCTAAATAGGAAGATACGGTCTCAATGGTGATGAACAATATGTTTCTATTATTACTACTGTGCTGAACAAATCATTATTGACACAGCACTTCTCCCAAGCCTCTCCCCTTCCAAACTCCTTATAGTACTTCTGATGACTGCATTAAAATGTTGTAGTTGTACATTTTACTGCATAAAATGGTGAATGGTGTTAAAATAGTAACTTCATTGCAGGGAATGTGGTGTCCATGAAGGTTAATGGCCCATATTGAAAAGCCAATAATAAATGTCTTTGCTTATCGAAACGCTTGGTTCAGATCACATTTTTCATACTGTGCTTCTGCACTAGTCTGCCAAGCAGATAGTAAAAAACAGATTCATGACTCATTCATAAGTACAACATACAGGAACAACACTCTGGTATTTTCAACCTGAATTCAAAATAACAATGTCTCATTTCAGTGAAAAACAACCGACAAAAACCAACCCAGCAAACTTCCTTTACCACCTGAATGAGAATATAGAACTTTGTCCATCATTCCTACATTCAGTCACAATCAGGAATTAAGAGACTGCAATATCAAAGTATTTTACTGCTCAAGGTACCAAACACTGTTTTCTACAAGTTTAATGCCACTTGTCCCCACCACTCTTACTCAGTTTTATACTACCCCTAAATAGCTAGGTCAAATTTTATGAGGAGCAATTCTAAAAGCTGGAAGAGCTCTCTCTGGAAAAAAGCCATGTGTTTGAAGAGTTCAACTGCAAGATCTGAAACACTTCCCAGTGTTTTTTTGCTTCCCAGATGTACTGCAAGTTCCAAATATCTAAGCATAAAGTGACAGACTTGCACAGTTGCAAAGGAACTTCTGTTCAGTAGTAACACAGAACTGAGCAGTAAGCTGTCAGATACAGGGGATCTGAACAAGGAGGGCTGCTGCTTTGGCTTATCTATGTTTTGCAATGCCAGTGTTGTATTTTTCATGTACAAATGAACACTTATGTTGCACAGTGGGTTTTCTTTAGGTACAGATTGCATATATATCACACCTTCCCTCAGAGCCAAGCTACACTTAGAGAATATGAGAGATATTCCTCAGCCTACAATCACTTTTAATTCAAGACAAGGGAAAACTGATGAAAGGCTGTTGAAAAAGCATCAAATCCATCCTACCTCTGTGATCAGCTAACATCAGTACATTGTTCAACATGAAGGTAGTGACCAGTAACGCAGACTATGGCATACAGCTCGAAAATCAATCACTCTGAGGAAGACTGGTTAAGAAAACTAATAGCAAAATTATTTGTGATTAGGAAATATTAAAAACTGTAGAAATATCATTATAAAAACCTCCTTGTTGGCTTTCTTGATGCTCCTAATCAAAAACTCCTCTGTTTAAACAGCTAGTGAGAATTTCAGCCTGCTATGCTAATGCCTCTAGTGCCAAGACCTGAGGAGGAAAGCTGACCAGAGAATTAGCAGAAAGAACCAATTTTGGAAGTACAAATTTTCCTTTATTATAATGAATACTGCTACCTAGCTTGGAGAGAGCGCTTTTCACTCTGAATTTCACTCATAAATACATTTCAAAGCACTTGAACAGAAATACAGGTCTGGGAGACATGTCAGGAGGTTATTCAGTCCAACCCATGTCACTAAGGTAGGGTGAACACACTTAAGCTGCCTTGGCAAACATTTGTCTAATGCTTTCTTTCAAAACCCCGCCTGTACAAGCTACAAGGATTTCAAGGTTTCATTATTCGTATAGTGTAAAAAGTTCTGCTGTATTTCTTTTCTAAATCTTTCTCACTCAGTATGAGGCCCATATCTTTCTTTTTGCCCCAACACTGGCTATGCAGCCAACAAACAACTGTCAGGTTATCCATAGAAAAAATTTAGGCAAAGGTGTCCCATCCTAATCTCACACTAAGATAAAAAGTTCTTTTCAACCCTTAGTGATAGCATTTATTTTCTTAACATATTAAGTTTCTTCTTGTTGGGTCTTCCCAGTCTATCTTTATTCCTTTCTTTCCAAAGTGCAGTGCCAAGGATAAACGTGTACTCAAAATGTACCACTTTATGAAGTGATTAGATCAGCGGCTGTGGTGCTCATGGCTAAATTAAGTCACCAATAATATAACCCAAGTTGTCTGGACAAACAAGGTGCTACAGCACATGAAGTGCTTAGGGGTTTTTTCCACAAACAGATTGAGAAATGTGGCTCTAGGTGCTAACCAGGCAAATGAATAGCTTGCTTGAGGATCTTTCTGGTCATACAAGTTAGATGGGTCTGCAATACACTGAGTCTTCTTTTTTATAAGTCTGTATCCTACTTTTGTCTTGAAGTCATGTCCCTCCCCTAACTCATTCTTTTGTGATTACCTTAGTTGAACCACTGCAGTCAGGAAAGCTGCCTCAAGAGGAAAACTTTTAACTAAAGAGCTACAGCAAAGCCAGGAGCAGGAACTCAAGTTAGTTGGAACCCTAATCCTTCAATCCCTTAGCCTGTACTAACCAGTGAAATTCACTTAAAGGACTATTATATTCATTTTACATAATATATATTTTTGAATGCATATGTATTCAGTGGTTTCAAATTTCCTTTGTCTCTATTTTAGCTAACTTTTGTCCATTAACTTTGAATAACTTGCATAATCCAGCCAGGCAATACTGAAGAATGAGAGATCACTGGCTTCCGAAAGGAAAGCTGTATAAAAAAGGAATTTCTTGAGCACTTATTCATGGATTGGTCAGGCCAAATTCAGGAAGCAGAGCAAAGCTAAGAGCACAATAGAGCCATTGTTCATGGTGCAATATGAAGTTATGATATTTGGAAAGATGGAAACATCAGACTCGGGTAGGTAAGGGAGGAGGCACACTGAGGCTCTACATTTGCAATGTCATACCAACATTCCTGCCAGTCTCTCCCTCATGTCAAACCTGATGTGTGGAAAAAATGCCCAAGGGCACTGGGAGGTGTTTCCTTCTAACAAGTGCTCTCTCAGGCCACTGACCCTGCCAGAGAGCTCTGTCAGACTGCAGCCAGTGGGCAAGGGATGCAGAGGTGTCCCACTCAAACTCCTGAGAGAAGAAGTTTCTCCAGCAGTGCTTACACACGCACTGGTGAAAGCATATACTGTACAAAGATTGGCAAAGCAGTTAAAACTCACAGGCACACTCGTTGAACATCAGCTCCCCCTACTGCAAACACATTGTGTTATGTTACTCTGCCACCCCACCACCTCCCAAAATGGTCAGATTTGACCAAAGTTCGACTCTGAAGCACTGTGACTAAGATCACTGGAAAAATGTGTCCTGTAGAACCGGCAGACAGGAAGACAGCACGGATTTTTCTTTTCAGTTCTTGTGGTTATGATAATTGAGTTTTCAGTCTTCTTGTATGCTGCATATATCCATCTCTAGTTTGTCTCAAAACTAGAATGAATTTCATGATCTTAATCTAATATCTTACAAACAATTGTCGGCTAGAGTCTACAGAACAGTCTGCTGCAGTAACTGCAGTCCTGCCTGTATTAGTCACAACATTAATTTCTGACAGAAAATGTAATGGCATGGACCCTAACCCATGCTGATCATTATCCCAATTATGATGTTTTGTCTTCCTGAAAAGGTTAAAATTCTGACAAGTCTCAATATCTGATGGCTGCATCCATCTATACTGAGGGCTATTCTTGGTTCCAGCAGAAATCAGAGATATTTGCACCACAGCTCAGTAACATAGTTCCATTAATTGATAAGATTTACTTAAAAGTATGACTCAAAAGGACAAAAATATATGCTCAGGCCAGACTGAATTCAATTAATAGTTTAAACATAAAAATACAAGAGGCTGGCTTTTTTAAGAGAAAGGGAAATATTTTTTGTTTTGAAATTGACCTTATTTTTTTAATGCTAGACTAAACAAAAGTTTAATTGCATATTAAACCAGTGCCCATGGTTTTACTAAGCATGAAATCCAATTAAATGATCACAGTATCAAAAGTCAGCCAAGAGATCAACAAAGATGAGGACAGCAGAGAGGCTCTGAGACTTGCCCAAGTGTGGATAGCCAGAGCCTGTAGTGAAATTTTTCTGTAATAGAAAGCAAAGACATAAGATCAGAAAGAATCCAGACAGCCAGAGAAGGGATCAATAGCCCATCCATGAAAATGGCTCATTTATTGATTGCTAAAAAGGACAGGGAAGATGTTAAAGTTGTAAGACAGGGATAGAGAGCTAAGCGTTGAGATTCCAGTTTGTTCACATGTTGAAGAACAAAGAAGAAGATGAAAGAGAAAGAGTGGATAAAAATATGATCAAGAAAGGTTAGCTCAGAGGACAAGGATACATCAAGGGGATGGGCTGAAAGCACTGGAGGTATTGAGCTAGCAGGCATCTCCAAGTAAGGAACCTGAGAGACAGACAGAGCTGCCCTAGATGGTAGGAGAAAGGGACAGGAGGGCAGGACACCAGCATGTCCCACAAGCATGGGTTGGAGAGATTTTTAAAAATCCCCCAGCTTCTCATGCCATCCTTCCTATATGCTGTAGTGTGGATGGTCACATCTCATCCTTAGCCATGGGCCTCTAGAGTCCCCAAAGACAGATAATGAGAGAACAGGAATAAAAAGCAGAAAGTCAGTTTGATCAACTTAATGCTTACTTTGTACCATTTCTTTGATAGGAATGGAATAGTCAAAGCAAATAAAGCTACTTTGAAATAGGAATTGACAGGACAAAATATAGCAAGTACATGAGAGGAACTGTATAAGAATTATGCCACAACTCATTAATATGTATCACAGTAATGGTGTTACTTTAAAGTAAACATCAGTGTTTCAAAGCAAAAGGTCTTCTGGATCTCTAGCAACTCACTGCAAACCCTTTACAGCTAATCAGTGTCATTGCTTCAAAGGAAATTAAACTGTCTCCACCCAGTAACTCTAGTGGCATTTGATCTACAATTGGCTTGAAGTTAAAAATTAATTACCCTTCCAACATATTGATTACATGACTATAAATATAAAAGCAGCAGCCCAGAACAATGTACACTGACCCTCTGTTGAAACAGCATGTTTGTTTTCAAAAGGAGCTAATTAAGACAAGTTCTGTGGAAGAGGCAGCAGTAAAACTAAAACCAACAGTGCCATCTAGTGCACTGCTGTGGTCAGAGCCTCACACGGAATCACTTAAGGCTTTATTTCACTATTTCCTAACGCTAATGGAAAAGGACTGATAAATTAATGCCACACTCTATATGCCTGAAGACCCGAGGCTTACCATTGAAGAATATATAACTTTCAGGCAGAGAGAGTCTTACATCATATTTACATTTATATTGTTAATAAAACCTCACAGTTAAATCCACTAGGTAGATTTAACTACTGACTGTGAATTAACTGAAATAAATAAAGATTTACATTGATTTTCAGTAATTTTCAGGTTCTAAACCATTTTGTTTCAAAACAGCTACACTGAAACATCTCTGTTATTTTTAGATATTATCTGGGCTGAGAGCGAAGCAGTTGTTCAGCCTGCAGAAGACTCCAAGGAGACCTTACAGCATCCTTCCAGTAACCAAAGGGGCATACAAGAAAGCTGGAGAGGGACTGTTTACAAGAGGATGGAATGACAGGATAAGGAAGAATGGCTTTAAACTGAAAGAGGGTAGGTTTAGCTTAGACATTAGAAGAAATTCTTTACTGTGAGGGAGGTGAGACACTGGAACAGGTTACCCAGAGAAGCTGTGGATGTCCCATCCCTGGAAGTGTTGAAGGCCAGGCTGGATGGGGGCTTTGAACAACCTGCTCTAGTGGAAAGTACCCCTGACCACTGCAGGGCCAGGTGAAGGTGGGGGAGAGGGTGCAAGTAGTTGATCTTTAAGGTCTTTTCCAACCCAAACCATAATCCTTATATTATGCATTAAAATAGATAAAAAATCCAGCATATGTTTCAAGACTTTTTATTAGGATAACAGAAAATGCTGAGTTGAAAGGGACCCACAAGGATCACCAAATTCAAATTCTTGGCCCTGCACAGGGAACCCTAAGAATCACACTATGTGCCTGAGAGCATTGTCCAAACACTTCTTGAACTCTGTCAGTCTTGGTGCTGTGACCACTTGCCTGGGGAGCCCATTCTAGTGCCCAACCACCTTCTGGGTGAAAAATCTTTTCCTAATATACAACCTAAACTTCCCCTGACTCAGCTTCATGCTGTTTCCTTGAGTCCTGTCACTGGTCACCAGAGAGAAGAGATCAGTGTCTGCCCCTCCACTTCCCCTCACAAGAATTTTGCAGACTGCAATTTGATCTCCTCTCAGTCGCCTCCAGGCTGAACACTCCAAGTGACCTCAGCTGCTCCAGACCCTTCACCATCTTTGTTGCCCTCCTTTGGATGGTCTCTAATAGCTTTATTTTTTTTCTTATATTGTGGCACCCAAAACTGCTCACAATATTCAAGGTGAGGCTGCCCCAGTGCAGAGCAGAGTGAGACAATCCCCTCCCTTACTGGCTTGCAGTGCTGTGCCTGATGCCACCCAGGACAGGGTTGGCTCTCCTGGCTGCCAAGGCACTGCTGACTCATGTTCAACTTGCTATCCACCAGGACCCCCAGGTCCCTTTGTGCAGCACTGCTTTCCAGTATCTCATACCTCAGTCAGCACATACATTCAGGGCTTCCTTTCAGGTAAACTGAATACTGATTCAGCTCCCTTTTCCCCAAATCCTATACAGCGCTCCCACTGTATCTAGGATCATCCTTGGCCCTCTACAGTAGATTAATGTACACTCATTGTCAGCTTTTAATATAGATTGCCTTAAAATACAAAAGAAACCTTAAAATTAAGGCTGTATATCCTGCAGCAGGAAAAGAAAGATTACAATCTCTATGCCAATTGCCTCGGATTCCCTTCTTATCTAAAGACTCATATTTCACCAGAGGCTTTTTGTACCTAGAGCCTGGTATCACTAATCTTTAATCCATACAATATAGTGTCAGGCACGTCTCAGTTGACATTGGGCAGACAGATGTGTGCAGCATGAACAGAAGTCAAGCACACATGCTTCAGATTTTGCAGCTTTATTTATCAGCTCCTCCCCTAAATCAGGGGAGCTAGTCCATTGACACCCACTGAAAACATTTCACTGTTTGTTTCGGTTTCCCTTTTGTTTTGCTTTGCTTGGCTAACAAAAATTCCTGTATATGTTAAAAATAAAACCCTTGGTGTGACACAGACCTGGCCCATTTTAGTCCATTCCTCTCCACCTTGTGCCATGGGCAGGATCAGGTCCTCACCACTGTCCTTCCCAGCCTCTGCTGTGGGCAAGGCTGGTCACCAGCACGTGACCCCACCAGGCTCTCCACCCTACACAAGACAAAACCCCAGTTTCACCAGGTTTAGAGAGCTGCAAAAGACTTTCATGGCTAAATCAAGGGTTTATTAACAGACCATTTGAAAAATCCTTTCCTGTAATATAGCCCACAACAAGAAACAGGTTAAATTGCATGGAAACTGTGAAAGGAAATGTGCTGTAAGGAAAAAAACCACATGAGACCTGCTTCACTTTTCTCCCTGCCTTCCCATTTCCCCACTCCTTTCCTAGGTCTTCTCTTCCTTCCCTGGCTCCCAGGAGAACTCCCAGCACACATGGCAGGTAGCAATGGTGGAATCAGCAATCTGATGTGGTTCAGAGCAAAGACTGTGACTAAAAGGAATGTAAAGCCAAACCCACAAACAAGTGCCAATGAAGAGCTAAAACTACCAGAAATTAACACATACAGGTCCAACCATCATGTCGTACACGAGGGGATGGCCAGAAAACAATGTATGAGGACACAAGTTGTATGAAGCTGGACTCAGTTGCAGCAGTTCTGTAAGTAAACTCAACCAGATTTAGAAACAGCTCTTCATGTCATCATGTCAGCAAGCAGCACAGGAAGGCAGTGGTCCACCTGTGTTTTACTACCTCCACCATCACTCCTAGGTCTTTCATAGCTTATCACACTCTCATCTTCTGCTAATCTTAACTTTCCAAGAAAACTCTGTTTTGTCCTGTGTTGCACCTGAAACATCTATAAAGGTGCCTTACTGCTATTCTTCCCCCTTCCCCTAAAAATTACTTTTTACTTGAGGGCCACAATAAATTTGAAAAACAAATGATAGGGAGAATGGAGAGCCCTCTTCATCACACAAGATGGTGTTACTTTACATATCTTGATATCCCACTTCTGTTTGTATGTCTTCATCACTTCATCCCACACATTACAACAGAGACATGAGATTCCTTTTTTTTGCTGCATATCCTGATCTGACATGAGAGACTAAAACCAGAACTTCAAAATCTTATTGTGAGGAAGGAAGTGGAGCACAGTATTTGCACGAACTTTCCAGATTGCAAAAGCTTGAGCTTACCATTTGGAAAGAATGTACACAAGGCTTTCTCTCAGACTAATAAAGATCCACATCAGTCAGGGATGTCATTACACGACAGCAACAGGAGTTAAAACAGGCACTGGTACACAGCAAATGCAATTCTCTAAAAATTAGAAAACTAAAAGCATATATGGAATAAAACTTTGTTCCCTTTCAGGATCAAAAGCATTTTCTTTGGTTCAAAATAGTTCACGTAGCTCAATGTGATTTTATCAATACACAATATGGCAACTGTTTCAAAAGTAGGTAAAAGAAGTAATGTTCCCACATGAACATTCAGACACTGCCCTAATTTTCACAAGTATTTTATTGGATTCATTCAGGACTTTTATTGAGGTCAGAAGCAAGTGTACTCAAGTGCTTATGTTGTGTATCATTCAGAGGCCCAACAATCAAAAATAAAATTACATTGTTTTACTTATGTGACACAAGATTAAAAATTAAGGCCCTCCATCACTGTTCAGCAGCATGAAGTACCACTGACTCTGTGAGGCATTTTTCTCTACACTAGCCCAGAAATTCTCAGCTCTTTACTCACATCTGCTTGAACGGTTTATCTTTATTGAGATTTTATCTACATAAGACATTCAGTTCCACAGAGTGTAAAACAAAAAGGGAATTTGGACTCCTACAGTGAATCTCAACTTCATTAAACAAATCAGCACATTTACTGTTTCCTGTTGAAAAACAAAATTGCCGAACAATGTGTCCTTTAGAACAAAAGTAAATAAATCCATCTAGAAGATTACACTTCCTTTTTTTTTTTTTTTTGAGAAAGTAATAACTAAAAATATAAGCAAGAACCAGGCTCAGTGAGAGGGAAGGAAAGGATTTTTTGTGTTTTCTCATGAAACTTTGCAAAATCAGGTGGCTGCTCAAATCCTGTGAGCTTCTGTTCTATTCCTCTGACAGTTAGATGGCTGGGGCAAGCAGTGCTCCAGCTCCTTTACTTTCCTCAGTTTTGCTTTCTCCTAGCACTATTGCTGCTTTCTCAATCTATCCTGGTAGAGAGCAAAGGCAAACAAATCTGTACACTAAAAGAGAGTGAGACTGGCTCAGGCTGGAGAAGTTTCAGACTTAGCATAAGGAGCACTGTTATCTTAAGGGCCCTCTTTAGCCATTATAAGGTGCAGAACCCTTACACTTTTTGATTCTGGCCTGTTTCCTAATCCCCAGACTGTCCTCTTCCTTTGTTAATCCTAATCCTGCTCTATCTCCACATTATCAATATCTACTGATACAGCATTCCTGATGTCTGAGTAGGAGCTGCAATAAAGGCAGCACAGAAGTACAGCCCTCTTGGTACAAAGTCTTTTGTGCATAAATATGTGATTTAGCTCTCTGAATACAGGTTCCCTAGAGAGAGCACAGAGCAGTGCTGAATTACAAGTGTAGTTCTTTCTCCTTAGCTTTTTAACTTCAGCTGTCCCTTGTGTTCTTCCCTTAGCCCTTGTGCCTTTTCACTGGTCCATCACCTTCTTTTGACCTTCTAACTGTGAAGGGGAATTTGGCTGTCATAATACAGGTTCCTAGTATTTAGACAGCTGTGTCTGAACTCATATAGACAATTATCTTGTCCTAAAAGAAGTGTCTTAACTAAGTCAGCTGTATCTCACCTTTGGAGTGCTTATTTCTCTCTGTTGATGGAAGCTGAGAGTCATGAGCCGAGACTAAAGTGTTTTTCAGTTAAGTATCAAAAATACTCCCCAATAATCCCATTTTAAATACTCAGCTAGACCTTTATACAGATGATTCATCTGACTGCGATATTCCCCATTTGATTGATACCCACTCTATCCTCAGTAATTTCTCTGGTACTTAGTTTTCACTCCTCTTTGTATTCCATTCTCACTGGTTTAAGCTCATTACACTCAAGCTATCCTCCCTCTTCTTCATCTCTTCCATGGAGCTGCTTCCATTCTTACTTCAGCTTCTCTCCATCAGCTGTTGAAGGTGAAAAGGGCTCAGAGAATCATTCCATACAGTGTCAGGAAGAATTGCTTCAGTATACTCCTTGCTGCCTTCTCCTGCAACACAGGCCACAAGACTCCTTAAGTCCTCACTGAATTGCAGAATATACCTTCTAGAAAAATGGTCAGTCTTTACTCTATAATTGCTAGTGACAGTGTTGCTAGTGCCAGGTAAAATTGTTTTGGTAGTTAACTGCTCTGACAATTGATATTAAGTTTATTTTTAGCCTGAATTTGTCGTGTTTTAACTACTAGTCATGAATCCTGTACTGTAAAACACCAAAACATCCTATTAACAACTTTCTGATATCCCAGAAAGTACCTACAAACATTTAAGAAGTTTTTGCTAATAAAACTAATCAGAGATTGGATAGCTTGCATTTTCCAGTCCTGATTATCCTTTGAACTCTTTGCAATGTATAAATGCTCTCCTTGAAAGCCTCTACCTGTACTTGTCTATAATAAATTTATTTCTCTTTTAAAAACAGGCTGTAAAAAAGACGTGCTAATGTTCTTCTTTGCAAAGCATTATCACAGGACATGGCTATAATTTATTCATAAAATATTTAGCACTTTAGCACAGATTTAGTAACTTCTCCATAGACTCTGTAAACAATCTTACAGAAAATTTCTCTAGTTGTTCTACATTCCCTTCAAACTCTGGTGTTGTCATTTAAATCCCTAAAATTGCTCAGTTCTGGCAATCCATCATGCACTGCTAACTTCCAGAACACCTTTAGAATGCACTTTTGTTATTCAGTTGTTCATCACATTGCACCAGAATTGAGAGAAGATTTTCTGTAATAAAAGATGCTTTATAAGACGTTACTAATCTTCTTTGCTGGACATTACTGCATTTTACATCTCAGCAGGAAATCAGGATTCTTTCTTTGGGGAATTTTGGATTAAGCACTTTTGGAAGTCTGGCAACTTTATCAAACAATACATTGAAGGAGTCAAAATATAGGTAAAGAAAATAAGTTAGCCATTATAGACAACATTTTGATAGCTAACACTGTGGCTTTTAAATAGCTAACATACTAACAGAGCAGAGATAGCTAACACATTAGGAGAAAACTATGAACAAATCCCCTCTGTCTGAAGAATACAGGCTACAGAATCAGAACTTGAAATTTTTAGCACCTCTGAAAATCTGTACATGATTTGGAATACATAATTATTTCTCATTTGGAAAGCTAGTTTGAGATTGACTAGAATCAAAAGTAGGTGGTTCAGTGTGCAGCACTTCATCCTTATCCTTTTGTTGACCAGTTTTTGCAGATGTTGCTGCACTGTTGACCATTGCCCTCATACCTCCTGGTCTCTGCTGGAATGAGAGTAGCAGCCAGTAAGACCTAGGTGTAGCTCCCTCCTTTGGTTGCCCTTCTCTAAAAACGCTCAACACTTGCTCTTTTTCACCCTCCTTTTGCACATTCCCATTCCTGGATAAAATTTTGTACCACATATAAATAATTCCACTTTGCTTCAAAGCACCTCAGTTTATGGGAGAACTAAATCTTGTTTAGTAAGAACTAAATCTTACTTACTAAAGTAAACTACAGGCCTGCATTTCAAGATAAAGCTAAGAAACAACCTTGTTATCTAATTCCTAAAACATGGGTACATGTCAAAAGAAAGGCAAATACTACACTTTGAATTTGAATTATGTAAGGTAAGCTATATAGCTGAATATTCATGCAGGAGATGGGGCAGAGAAAGAAGTCGAGAAAATTCCCTAGAATAGAAAGAGAATAGAAACAGAATAGAAAGTCACAAAGCAAGCATGGATAAGAGATGAATGCCATCCTGTGAGGAACTTAAAAAGAGCTTCTAAGGTAAATGTTTTAATAAAGACTCCTAAAACTGACAAAAGCAATACACTCTAACTATCCAATTTGTCATGACATCCACAGTCTTCATGAAAAACATAAAATATGGTGCAAAATTAACAACATTTGTAAAAGTATTATGGTTGTAAGGCATAAAGAATAGTGTAGCAATCTTAAAAATGCCACAGTAAGCAGGACCATGAACTTGATGAGTAAAAAACCAAATGACAGTAAATTTTAAGGTATCAACAACAATCCTGCCACAGGAAAGGCATTTTTTACAGTGAGAAAAAACATTAACTGGAACAACCTCCAAGATGGGCAAATTGGAAAGTCCAGTTGGAAAGGGCACTCGACAAATCTCATTTATGCTCCCTTTCCCACAAAACATTGGAACAGATGATCTTTTAAGGTCCCTTTCCAAGCTGGGCTGTTCCATGATTTTAAGAGGGACCTCCACAGTAGATGAAGGGCTACTGAGACATTCCCTTGAATATCTGTTAGGGCCTAAAAGATCCTAAGTGCTACCTAAGAAGGAATCTCAGTCTCAGGCTTGCTCTACAGTTATACTTGATTAATATTTTTCTGCCTGTCACAGCTTTCTTTCCAACACAATTGTAACAATTTATCATTCAACTTCTCTAGAACAAGCCTGTTTGCTTTAGCTGCTAAGGATCTCTAAGGTACAAAGAGCAAACTGAGAGGTTTGCAAAGACCAATTCCCCAGAAACACAGGCACAATTTGGCAGACAATTCCCATGGCCCTAAGATCTGATATGTACTTGGGAATCTCAGGAACTGGAGTGTGTCTCCTAGCACCTCACAGGAATGTGAGGATTTATTCCAACAGGTATTAGGATGCAAGAAGGTGCTTCCCATGGAAAAGAGCAGGCAGCAAGGACACAGCCTGCCACGCCTTTCTGGGCACTCCTGCTCTCCTACTGCCAGGAGCACCATCTGAGCCAGGATCAGAGCTTGGCCAGAGTTCACCTTTGTCCTAGAAAACAGCATGTAGTACATCCTCCAGATTAAACAAGTAGGCTCCAAACACACCTTCTCTGAGTTTGTCCTTTGACCAGATGCAGTAGATAAAATGTGAATCACCTGCCTTGAATAAGAAGAATGAAAATGTAATTTCTTTTTTTCTACATTGTTTATCTCAATCTTTGAGGCCAGTGCAGAAGGACAGAGCATGCTGTGCTAACCACTATGCCCCATCATCTCCTCGCCAGTCTTCAGGATGGCTTTGGCACAGAAACTGCATTTCTCTCAAGCCATTTTGGCAAGGGAGACCTTGCAGGAGGGAGTGCTGTACTGTCCCTCCCAATGCTACTCAAGGCCCAGGGGTCTGGCTCTACAGAGTCAATGCAGAAAAAAATTACAGAAGCAGTACAGCAAAGTAGCAAAGTACTTGACTGGTAGCTCTGCTAAGTCTGATCAGATTAAGTAGAACTCAATAGCTATTGGGGGGGGATTGAGCTCTTTTCATAATTAATTAGTTTTTTTCTCACTACATCAGTAAACCACATGCTGCTCATCAGACAGATCTGTTAGCCCAGAGTGAGATTCGTGTAGTGGGACTAGACATCTGCTAAGATATGAGCTAGCTAGTAAAGCAACAGGATATTTTGCTGTTCTGTATGTGATTGTAGTGCAAATTAGCCTTTGATCAATGTGTATAACACTGACACATGAAAAAATACGAATTTTATATATGAGATTTACTGGTTGGGAATTGGCTGTATTCAATTTAAAACAGCAAGCAGAAATATATGACTTCATATAAGATGCCTATAAATTCCAAACTAACTCATGTATCACTGCTATATTTGAAATCACTTCTCACTCTTGAAATCCTTAAGCCTCACATCCTGAATTTTTTTCTGCATCTTCAGGATTATTTTTAGTCCTCCTTTAAAATCCCTCTGAAATGTCCATATTCCTTCTGAGAAGACACACAAACGCTCCAAAACAGTGAGTCACAATGCAAAAAAAAAAAATTATTTCTGCATGATTATTCATTCCCCATTAACTCCTAAGGTCACAGTAAAGTACCTGTGAGGGTACTATTCAGAAGATTCACACCAATTTCTATAATGACTACACCATCCTCCTCTGAATCATTCATCTCATCATGTTGGTTTCAGCAAAGTTCCGAGAAAAATCTGGTGTAAACATGGTACATCCAACAGATAGATATATTAACTTATAAGAACACTATTCACATTTACCTGAGAAGATCTACCTTTTTGAACTACCTTCCTCATACATATTAAATAAAGCAACACCCATGGGAACATCCCTAAGGTGGCAAATCCTAAGGTGTGTTAAAAATTAACAGGAGCATTTCACAGACCTCAGCTAGTTACTCTTAAGACTCCTGGGTGGAAGTTATAAAGTCCTGTTGCATGACACTGAAAGTTGCACAATGCTGTTCCCTGCTACACACCATTAGCTTTTATTATTGAGTCCAAATAATATATATAAAATGTTCCTAACTCAAATATCCCTTAGATGCACATTTTATGTTCTACACTTCACCACTCAAAATCTAGCAATGGTCTTACCAAACACTAGTTTTAGTTGTCCTTTATCTTGTCCCTGACATAAATGCACTACTGTCCTTTACCCTCCACGGCTTCAGGTATTTTGAATCTCTCTTTAACTCTTCTGAATCAGCCACGTTGTCCAACCTATGCATTCATTATTTTCATTTACATGTTTTCATCATGTACTGATTTTTTTTGTGTGTGTGTGTCACAAGAATAATTAATAACCACATTTGGCTTAAACAATTTTTTGTCCAATTTCACTTTCCTTCAATTTCATCCAACAGTCCTCTTACAGCATCTGGAGTTATAGCCCTGAAAAATTATACAGATAATGGCATATTTTGCTCTACTGCATGTTGACAGCATTTGTATACAAATACCTACATAAGAAAGACAAATGTGGCTGAACTCCATAGCATAACAAGATCCTTTGGCTTGAAGCTGGCTACATTCACACCACTAACCATGACTGAGTTAGCTGTATCTCAACACC
Organism: Lichenostomus cassidix; assembly: GCF_008360975.1. Taxonomy (NCBI): domain Eukaryota; kingdom Metazoa; phylum Chordata; class Aves; order Passeriformes; family Meliphagidae; genus Lichenostomus; species Lichenostomus cassidix. Next base: position 23,783,422 of record NC_139480.1, on the reverse strand, counting down.
AGTGATTTTCCAGTCAATGATCAGCTTTTCCTTGTTCATCATAACTGGGGTGAAGTACACTGTGCTGGACATTAGGAAAATGTATTTTTAAATGTTACCAAAGAGTTACCACTGGACTAGAGGAAATCCTTGCAAGTCATCATCCCAAATCCCTGTGTACCTGCAATGTCACACCGCTGGATGACACACATCACAATTTCTCAGTCTGCAGTAAAAAACTTCCAATCTATTTATTTATCTCCCACTGACCTCATTCCACGTCCAGTCTTCTACAGTGCAAATCATTTCACACAATTCTCTGTCACTGGCACTAGACTGAGCTCCCACAACCTCCCGCAGCACCCATAAGTGCCTGTGCCTCGGGCCAGCATGGGCATGCAGTGACCTCTCTGAGCCCTGCCCGGCTGGGGCTGGAGCTGCACATTCTCCTGTCTGAAAGCAGCCCGTAGCCAGCTGGGGCTCGGTCTCTTCTCCCAGGCAAGCGGAGACAGGACAACAGGACATAGCCCTAAGCTGCGCCAGGAGAGGTTGATTTTGAACGTTAGGAGGATTTTCTTCACTGAGAGGGCGATTAGATATGGAAGTGGGCTGCCCAGGAAGGCGGTGGAGTTAGCATCCTGGAAGTGTTTAAGACAGGATGTGGCACTCAGTGCCATGACTGAGTTCATAAGGTGGTGTTGAGTCATAGGTTGGACTCGATGATCTCAGAGGTCTTTTCCAACCTAACTGGTTTTGTGATTTTTAGTTCTGGCTGCCCACACCTCCAGTTGCTGTTAAAACCACTCCGGGATCCCCATTTTCCATTCCCAACACGCCCTTCCACTCCGGGCTCCCCGTTTCCCGTTCCCGGCACCCCAGCTCCACTCCGGGCTCCCCGTTTCCCGTTCCCAGCACCCTAATTCCACTCCGGGCTCCCCGTTTCCCGTTCCCGGCACCCCAGCTCCACTCCGGGCTCCCCGTTTCCCGTTCCCGGCACCCCAGCTCCACTCCGGGCTCCCCGTTTCCCGTTCCCGGCACCCCAGCTCCACTCCGGGCTCCGCCCCCGCCGCGCGCGCCCGCAGGCCCGGCCCCCCGAGGAGCGCGCGCGGGTCCGCCCTTCCTGCCGGGAAGGAGGAGCGGGAGGGGGCGGGCGCAGCCGGACGGGAAGATGGCGGACCTGGAGGAGCAGCTGTCCGACGAGGAGAAGGTAGGGATGGGTGGATCTGTAGCGCCGAGTCGCGCCGCGCTCTTGTCCCCCGTCCCTCCGAGCCGGCGGGGCTCCTGTTTCCAGCGCGGCCTCGCAGCAAGTCCCGGCCGCCGGAGGGTCGGGGGGAGGCCGGGGCAGGGCCGGCCCGGCCCGGCCGCATCTCCCGCCGCGCCTTGTACGGTGCGGGCCCGGCGGGGGCGGCGCCCGGGGCCCGGTGGGGGGCGGCGGCCGCTGTGCCGGTCCCTGCTGCCGCCCCAGCCGGCGTTCGGGGCGCGGGGACGGCAGGGAGAGGCAGGAGAGACGCGGAAGGGCTTTCTCTTCCCCTTCCCCCACCGCCACTTCCCGTTCCCGAGGCGCCGTGCCCGTGCCGGCAGGCTGCTCCCAGCACCCGGCCTGCCCTCCCCTTGCACCCCCGCAGGCTCCGGGAGGGATGGGATACGGATGAGTTACGGGAGGAAGGAGGTGTGGGGATGAGGAAGGCTGTTTTACTTCCTGCTAGGAGGCAGTGACTGGGGAAGTGTGAGGTCAAGGAGCAGGGGGACTGTGGTAGCAAGATGTACATGTACTCTTTTTGTGGCGGTTGGAAACTCAAATTTAAGGCAGATTTTCCCGGAAAAGTCTCAAAAGGAGCAGGATGTTTTGTGAGACCTCAGTTATCACTGCTCCTTGTTATCCTCTGTGGGATCCAGCTTCATGGCAGCTGCCTGTTTCGAAGCTAGGGTGTGGTGTTTTGTGTACACGGTGATGGTGCACTGCTCATGCCTTTATGTAATGCATTCTCTTGCTCACTTTCAACTTTAAACGTATTTTAATGCCTGTGGAAGTTGCGAGATTATTCAAATGTGGAGGGCATCAATAAAGGATGTTTCAAACTTATTTGAAGTTAGAAGGATGTCTACAATATCTAAGTGTTTACAGTAAGGCAGATTTTCTGTTTGACCATCTTTTATAACTAGAGATGCACTGATATGCTAAGACGTGCATAGTACCAGGATCTTGCTGTCCTCTTCCCAAGAGGTTTGGAGGCTGTGCTCTCCTCTACTTAACTCGCATGTCAGTGCCACCTCTCTGTTGGTACAAGTAGTAATGTGATCCAGAAGTATAGGTGGTCATTGTGGTTTTTTCTAGCCCCTTATAGAAAATACGAGTAACGCTAATCAAGTACATTGTTCCAGAGGCTGTGCTGAAAATACTTAGACTACAAGTTATCTTGTCATCACTGAATGTTTAAGATTGGAAGGGATCTTTGGCCATCATTTTGTAGAGTCATCTAGAGCAGGCTGCCCAGGGCTATGTGCAGATGGCTTTTGGAGATCCCTAGGGATGCAGACTCCACAACCTCCCTGGACAACCTGTGGCAGTGCTTGGTCACCCTTACAGTAAAAGAAGTGTTTCCTTGTGCTCAGATGGCACCTCCTGTGTTTTATTTTGTGCCCATTGCTTCTTTTCCTGTCAAAAACTAAAATATAGAATGACAGTTTTGTCTAGTATGATCTTGGAAGCACCATCTGTGTTTTTGTGGCTGATGGAGTTAAGTTCTGAACTTTCTTCCACTCAGTAATTTCAGGGGTTTTTCTCCAAAAATGAGTGCAGACCTTCTAGAGACTCTTCCTGCCTTGGTATAAGTGAATAGAATGAGCACTCATCCATTGTAAATTCAAATTGATTTCTCTAACTGTCCCATATAAAATTGATTGTCCCATTCAAGTGGAATTTTTCAAGTCTGAGAGTATATTTTATTGGCTAAGAAAGCAAAGATAGGTAACACTGAAAACTCATGGAAAAGCAGGCAATATCCACGTAGATTTTGTGACACCTTAAGATTTTATTTCTGATGCATTAAGTTATGCTGGTTTTGTACAATAAAAATGTTATTTCGAGTATTCAGTTATATTGAGCTTCAAAAAAACCAGCTTTACAACATTTGACAAACACACCCTTCTCACTCATACAGTCGGGACTATAAATAAAAGCAGGAGTAGATGCAAAGGGGCGAACATTGATTTTCATGAGAAATAAATCACATAGATCCTTTATAAACCTTTCTCCCATGATACGGAACTGATAGTATGAAGGCTGATGCAGGTGATGGTGGTGATGTAGTTTTGTAGATAATTTCAGTAGAAACATAATTAGAACCCTGAAACTCCTCAAATTCAAGGAGGAAAGAAGGTGAACCAAATAACAGAACTTTTTTTGTCTCAGACTTATAACAACAATGTATGAACACAAATAAGTAGGAGATCAAGTGATATAATGATAGGACAGGTTCTGAAAGGTCTTTGATTCATATCTTACTTCATGTTTAATCAAAAGATTTAAGTATTGCAAAGGCAGTAAGCATTTCCATATCTCTTACTGTTGCTACATTTAAGATGACTTTGTTTAGTTGTAGCATAATTCAAGTTTAAAACTTGCAGTGTTTAGCATAATTGAGGATATAGAAAGAGGCATAATTGGAATAATGGCAAACCAGAGAGTTACAGTTCAGGTAAAGAATCTTCAAAATAAAGGAAGGAGAAGAGCCAGAAGGAGCATTATTTCAATATTCAAGATTGTATAAATGGTTTTGAACTCCTCCTTGTTCCTTAGGTTCACATTTTTAAAGAGATTTTTGAAACCTCACATTTCTTTCAGTGATGATAGTGAGTGTGACAATAAATTTGAACAAGCTCTTTTAAAAAAATCTGAGGACTGTTTGTAGCAAATAAGTTGTGTAAGATATGTGTAGATCAAAGATCTGAAGTTGGGCCTTTGCCAATGAAAGTTACTGGTTTTAGCATCCAGGAGCAGGGATTTTTCAGTGCTAAAGACAGCTTTTGTAATCCACAGTGTTTTGTAGTTGCTTTATTTGCATAGGTCACTGAAAGTTCAGAAGCTTTTAGATATGTTGAATAACATAAGTTTGTTTGAGTTTATTTATTCAGTTTATTTAAAAAATGGGGTGTAAGAGGTGGAAGTCCTGAAGCCCTGAACTCTCAAGCAACAGAAAATTATCACTTCTGCACCCTTCCTACAGATAATGATCATCCCTTAACAAGTTTCAAATGCAAATGCTATTTATGTATCCAGGATATTTGAAGTAGTTTTGTTAAAAGTCCATTAACCATTTGTTGTGGTTCAATTTTATTCCAGTTTCTCTAGAAATTGTTTTGTTACTTGTAGCTACAACAAACTAATAAACATATTTTAAGAAGCATTTTAGTGGGAATATTAAAGGTACAATTTATCTACATGATTATTGGCCATAACTGATGAAATATACTGATTTTACTGTAGAATTTGTGTTTGCTAATGCAAATATTCATTTACAAACAACAGCACAAACCAAAAACAACACTAAAACTATTTATATCATAAAACTAGTGTTCTCCAGTCCAGTTTTGATGGCTTGAAGGGATGTGTTCACTGTAGGTCTGGTTGGGTTTTTTTTTGTTTGTTTTTAATGTGACTCTACAAAGCACTAAATAGCTGTATATGACTTGAGATAAAGCCTAAGAAAATCAGGATGCCTTCAGGGAGGAAAGGATAACACATGAAATTTTTAAACACTAGATTAGCTCTTGCATTCCTTAAAATGTTGAAGATAATAAATATGGGAATTGTCAAACATCTTTTTTTTTAAAAAGGAACTACACCTCTTTCAGTAAGCTTGTATCTCAGTAGTTTCACTTTTTCAGGAGGGTAGGGTTTAACAGTCTGATTAGAACAAAACTCTTGCGATGGGGAAGTAGTCCCATTTGTGAAAGTGAGCGTGGATGGCTTCCAAGTATTTCCTTGTGCATTGGGTAACTTTGTAACTTCTTAGATTTGTAGGTTTTGACACTTAATTTACCTAATAAAGTTAAACTAAACTCTGCAGTATAGTTTTGTCAGATTAAGGAAAACCCATTTCTTAAGTGAGTGCTTTGGAATGAAAAGTCTATGCCAATAAAATGCATCTCTCACCTGTAATGTTCGCTTTCAAATGTAATACATTGACAGCAGATTGAACTTGCATGTACAAGCCCACCAATGTGAGAGGCTCAGGTACTTTTCTCAATGCAAATACAAAACTTTTTCCTGAAACCGCTTTGGAAGCATTAGCAGAATTTTTGACAGAAAAAATGTTACTTTTCTAAAATCTTTACATGTGTTAAAGCAGTTGCTGTGCTCTACATCATTCATTTTGAAAGGATTTAGAATTCTGACTTTCAGAATCATGTCAAATGAGACTTGGAGACTGTGGATGAGTAGGAGCTGCATTTGAATAACCTTTTCTGGGTATAATTGCACTGTAATCTATAAAGTAAACTTAGTCTTGCAAGTGTCCTTACTGGTCTTCTATTTTGTAGTTCATCAGTGTATGCTTTGTTTTATATTTAAAAGTGCAGCTTTGTTAACATGTCTAGAAGGAGGATCTCATGAGCATTCTAATTCTAGTTCATGTTTGTATTTAAATTATTAACTGAACTGGAAATGCTGTAGCAGGATATGATGAAAGGTTGAAAATCTTTAATACTTTAGCATGCAATAACTCAGTTACTGTTTTAAGCATATCTGCTGTTTAAATTTACTACAGTATCAAAGCTATGAAAGTTAATATTTTTCCACAAGTGAAATGTAACTGTGGAAGGAATTGTTTTTAAAAAGATGATATTAAACTACTTGGTTACACTTTGATTACATTTTGATGGAATTCTTTAATAAGAATGAGGAAGTTGGGAGTGCTTTTCAGACTCGTGTAATTCTGAATATTGAAGGCCTTCCAAGAGTAGGGTTTTCATGTCCATCTCAGGATATACATGAAAATGTGTGTGAAGATAGTGTGTTGTCTTGAGTTAGGTATTACTTTTTTAATTAAAAATCCATCAATACCATTGAGATTGAAGGACAGAATAGATATTTGAATCACTCTCTTGGGAAAGTACTAACCACTGTGTGAAGAAATGATCATACGCTGTATGTGTAACTGTATATAATAACTTGGTTTATTTCTACAGTCATACTGGCTGGAAGAAATTTCTGGAGGTGGCTTAAATGCTGCTTAGTCAAAATGGGCCAGCTTAGATAAGGTTGCTTAGGGAGTTGCACTTTGAGGTTTGGGTACCTCCGAGGAAGAAGGCTGTACTGGCTCTCTGGGTGAGGCATTGCAATGTTTCTCTAATCCCATGGTCAGAAACTTTTCCTAGTATATAATTGTTGTAACCTGTGTTCAATGCTGCTTGTCTTTCTCTGTATGCCTCCATAGAAAGTTACTGTGCAAAGCAAAATTGTTTGCTTTTTTGACAAGTTAAAAGTAATTACTTGAAGCTTGAAGATGAATACAAATGACACCTGTTATTATAAATAAAAGATCAGTGATTTCTAGAACTGCCGTTGATATATTCTTTTCTTAGTGCTAGTTTGAAGAAATCAGGTACATTTTGGGGATTATGACTTTTACTGTGTTAGGGAGTATTTATAATGCAGTGGCACCTCAGGACCATCAAAAGCACTGTTCCTGCAGCCTTTGTGCTCTCAAAATTTCTTACAGAAGCTTGCTACCCAGGAAACCTCATAGTTTCAGTAGATAAGAGAAGCAAATTGAACCAAAAATAGAGTAGAGTAATAGAACAAGTTGTTGGCAAATACAGTGATGAAACTGGAGATGTTAATGTATGATATAATAGATATGGTTCTATTGCCTACCAATACACTCTTCAAGCTACAGTTCTGCTGTGAAATTCCATTTTTGGTTGATTTCAATTTTGGCAGTCAAAAAAGAATAGGAATAGGTTTTAAGCTGCATAATTTAGCAAACCAGTGTATTTTTTCAGGCAACCCGGTATAATATTCACTTTCAGGTTCTGAAAGTGGGATGTAAAGGAGTTTGAACTGCTTGTTGAGAAATGAAAGCAGGTTTTTGAGCATATGGCAATTACTTTTTTAATCCTTGAGTAAAAAGCTTCTAGAATGTAAAATACTTAAAATACCTTCTTAACTTGACAGAAGGCATTAAAATTTTTAGTAGGTAAGTTTGAGAGAGAATCATAAGACACTGGAATTGGGAGGGGAAGACATATCAGTTAAGGTGATGCCTTATTCTGTCTATTTTCCTAGAGCAAGCTCTGGTATGTTCCTTTTCTCTCCCCTGCTATTGAACCCAGGCTTGATGTCCTTGGAGTATCTTATTGTAACAAATGATCTTGGGGTGGGAGGAAGAATCACTTTAAAAATTTGGGCTTTGTAGTGGAAGAACACTTTGCAAATATGTACCAAGTGCTTTTTAACTTACAGTGGATACCACTTTTTAAAGACTGCTGGGAAAGAGAGGCCTCAAAGCTGCAACTAAAGATCTCATGTGTTGGCATAACAGGACGTCTTGGTTTTGTATGTGGGAGATTATTCTGCTGGTTTCTTTCTTTGTGTAGGCTTTGTTAGCCATTTCTTGTATGTTTTACTTCTCAAACAAAAGTTAATGCTTTTGCTTTTCACTAAATGTAGAATTTTACTACTTTTTCAGTTTCCAATGAATGACTTTTGCCAGGAAATAGGGATTTTTTTTAATGCTGCTTATCTGTTGTCTATCTTTTCCATAAGCTAAGTATGCAATTGCTCAGCTGCTATTGTGTGTGTATATATATGTATATATAAATATAAATAGTTGTATATAAATATATACATTATACAATAAATACATAAATAGCTGTATATAAATATATATAATAAAAGGTTTCCAATCAGATATAGTCAGGAGTAATAAAAGTAAATGCAACATTACATGGGGGAGATTTATCTTCTCTAATCTGTTTTATGGTTAGTCTTGTGTATTACCCAAGTAACATATATTGCTTTCATATTCCTTTTTGCTATCTGTGCCTGCTACAATGACTTTCAGGAGCCCTGTTTTGAGTTTGGATTTTTTAATCCACCTTCATAATATGATGTGGTGTGTAAAGTGATTGTAAGATGGAGACTATTATGATACTTATATACTCTGCTGCTGAAAGGCCCTACAGTGAAGCATCCACTGCCTTTCAAGGTGTTTGTTTGTTTGTTTGTTTGTTTGTTTTTAATAAATCTCATTATTCAAGTCAGGTCGTCAGGTAGAAAGAATGCAGCTAAAATACCACATGTTGTGTAAGATGTACTTTTTGCACCACTGTTAAGGGCTGTTACAGTTACATACTCTTAAACACTTGTGTATTAAAAATAATTGAGGAAAACACATGTTCTCCAGATGCAATGCAGCTTTAGGCATTACTATTAAGGAAATGTCTGTTCAGTCAAAGCCATAGGTATGGAATGTGCCCCTCCTTTCCTGTGCCACAGAACCACATTTTTACAGGGTTTTCTTCCTTAGCTCTTCCAGAAGCAGAAGTGAATTGGATACTACAGTGCATTTTTCAGTTAAGCTTGGTAGGAAAGCAGTGGCAACACTACTTTTATATTCATTCTCTATCAGAGTCACTGCCTTTGTTCCATGTTTGTGTGAGATGATGCATGTTTTGGGATGCTGCATCACTATTTGAAATTATACTCATGGATATAGTGAGGTTTCATGAGATGCTGTAAAGGTAGTTGGCTGCTGACATGGGATAATCCCTTTCTCACCTGTTTGTTCTCTGTGCTTGTCCAGCTGTTTGAAGGTTTTTTCCCCTCACTAAGCTGTGAGAAGCAAGAAGCAGTAATTATTTAAAGCTCCTTTTTAGCTGAATTGGTTGCTATGTTCTTGCCACCATCTAAAGCTAGATCAATTTGCTTATCTGAATACTCACAGAAATAGATAAGCACTGATGATACATGGGAGTTTGTAAAAATGCTGGTGTAACATCCTGGGAAGTATCTAACCCAAAGATTTAATGAGCAACTGGAGCCAGTACTACTAAATGTCTAGCTATCCAAAGGAGGAGCCAGTTATATTTTCTTGAAACACTGAAGGTTTTACAAACTCAAAAACTATGTTGATGTTTGCACAGAGCATCAGGCATTTTATCTTGCGAATGTACGAACCCTAGACTGTGCTCCTTGATGTGTTTTACATGTGTCAATGCAAAATTCATTTTCAGTGGTAGATGTCAGAGCAGTTTTACCTTCTAAGGAACAGCAAAGCTGCATATTGAAAAATAATAGTACAGCTCAAGCTAAACTCAAACCACAAACTTGAATGAAACTCAGAACTAAATAAAACTAGGTAAGTCTTCTGTCCAGTATCACTCCACTGAGTACAAGCAGTATCCCTTGTTATTTTGAGCGTGAATTACAGATCTTGAGAGAATTGAAACTTGCCTATTTTAAATCAGTCTGTGTTAATATTTATGTAACTATGAGTTAATTGTGAGAAAACCTTGCAGCTACTTGTAAATAGAGTTAAGTGGGTCAAGGTAAAGGCATTTGCTCAGTCTTTGCCTGCAGACAGGTTTTCAGCAAGAACTATATCAGAAAGCATGACTCTCAGAACAAAGCTCTCTGGACTCTTTACTCTTCCTGGAGCTCCTTTGTCCTGGATGTGATATCTCATCGTCTTTTTTTGCCAAACACAGGTTTCTCTAAGTGGGAGATTTATTGTGTGTTATAAGATAGCAAGGGTACCCTCGGGAATCCAGAATGTAAATGCATGATATACAATGCTCTGAGCCTGCTGTAACACTGATAAAAGTAACTTTGGGAAGCTCTTTTTATTCCCCTGTGATTAGCAATAAAGTTGTCATTGAGTGGAAATTTACTGTGGGAATCTTTTGCACCCCCCTCCCTCTTCCTCTCCCCCCTCCCTCCCCCCTCAAATTTTCATGCAATTTCTTAGGTAAAAAGGGCTTTCATTTTTATTGCTGTGGAGCAGTGAACTTTAACCTGTTATGAGTGTAGAGGAAGGGTGGGTCTCCCTGCTGCAATGAGTTCACCGCTGAATTTCTGAATTTGAAATAAGTGATGTGTAGGAAAGAGTAAGGGCAAGTATGTGGTTTCACAGCATCTTGCTTATCAGCATGTTGTGCTGAAGGAGTGAGCTGTGCCTAGAAAATACAGCTGTGAAATAACTGTGTTTCAGTTCAGTTAAACGGGGGGAAAGAAAAATGAGAGGAGGAGAGTCTTAATGCTTCTGTTTCTGTGAGCTGTATCTTAGCAGCCTCGGAGGAGTGAGCTGCCGAGGCAGAGCTGAGAGTGGCGCGGCTCTGCAGAGCCCTACAGTGGGAGAGTGTATTCCTGACCATATATAGGCACAGACAGCACACAAGGTCGGGCTTCTCCAACCAGTGTCACTTCTCATGTGCCAGCAACAGGAAGAGTGATCTGGGGGCATTTGAAGCCTGTATAACTTCTTAAAAACAAAATAAAATTCAGAATGTCTCAGGCTGGAAAAGGTAGAGAAGTAGGATTTCTCTATGTACCTGATGGCATTCAGAGAAATTAAATTGTGAAATAAAGGCAGAAAGAAGTAGGGAAAAAAGGTAGATTTAGCATAACAGTCACCATTCTGTACATACATTGCTACATAGCTCTTTGCTTGTGTATTCTGAAAACTGCAAATACTGTTGTAACTGAGTGTAGGCATTTGTTGATAGACCAATTGTTTTAATCTCTAGCAGAATGAAGAATTAGGCATAATGCCTAATAACAGTGTTCATCATATAACAAACCTGTCCTTTTCTCTTTTGCTAGGCTTCTCTGTCTGAATTTTTACCATAACTGAAATAGTTTACTTTATAAAATCAAAAAGCTTGTAGGTTTGTTAAACTTTTAACTGATGGGCTGGGTAGCATTTGGCTTCACTTGAATTGTGAAAGTTATTCGTGCTAAGTCTTACCTACTGAGACCAGACTTCCATTTAAGCAACACTGAGCGTGGTGTAAATGTGAACACTGGATAAAGAGTGACTGCAGTGGGGAATGTTTCCCTTCTCAATGTTTCAGAAGCCTTTTTTTTTTTTTTTTTTTTGTTTAACTTGCCTTCAGCTTCTGTATGATTTGTCCATATTAATGCTGAAACCTGCACAAAGACACAGTTCATAAAAACATATTTAGCTTGGGGTTTTTTGCATTCAAGAAATTTAATGTAGTAAATATGTGGTTCCTTAGATAGGCTTGTGGTAAAATCTGGTTTTATGTAAAGCACTGGTGATCAGATGTTCTGGATTAGTGAAGTCTGAAGTTTATAGTTTCTTGCCACTCTGAACACTTGAAGCTGAAAACTGTCTGTAAACCAAATCTACATCAATAAAACACTGCCTTAAACTTTAGGTGGTGTTTTGGGAGTAACTACAGTAATAAGTGAAGAAACTTCAGGTGTTTTATGTCTGAGTTTTCTAAAGGAAGACTCAGCTGTAACAGTTTTTTGTTACTTACTGATACATGTATAAGTTTATTGTACTGTGTGTGAAAGTAGTTCTCTTGAATGGAAAGGTTTTTTCTTACAGACTCATGCAAACCAATTTTTAAAAGCCTCAATGTATTGAATAATCATCACTGGTTGCAACTGTAATGCACCTAATTGATTTGTTTTTGTAAAACTGTTTTCAGCAGATACAACTTCCTATCTCAGTTTGACTAAAGTGCAGTTTAGCTTTCTGCCTGTCACTTTGTATTACAAGCTATATGCCTTTTGTTTTATGTGCATTTTCAATTTATCTTTTTTCAGTTGTCCAAAAATGCCATATTTTATATGGACTATCCCTTTGTTTTAATTGTGCTTCCCAAAGTGATAGCTGAGCCAGAGGCTTTTTGCTGCCAAAAGGGGGAGATTGTCATATCGTAGAGGCTCATGGAAGTGCATTCACTTATCCTTTAGTATCAGTCTGGGTTTGGAAAACAGAAGCCTCCTTTAGAGCATTTATTTCTGGAAAAATTCGGTGGCAATAAATCTGTAAGTGCTTTTCAGTTCTAATGCGTTAAGTGAGACTACTGGATTTTATTCTTTTATAGGGGCTTTCTGCATGTATGAGTTGGGGAAATAATGGCTTTATGAGATACTCATCACAGAAAAGTCAATTCAGTTTAACTGCTGAAGGAAAGTGGATTACTTTTAAATTGGCTTCACTAAGGCATGTTAGCAAAATGCAGAGAGTGTCTTCGCTGACACACTCTCAGCTTCTGAAAACATTAAGTTTCTTGCTTTTGTAAGCATGAATATATTTTATACTTGATGAGATATTCATTGCGAATTGTGTTTATCTGTTCCATAAAAAGTGTCATCTATGATGAATTTTCACACTGAAAAATCTGTCAGTGAGAAATTGAATTTACTTGTAAAGTGTTTGTAAAAAGTAATGTCTAGATTGGTCTGTCCTGAGGGCATCTGTTATTTTTAAATGCTTTTGAACGAATATTACTTCTAGTGTAGCTGATCTGACTGATAAGAATAGTTTTTACTGATAGTGAAAAAAACAAGCAAAACCAGATTTACATTACCAAAGCAGCTGAAAATGAGGTTGTTGTCCAGTTTTAGTATAGACCCAATATCTCCCCTTACAGATGCCACCAGTTTTAAAGATGTGGTCATTCAGAGTGCAGTTTGAGCACCCATGTTTTGCTTAATTTTGCTTTTATGGCTGCTGCCAGGCCAAAACTGATGAACGTGTTATTTCACAACTCCAAATGTTCTTAAGTCTTGTTTCTCTGCTTGCCCAAAGCTAATCTGGCCTTGGTAGGGGTAAACAGTCCTGTTCACCTGAAGTCAAGGAACCAAGGAAAATGGTGTTCCTTCATCCTGAGCTGGGAATCAGCCTGGTGATAGTCATGCTGAAATCATCCAACTAAATACTTGCCCTTCTGGCCTGATCCCTGACCCTGTTAATTGGTTAATTGGTGTTACAGTTAAACCCCAGACATCCACCAAGCCCCACACAGCCATTCAGTCAATGCCCTACCAGTAGGATCGGGAAGAGAATCAGAAGGATAAAAGTGGGAAAACTTGTGGATTGAGATAAAGACAGTTTAATAAGGGAAGCAAAAGCTGTGCATGCAAGCAAAGCAAAAGAGAGAATTAAGTCACTGCTTCCCATGGGCAGGCAGGTGTTCAGGCATTTCCAGGAGAGCAGAGCCCCATCACATGTAATGGTGACTTGGGAAGTCAGATGCCATCACTCCAAAATGTCAAACACTATCACTCCCTTCCTCCTTATTCCTCACACTTTATATACTGAGCATGACTTGATATGGTTTGGAATATCCCTTGGTCAGTTTGGGTCACTTTTCCTGGCTGCATCTCCTACCAACCAGCCATGCACCCCCAACTTCCTTGGCAGTGTGTCAGTATTAAAAGCAGAAAAGGCCTTGGCTCTGTGCAAGCCCTGCTCAGCAACAACAAAAACATCTCTGTTACCATCACTGTGTTCAGCACAAATCCAAAACACAGTCGCCTACCAGCCACTGTTAAGAAAATTAGTTCTGCCCCAGGCAAAACCAACATAATTGATTATTTGATAAAATGTGCTGGTGATAGAACCTTGGAGCCTGTCCTGCCTTCTCCTTCATGAGTGCTTTAATAATACCATAGGTTGACTTTATTTCACATTCTTTATATTACTTTGGCTTGAGCACTGAGCTGAGTACGGTGCCCTGACTTCAGCAGGAGAGAGAGGAGTATACAGATTGGTGGTTCGGATAATGTTGGTAATGGAGATGAGTTTATGTTCTTTTGATTCAAAGGAGACAATCCCAGTTGCTTTAATAAGTAGCCATAGAAGAAGGTGCTTTTGCCTCTCTGTGTCTCTTTTGAGAAGAATGAACTGTGGCATTTATCTCAGTATAATGCAAATTCATGTTAACACGGGAAGAAGAGATCTGATGGTAGGTATTTGAGGCAGCAGACAAAGGCTGTCTGCAATCCAAAATGCAGCATTCAGGTTAGAAAGTTGGGAGCTGACAACTTTTCCATTTCCATTATCTGTCTCTGAATGGTCGTGTGGTGTCAGTGAAAGCTGCCTGGGCTGGTCACGTGGGATCTCATAAGGATTGACCACTGCTAAGGATGCAGCTAAGCACTCTCCCAGGACACTTTAACGTGAACCACCTTTCCTGGAGACGGCTGTCTGAAATTTGGGCCCTGTCAAGAAGCAGGGGCCTGAACACTGGCTGTATTGTTACCCTCAGTTGTAAAGAAGTATCTCTTGTCATTTCAAGATCTCTAGCATGCTCAGACAATTCCTTTGTAGATTCAAATACAAAGTAATGTGTACATGTAAAGAATCTTTTTTTAGATATTTGTTAATGGAGTGTGTGCATGCTTCTCACCTTAATTTCAAACAGTGCTCCCAGATTCCACAGAAATATGATGGAAGGTGTTAGAAAGGGAAACTGTGGTTCAAGTAGTATCCTGTATTTGAATAGCAACATTATACTGAGGATGCAAGAGAGCTTTAAGTGTCTGCTGAACTTGGATAACTGTAAAGGATAGGAACTTTTGCCTGTTAATTTAGGGAACCGGTATTTATTTAGTTAGCTTTTATAATGGGTGCCTTTAACAGTGTAAAGAGGAAAGAAGAATGAATGAAAGCATGCCTGTTGAGTGATATTCTGCAGGGTAATAGTTGAGAGGTTTTAAAGTTGTGTCACTTTTTTTAAGTATTTTTGTGATCTTTTTGCAAGCACATGTGTCTGTTGCTGTGCAGTGAAGCAACTCAGGGACCTGGTCTGAAAAAAAGAGCAATAACCTTCCTGCTTTTGCTCACTGTGCTGTTATACAAGGGCTCGTGCAAGCAGAAGGAGAGAGAACCAGGGCAGGTGTGCTTACTTTTAGGGGAAATACTGATTTATGCTGGGTTTTCTCTGCAAGAAGTTGTGGCTGAAGGCCACATTAATTAAGATCTCAAGGGTTTTTTAAGTTTTGTCTGCCCATACTGTGGTTCTAAGAGATCTGAGGTAGATGCAGGTGAAATTACGTGCTTTAGCATCTATGCAGTGTTTTTAAGCTTACTTAATCTGTCAGTTACTGTCTACCTGTGGACCTGTTGGAAAGTATAGAACCATATGATGTGTAGTAAAATTAGAAGAGAAGCTTTGAAGATCAAATGTATCTTCATCATGGTTTTTGGCTCTCTTGGATTGTATATTGGTTCCCAGACATCCATGGACTGAAACTTGAAATAGATTAGGAATATATTATTGATTTTATTTGTTACATTAATCTTTTCCTGTTTGCCAGTAATAGAAAACATGAACAACTCAATTTCTCCATCTGCTTCCATCACATATAATCTCTATTCTGTTTGAAGAAGTGGAACTTTATATTCTGTGTTTCTAATGAAGACCAAGTAGTTAAATAAGATGAACAAATACGTGAAACAGTGGGAGTTGTACAATTTAATGTCTGGCTATTAAAACTACTTAGTGCATGACTGCTTTGAATAGGAATGAATGCAAATATATACAACCACATTATTGTTTTTGTATTTAAGGTGCGTATAGCAGCAAAATTCATAATTCATGCTCCTCCTGGGGAATTCAATGAGGTGTTCAATGGTGAGTATCTGTCTGCTCTGTCCTTTCATTTAAGGCATCTATATCCAAAATTGCATTGCTGATTATTCTCCTGAATTTCATGTAGCTTATATTGTAGCAGCTCCCTTGCTATAAGGGCTGATTTTGTAGCTTGGCATGATACGCTTTGCAGTCACAAGACAGCTTGAAGTTTAAATTCAAAACGAGGAATGTACTACTTTTCTTTGTGATGTGAGAATGAGCTTTGTCTCTGTTTTTAATGAATCATGAATTAACAATTGCAAGGGTTTCTGTTTAGAAGACACATGTACTCTTTTTTCAGTCTTTGATAGACAATTATGTTTTTCAACAGAAATTAAACTAGCTGAAATTAAAATGGTCTTTTGGTTTTTTTTTAAGAAGGAATATAATTACAAATACTTAATCTGGAATATACAAAAGACTATAGCCTAATGCCAGTTATGGAAAGAATATTAATCTACTCCAGATATTTCTAACATTTAAATTCTGGAATCACACTCCATTTTACAGGGTGTATTGGTAAACTGGAAGGAAACTTAAAATAAGCTTCTCTCAACTATTGTTGTCTGAACTTTACTTAACATGTTTTGGGGTTTTTTTTTAATTGCTGTGTTTGTCTGGCATCAAGATATTTGGTCATACATATATAAAAAGGCATGCTTTATAGCTGTGGCTTAGAAATGTTTCTGAAGCTATTTAAGTCAAGAAGTAAATTTAGTATATGAAACCTGTAGTCAGTGTCAGACTGGAGTGATCTTAAGTTTATTAAAGAATGCAATGCTTTTACCAGTACCTTGTTCTTGAGTTAAAGTGTGGCCAGCAGATTATTTAAAATTAATTAGTACTTCATTTTTGAAGTGAGCAGCTTACTAACTCAGCTTTCTGAAGATTATTAAAATTTCTTAGAGTAGTACAGCTTATAAACTTTATTGTTATGTTAATTCATAGATGCAACTACCTGCTCAGTAACAGAGTACAATATGTTTGAAACATATAATGAACGTTTGATCACAAATGGCTGACCACTGTTCAGTGAGATGCAGACTGCCTTCTAAAAAAGAGGGAAAAAACTTTTGATTCCAATTCTGTAAAATGTGGGTTTGTTTGGATGGGTTTGTGTGGGGTGTTTTGAATTTGTGGGGTGTTTTTTTTTTCCTTTGGGATATTTTGTGTTTTGGTTTGGGGGGGTGGTGGTTTATTTTTCGGGAGGGTTTGTTTGTTTTTTAAAGAAAAATATACTTTCAATATCTTCCACAGGTTTTTTTCTTTTCACTTGAGTGATACTTGGAATGATACTTGGGAATCTTTAGAAGAGGTTTAATATGTTATAGGGAGAACTAATGACTGGTTAGTTAATGAGTAGTGAATTAAATTGTTATTAAAACAGTGCCTAGAAAAGTAAAGTATAAAAGTTAAGTATATAAATAACAAATTTGCTGCATAGTAAATATGAAGGAGAGTACTGACTTTATTCTATATTCATATGTTTCTTGTATCATGGTAGAAGAAATGCCATTGTGATGTATAATACCTCTGCCTAGTAAGGGTTATTAAGGAATGAGACAAAAAGTGGTAAGGCTTAAAAACAGTAAGTTCAATACATGTCAGTGTCATCAGAATAGGGTAACAATAATATGGTGTGAGGGAGCTGGTAATATGCATTTTAAAGGAAACTTGGTAGAATTCTGTACTGTTCTCATTCAGAGCTTCTCTGAAAACTTGAAAGATTGACAGATTTCTGGAGCCTGTAGAATACACCTTGTATCTGTTTACCAGGTTGTCTTGGAAGAGATCCATTTCTATACTATTATTTTCATTTAGTTCAGTCAAAATTATAAAATACGAAGCAATAAATTTCCTACCTAGTAGTCTCTGTGGGTATGGAGTGGTTTGGTTTTTTTCTTTTGTACGGTCTGTTGACATTTGTTATGTGACTGAAACAAGTTTCTGAGTTAACTGTACTTTTATGTTGTAAATACCTCCTTTCAGATGTTCGGTTGCTGCTTAATAATGACAATCTTCTCAGGGAAGGAGCAGCCCAGTAAGTACCAGATGTCACATACTTGGTTGCATAAAAGCAAGATGTTTTTTCAGTAGGACTTGCATAATCACTAAGCAGTTCATTTAAAAGATGTGTGCTTGGCAAGTAAAACCGTATTGTGTGTACTGGGCATCTTTGATCCAGATTAAATTCCTGGCAGAGGAGAGATCTGTCTTGTATCCTAATGATTAGAGCAACCTTATGTTCTATTTCATGGTAGATGTTACTTGAACATCTGTAAGATACTGCTTCCTTAGACCTTACTCATATCAGAACATTATGCCTACTGTACTTCTATGCCAAAATTAGTTTCATATGTAAGAGTGGAGATGTCTGGCTTAGGTTGGATCCTTGTGGATTTTAAAATTTTATCTGTTCCTCCAGTTTCTATGGGTTACTGTAAACCTTATGTGTTTGTCTATATCAGATTACTTTTGAATGTAAATTTTTGTGTAATGGTTGGAATCTGTAATACGAGCACTGAGTGAACCACAGTGATTCCAAGAATTTTGGCTTGCTAGATAAAGCACTGATATAATTTTTTAGTACATCATTGCCCAGATTATTAGCTATTACTTAGATCTCTTACTGCTGCTAAGGAAAAATACTGTGCTTGATGCAGGCTTTTGATGTTTTTTTTTCTCTTGCAGTGCATTTGCACAGTACAACTTGGACCAGTTTACTCCTGTAAAAATTGACGGTTATGATGAACAGGTATGAATACAATTAAATCCTTGTAATCTTCCTTAAACTGTTAAAGACGTTCTGGTATTGGAACAGTTCTTGGCAAGAAAATGAAAAGAAATGCATCTTCCCTACCAAAACATGGAGATTGTGCCCCATCAGTAGCAGCAGTAGCAGTCCCATAAGTTAATCACTTAGTAGTAGAAGACATGAATTTCTGTCTTGCATTGTTGGTTGCAGTAAGAGGGTAAGAGTCAGGACTTTTTTTTTCTGAAGCAGTGTGTCATATTTGCCTTCTCCTCTCTTGCTATATGCATATTTTGTTTAAAATGTACATCTTTGGATGTGATTAAGCTCCATCAAATGCAGGATTTAATTAGATTTGGCATGGCATGTTTTTTATTTTTATTGAATAGCAAATGTGACTAATTTTATAATTTAATAAATTTTATTTAATATAAATATATATAAATATAAATTTTTAACTTAAATTTTATAATACAGGTTTTGATAACAGAACATGGTGATTTGGGAAATGGAAAATTTCTGGATCCCAAGAACAAGATTTCTTTTAAATTTGATCACTTAAGAAAGGAGGCTACTGATCCTAGACCCCATGAAGTTGAAAATGCCATAGAATCCTGGAGAAATTCAGTTGAAACAGCAATGAAAGCATATGTGAAGGAACACTATCCAAATGGTGTCTGCACAGTAAGTGCTACATTACATAACCACTGTACCACTATAGATAGATACCAGTTTTAAAAGGGAGCTATTAGTAAACCAGAAAGATAGGCAGTTTTACTGTAAAGAATTTATTCCTGTCAGGGATTCATGCAGAGAATGATGGAAAGCTTCAGAAATTTAATGTTTCAGCTATTGGATTATTAGTGAGTGGTTACTGCGGGTCATAGTGAAGATTTACCTCTGTATTTAAGCATTTTTATTTAAATTTCTTAAATAATTAGCCGTTTTGTGGACTAGTGCAGGTTGATCCTGCTGATCCTGGCTATCTGGCTGGTTGCTTAGAGGGGGAAGAAATTCCCTAAGATAGAAATGTCTGCCTTGGCTTGGTTTACTGAAAAAACTGTCTTAGCAAAGCTTAGTAAAGCAAACTGGTTTGCACCATCATATCTCCTATATATCCAAGTGCTGTGTTCTTACCACCAGAATTGGTGGTTCTGATAGCTTCTTAAAATAAAACCTCCTAGTCTGGACTAAAATAGCATTTGCTTGCTGTTACAAGCCCTATGACTATTTAAATCTCAGAAAAGTGATCTATTGATAGCTGTTCTATGCTTTATGTTGACATGACAGAAAAATTAACGAGCAGAAAAAAAGTAATTCATTTGCCGAGTTAACAAGTTGAATCGGATTCCCAGGCAGTCAGATGAGTTCTAATTCCTGTAAAGGAAATCAGATTGGATTTTCACTGAGATAATTTTTAGTAGTATTTTATTTTGGGGGATAAAGCAGAACAGAGCACCAAACCCACCCTCTTAGTCACCTTTTTACTATTCTGTACAGGTTTAAATCATAATATAGTTGGTAAAATAACTGGTGTTTGAAACCCAGCTGGTAATACATATATTGTCTCAGCAGTCACTGTTTTAGGCTTAAAAATCCTGTAGTGCCAGAAAAATGAGTTCGCAGCATATAAAATTTAGGTAACATGATTTACCTTCAGGTTTTTTAATCTTAGATTTTTGTGCATTGTAATAGGTACTTCAATGTTTCATGTACAGAAAATTATGTATAACCAGAATGGTTATAAAATGAAAGTTTATATAACAATAGTAGAACCAGATATCTAAGCAGTTTGAGCAAAATCTACTGAAACTTTGTTCTTTTTTTTGCTTCTTTCCTTTCTTTTTCCTAATTAAGGTGTATGGTAAAACAATTGATGGACAGCAAACCATTATCGCATGCATAGAGAGCCATCAGTTTCAAGCAAAAAATTTTTGGTAAGTTTCTGTATGGATCCACAGACAGTAAAATGCAGCAAACTGAGTTAGTGCCATTCCACTGATAATCCTTAGTTCAGAGAAGAAGGTGGATGCACATCTTGTATGAGACCTTTTTCCTCCTTCCACCCCACTCCAAGTTTTTCTGCAAAAACTATAGAATTCCCTTCCTTTGTGGTAAGTAAAATGGCAGACTGTGTGCCTGTATTTCTCTTTGCAGAACTTTGCAAAATTCCATACACATATGACATACGTGGTTAATTTTCCTGTTTATCACGCTGACACCAATACTCATGGCTATATTCCCTAATACAGTTCCTTTGGCTTGTTTTGCTTTGTGACTGACAGAATAAAAATGGCTCCTTCTACTTTGAATTTCTCAGAGAAAGAAGGTGACCAAAAATTACTTTACAGTGGAACTTGAGTGATTAATTTTGGGGTAAGGCAGATAAAGGTGACTTTAAATGAAATAAACCCTTACAAACTGCAGCTTTCTTTTTTCTTTTTACTTGGTTGAATGATGTTTCCCACAGTCTGGAGTAGACTTTGGATAGCTCCATACAGGAAACTGGCCAGAGTTGACATAAAATTCCACAGTATCAAGAATGGGTTAAGGAGGTTATAATCCTAAAGATAGCTTATATATGCAGTTGTCAGAAGAAAGGTATTTCATTATTATTTGGTTTGCTATTTTGCATCTGCTTGCAATTTGCATTAGTAATCCCACAGGTAATGAATGGAAGTACAGAAATCTTTGGGTTTTGATTCTGAAGGTGGATATTACATACTCATAGTAATTTCAGCATGTGTATGTATCAGTTCTATTATTTGCCCAGTGCACTGATTTTTATTGAATTTGTATAGCTAACAAATATTTTTTCCTATTGACTTAAACTTGCCTAAGTAAGTCTAAGTTAAGTCTGCATGTTTTATATCAATATTAAAAGTAACTTGAAATAATACTGATTTTCTTTTTAGTTTGGAAGTATGAATGAATTTTGATATTCCAAATAATTCTGTAGTCTTTAAAAAAGAGGAACAGATATATAGCAACTGTTTATAGACAGAGAAGAATCTTTCTTAGAAGTTATTAAAGTTATGGTTGAATATCTATGGGTAAATATTGACCATGTTTTTAAGAGTTTTTCAGGGGTAGTCAGACTCTAATTCTCATTCTTAGCAAGTTGTAATAAATGCATATTGGTTTCGGAGATTTGGAGGTGGAGGAATGGATTCCAAGTTAACCAGACTCCTCACTTACCCAGCTGTATGGCTGGATATCTAGCCCAAGCCACAGCCAATATTTATTCTCAAGGTGTTCCAGCTTTTTAGGCATTTGGAAGTCTGTCAGCCTACTATGAGCCAACTGAGAGTAAGTTTGTTGGGTGATAGAAAACCAATATATGCCAAAGAAAAATACTTTGTGATTATTTAAAATACTATCAACATAGTAGAATAAATGTCTTATTAAAGAAAGAAAAGGAATGTAAATCTCTTATAAAACATTCTAAGTCAGCTGAGGCAAATAAAGTAATGATGATGATGTTTATACCTTAGAGCATTTCCTACAGAAAAATCCTTCTGATTATTTTTTAATAGCAACTTAAGGACAAAAAAAGGTATTCCAGAGTGGAAACACTGTGGTATCTTAACTTCAGGGGACCACAGAGTGGCTGAGAAGCAAACAAATCTGTTAGCTAGCCATTGAATCCCAGGCATTCAAAAACTGGAATTGTACCTAAGGTGTAATCCAGCGCATAAGCTTTCTCATAATCAGTGGGTCCATCTGTAAGGCTACTAGTAGTATTAGTGTCACTGAGTTGGCCAACCCTTTCAGTTTTCTTAGCAATGCCAACAAGCTTCTGAATTGTCCTAGTCTGTATTTTCTTTGATAATTTGGATATTGTCTGAAATAATAACCAATGGCTTTATAGTTATGGTTACTATCTAAGATGTGCCACTATATAGATTCATTAGTAGCAGTTAATGTTTTGTCTCTTTCTCTCCCCTTGTTGAATGCACTGGAATCTATACCTAACATTAGCAGGATTGGAATTCATAGTATTAACTTTCTTTCCTTCTTTAAGTGCAAACACAGGACAAATCAAGGACAGCTGCAGTGCATTTTAATACAGCTCTATAGTACTAACTTTCTAATGCACTAACCTCATAGCTAAAATAGAAAAGATCTAGTTTACAGGAAAGAAATCAAGTGAAACTACACTCTCTCCTACTGTTTTCCAGGTGTTTGAAACACCCTGTAAGCATTTTGGCAAAGATTCTGAATTTGTGGAAAGAAACTGGAAGGAAATAGTTGTCCTGGAAGGGAAATGCTGGAAGAGCTGAAAGGCCTAGTTACACTTAAGCACAGCAGAAAGTCTTGCTACTTTGATGTTCTTTCCATTCAAGTTTTTGATAGCCTGAGGTGAAGTGTGACTTTGCCTGATCTAGCAAATCATCCAGGTCCCAGAAACAAAATATTGACTGTCTGTGCCTAACTAATACTACAAGAGAGAAAGAATATTGGAGGCTTTAGGTATTTTCAGAAGTTAAGTCCTACTGTTAAAAGTTCCTTAATAATAAATCTCCTTGGTCCACATTGAAAGCTGAGGTTAAATGTTCTGTGAAACTTTCTGTTCTTGACTGATTGTCAGGCTGAATCTTTAGAGGAAGATTTTCTGCATTTGAAAGTTGGCACTACAAATTTCATTCTCTGATTTCCTTTGACTATGAGTTGTATGTTGGGACTTTTTTCATAACCAGTGATATAATTGGGTGACATCTAATTTTGACATCTAATCTGTTTTATTGTTTTTTTAAAGGAATGGCCGTTGGAGGTCAGAATGGAAGTTTACAATCACCCCTTCAACCACTCAAGTGGCTGGCATCTTGAAAATTCAGGTATGCTTATCTCACACTGTGTCCTGAGCAGAAAAGTCTCCAGCCATTATTGAGGGAGGCTCAGGCCAGTGTATCAAATGTGTTAAAGGAAAACGGAGACCCAATAAGCAAAGCAGCAATGCCCATTCAGTTAAGTGTTAGTGACATAATTGCATATTTATCTAATCCTTACAAACATAAAACATGCGTTTAATGTAATGCTTCAAAGGACTTGGGAAAGTGTATTCACCTCGGTTAGGCCTATGCCTCCTTAGTTTCCTCTTTGTTGAATTCATGGTGAGACAAGCCTTTCCTGAGGGTAGGCACTTTCTGAAGTAGAATTTTTTTAATTGGTTTGTTTTCCATATTATCCTATTGTTCAGAAAGGTGGAAACGTTTAGTTTCAGCAGTTCCATCATCAGAAATTTTTGAATGTGTCTTCTTCATTCAGAATTTGTCTTTCCTGTTGGCTTTAGGGCATTCAGAAAATGGGAATTCCAAGCAGGCAGAAGTGTTGAGACCGAAGGAAGTCTGACTGTCATGTGGTAGGCAGGGAGGCTTGACTTCCTGGATTGGTTCCCTGGAATGTGTACACATACATTGCAGCAGTTTATTGAAACAGTTCTGGGATCAGGGACTAGAAACAGTGCAGTCTGACTTTCAGTGTAGTACTTTTTTGTTGTTGTTTTTACAAGACAAAGTCACATTTTGTTTTCTTGCTCTTTTTGTGCCCCCATGAGTTTTGCTTGTCCTTACTGCCCAGTGATGACTGCAGAAGGAAGATGCAAAGGATTGCTTTTTCTAGCCTGAGGCTAGGATGTTATTTTAGGATGTGGTAGCTGTGTTGAGATTCCCCCAAGCAAGGGAACCCTGAATCTGCTTTCCTATGCTGGTGACAATTCTGTTACATTTGGAGTGATAGTCAAAATGTCAACAGCCATTATTATCAGATCACAACAGTAATGGTAAGCAGCACCTTAAGTAACTTCTAGGCTTGTCGAGACTTCGTCACTTAAATCCAACTTGCAACAAAGCAGGCATTTTCTCCACAGCATGCATTTTTGGTTAAAAGTCTTAAGAGGTTTTCCAGAACAAGGAAACAGGTGTCCACCTAATTCTTGGAAATGTTAGTGCAGCAGCCTGAAAAATAGTCTGAATGAGGAATTTATACAGGTTCTAATCAGCTTTTCAATTTGGGCACCAAATGATTTTGTCTTTTATTACCATATCACATAATTAATCAAGTCATCATTTCTATTCATAATAGTCTGTGTTCTAGAGTGGTGAAAATTTCTAATTTTTTGCTTGTATAGAAACTACTTGTTTGACCAAGGAATTTTGAACTCAGTTTCAAATTTTTAGAAATTGTATACAATTTCTTCAGTGCGTGTGGGAGTGCTCCCTCTTTACCTCTCAAAAGTAACAAACAAAAAAGGGCTTTTTATTTTTTTTTAGGGAGCAAAATCCTTCTCTAGAAAATTAAGTTTCTACAGCATTAATAAAATTTTAGAGTACTGAAATTTCAGTGTTGTTTGCAAAATCTTTCACAGCAATACACTATTGTCCTATTTCTGATAAGACCTTTTATTAATAAGTTGGGGGAAATTGCAGCATCCCCTGTTATCTTCAGGTGTCTTCAGTACTGTCAACATCAGTTGCACAATTTCTTCCTTGTTTTTTAAATTCTATTAATAAATTAAAGTAAAGGAGATTCTCAATTGTCATAATCTCTTTTGTTTAATTTTCTTTAATTCTTTGTAAGGGGAAAAGCAACAGCAGAACTTTTTACTAAAACTAAGTCCCTGCAGTATTTAACGTGCTTCAACTGTGCCTGGAAAAAAAACGACTGATAAGTGTACTGGTTACTAATTTTATCTCTTAGATAATTTGTTATTCTCATCCCTCCTTAGTTAACCTTTCCAAGAGGTTCTGTTCATAAACATCTCCTTCTTGTAGTCTTCTGAACCCAGACCTAGCATTCTAGAAGGATGTCAGCAGTGAGGTATAGTACAGAACAGTTACTTCTCATATTCTGTTTAAGATATAATACATCCCGGAATTAGACTTCACTCTCCATCTCTGTTGAGTTTTTAGGTCTCTGTGTTTGCTAAGAATGTGACTCAGTGACACAAAAGATGTTTGTGCTGGTGTTGGCCTCAGAGCACAGGGGAGGTTTGGGCTCTCTGCAGTGAATCATGATGGACAAGGGGGAGCACTTACATTTCTTTGGGTTCTGCTGCTTCACTGGGAGTTCTTAGAATTGTTCACTGAGTAAGCACTTCTCATCTTTTAGGAAATGGATTGAAAAAGACTGGCAGAAGTTTTACCCAGCAATGTTTGATTTGAAAAGAAACTTATTTTGTGGTTAGGTTGATACCTTTTGTTGCAAAACTAGTATTTGACAATAAGCAAAATAATCATGTAAGATGAATCATAGGAAATAATGTTTTACTCGTATAGGAACCCTTTCCTTTGTGTGGTATTATAGTTGTCTTACTGTGTGTCATGGTTTTTCTGTTGTTATTTATAAAGCTGAGAGTCTTTTCCACACATGATCATAATGCAGATGAAATTTTTCTATTGTGCATTAACTTCAAAATTATGATGTTATGTTGTCTAATAGGCTGAGACACAAATGTTTCATTGTCTCATAACATCAGCTATATTGACTATCTTGACTTCATAAAAATTGTAAAAAAATCTTCAAAGATGCTTATTTAAATGTCAATGACCTGCATAGCTTCTATATCAATTACTGTTAATGATCACACGTAGTTTTACATATGCTTCCTGATTTTTAAATTTTCCAACAGTTGTATTAGGAACTAAATGTTTTCGTATCTGTCCCAAGTGAATTTAAAAGTACTAAAGTTAGCTTGGGTAGAGTTTTAGTGGTCTCCTGCAAAATAATCAAGGAAGCTGTTCTGTAGATACAGCATTTCAAGAATAAATAATTTCATTCTGCTTTACTATCTAATGTTGGGAACTACTTTTTCTAGATAGTACCAGCTTTTGTTGTGAGCCATATCTAACAGAGGAAAATATCAAACCCAGGCAGAGCTAGAAAGGGATGCTTAATTTGCACTGTCCCTAGAAAACAGGTTGGGAAAGCAGAAAAACTTCACAGTATCCTGAAACCTTCCCAAAACGATTCTAATTTTAAATATATCTTCACCATTTAGAATAGTCTAGTCTGTTCATTTCAAGAGTTTCTAGTAAGGTCACATAAATAAGGTGTTGTTTCATGATGTTAATCAGAACTTAAACTTTTTTTCTTGAAATACTAGCTAAGGCACGTCAACACCAAAATGTTTCCAGAGTAGCCTCTTCGGTATTCCTTCTCAGAAATAGTAAATTCTACATTATTTAGGTTTTCCTGTTTGCTTTTGTTCTGTAACATTTTGTATGGGGTTTGGTTGATTTGTATAGGTTTTTTACTATGATAAATAACACTTTGATTTTCCTGTTTGTTGTTGATCTGTAAAACCTAATATGAGGTTCTTTGTTTAATGTTCTGTAGGTTCACTATTATGAAGACGGTAATGTTCAGCTGGTGAGCCATAAAGACATACAAGATTCTCTAACAGTGTCTGTAAGTGACCTTTAAACACCTTAGTGGGTATATTGAATTGACTTTTTAATTTAAAAATAGGAGCAAGCTTAAAAAAAGCTCAGAAGTTTTGAGAAGCTTGTTCTTCTACATGTATGGGAATTAATGTTCCGATTTTAAAATAGTGTATATGTAATATTTACTGTTTCTACCTAATATGTAGTTAGTGTTTAAAAGGAAAGGTAAAAAAATATTAATTTATGCTTGCATGGGGCTTATGCGAGCTACATTAACTTTGATTTTAAAGCTTTAACTGCCTTGTTATCAGTCTTCCTGCACTTCTGTTGTATTTAAACTTTGGTCTGCAGAGAGACCTATAGAATTATTTTTTTAATATGAAGGAGGTTTGAGTTACAATAACTGACTTTAGTAGTACAATCTCTAGGAGATTGCCTGCTTTGCTTGCTGGAAGACCAGTATGCTAAAACAGTAAACAAATGCTACCAACTGAGAAGCAGTAGTGGGTATTCTCCCTTCATTTTCTCTGTCTGTAGCTGGTGCTGTCAGTGTCTTGCTCTTCTGTACAAAAAGCCCTTTCAGAGATGCTTCAACTTGAGAATCATAACACACTTTATATTTAAAGCATCTTTTTTTCAACTTCTTACCAAATGGATTATTATACTAATGAGGAGCAAACAATAGAAATAGAAATTGTTTGGAAATAGTACCGTATGTACCTTTTAAGGGTTGATAATGTTCCACCATGAACAGCTACTACTTCTGAAATAATGTGTCTATAACTGTGTTTATAAACAGCAAGATTTGCTGTTGGAGTGTTTTTTTAATAAAACTTAAACCAGTGAGATTAAATTGGCAAAGAGAAATTGTAAAAGTGAACAGTAGAAGTATTTTAATGATAACAACTAGCAGTGACCAATTGAGCTCAATAGCTCAATTCATCAATAAAGAACATTGTTTGTCAATATAAAGCGAGGCTTGTTGGCTTTTCAGTTGCAATAGCACCATAAAAAATGGGGGAATGTGGTGCCAACTGATAACACTTCTGGAGCTGTAGATATAAAATTACTTTTGACCCCGTGGAGCAAAGGGATCTATTTAGTCTTTTATTCAAATAAGAGTTGCTTCAGGGAAGATTATTTGGATGCAGTTCTCCTTTCAATAGATTTTGCTTCACTTTCTATTGGGAAGAAACTTAATCCTGTTTTGCAATTCAGTAAAGCAGCAGAAGACTGATGAGTAGAAAACATATTTTGCATAACTTGGCTAAAACAAAAGCAAGTTTGCTGCTGGTTACCAGTTTTTAACCTTGGCTTTGAGCTTCACAGAGCGACGAGGCTGTACAAGTTCTTTTTTCACACAGAAGAAGTGGTAGATTAAGAGGAGCCTCAATGACTCCTCTTTTATGTTGTTTGGAGAGAAGACATTTTAAACCATTAACAGGCACAACTGAAATAAATGACTGAAGAGTTCTCTTGTTGCTAGAGTTGTGAATAATTTTGCTGAAGGTTTTCTTATCCATTGTTTTCCTCCGAGACAAATAAGACCTCATACCTCTGAATTTTTCCTTTCAGTAACAGAGCCTTGGAAAGCATTTCCTCAGCCAAAACCTGTCTGCTTGGTCTCTGCAGCCTCCTTCATGTCTCTTGCAGTGTCCAGGAGCACTTTCACAGCTGTTAGGGGCAGTTTCACTGAAACTTCGAACAAGTTGTAGTTGAAGCTGTCAGTTTTCTCCATTTCTTTGCAAAAATGAGGGATTACATGGGACAAGAACACTCCTAACTTTCAACAGCTTCTGCAAAAGCACTCTTAGGAATGTCTCCAATGCTAAGTTGGAAGTTTGGAAATTCATGAACCTTCACTTCCTTCTGGAGACTTCTTTTAAGTACTTCAGCAATTTGCCTCCAGATTGGCTGATGGGCTATATTTTATTTTTAACACAAATGCACACTTGCATCCTTAAACAGTTTCTTTTCTGACATTATCCTTATCAGTCATGAGGAAATTTGCACCCTCATTTTTGCAAGATATATCTGGGAATGATTTTGGAATACCAGGTATATAAAGTCCAGTGTTTTCCTCAGCTTAGTCTCCTGATACAGAATGTTTAGAGATGAACAAATCTGTTTTGGTTTTGTGGTTATGTTCTACTATAACTTCTGGGTTCCCTGATGTTCTTGAAGTTTTCTTGAATTTGTGCTGGAAATGTAGCATTGATAATGTTTCTATCCATACTTTGCGTGTTTTTAGAGGCTTGCATTGGCATTGTTGTATTTCCAAATGCTGATCTGTTCCTTATGGCTTTTTATCATAACACAGAATTGTTAATCAAAATATATTAATGAGCTTCATGGCAATCTTTATGCTTGTTACAGTTTGATCTTATTTTTCTAACACAATAATAAAATGGGATTATATGCCTTTTGGGTGAATGTTTTGTTCAGTTTTGGTTTAACCACTGAATGGTCAAGTGTTCTCATTGAGTTTACCTGACATCACTCATAACTATAGGAAAAACATAATCCAACTGGTCTTAGAATTATGCTGTATGTCAGACCTAATTCAAATGCTTTTCTCCTAGAATGAAGCCCAGACAGCGAAGGAATTTATAAAAATTGTAGAGGCTGCAGAAAATGAGTATCAGGTATGCTAGAAGCAAATACTGTGTTCCTGCTCATATTTATAGCATTACCATATACTTAACCAAAGCTAGTATTCTATAACTAGCAAGATAATGTGTTTCTATATAAATAGATTTCTTGCTGTTGTTAACTCTGTCTTGCCTTTCCATACCTTCTGGTGATTATGCTCACCTACTTAACATTACAACAGAAGTAATTTTTTGAAAGAAGAAAAGTTCCTTGCATGATTAAGGATCAGCAGTTCTGCTGTCTTAAAGCACTTGTGCATTCCTCGAGTGGAATTTTTGTGTAGATTCTGTTCAAAGGCTACTCTATTAAAGGCTACTCTATTTAGTTTTGCTAAATATGGCTATAGGCATTACCTATTTCAATTAGTCATTTCAAAGGTAGAAAAGTGTAACTGTTCTGGAGGGTATCTGCAGAAGTGGATACATGTTCATTCAGGCCTTGAACATGAGGTTAATTTCAGACACCATGTTCTGTCAGTTTGAAAGAAGTACTCTTTCAATAAAAATCTTTGAAGTATCTATAGTATGCATTATATTCAAGTTCACACGATGTTGTGGACTGACTTTAGCATCCTCTCACAAAAAACAGTGGAAGACTTTGCTGTCAGGAATTAATGATGCATGACCTGACTCTGATCAGCATTTTATTCATGCTGCTGATTAACCACACTGTGGTTTGCTGAAACACCTTGGCTATGGCCAGGTTTAATACATCTCACTAATTTTTCTCCACATAGTCTCAATCTATATCTAGCAGCTTTCCTCCATTAAATATTTTTTCAATTTAGCATGTTTTTATTAAGCCTTATTAACTTACTTAACTTTTTGTAAAGTTTAAGAGGTAGCAGGCTACTGAGTCATTGAATGTTTATGTGGCATCCTAACTCTGTTCTTCATGTGTCTTTGTTTTGTATGGCTTTGTGTTTGACAGACTGCTATCAGTGAGAACTATCAGACTATGTCGGACACTACTTTCAAGGCCTTACGTCGACAATTGCCAGTTACCCGCACCAAGATTGACTGGAACAAGATCCTTAGCTATAAGATTGGAAAAGAGATGCAGAATGCTTAAAGTGAACATTGCATGACTGGATCATTTTAGTGTCCTTGTATACAAATAAAAATTATTACAAAAAAATATTTGGAACTGTCAAATCACCCAGTCAGCATGGGCTTTTGCCATTGAAAATCACTGTAAGTAGTTTGGTTAGAGCACAGAGCTTAGCTAATTGACTTTTTTTCTTTTTCCTTCCTTTCAGAGGGTTGCAACTTCAATATAGCTGAATATCTTCCTGTAGAGTTTCCGTTGTACCTTTATTTTTTTATAATGAAGAGACCATGCCTTTAGTTTTCAATTACACATTAAGAACAGTTGGAAAAAATATTTTTGCATATGATTACCCTTCCTCTTGCTTTCATGTGAAATGGACAACTTGCAAAATTTGCTGGATTCCTTGTGGAGATCAGTAACATGCATTTCTAGGTCAAGGTCAACATGGAGTTAGCCATAGGTGCTGTTTTTGAAATCATCTATCGTTTCATTGTATGTAAAATTGGGAAAAGCATTTTCTGTATCATTTAAACCTGTCGGAAGACATACTTAGCTAGCTCCATGGTAGCTAATTTTTTTTAAAGAAAAGGCCAAGGTCTAATGCTGTTTTAAGTTTTTGAAATTAAATAAAAGTACTTACTCCAGAAATGCATTTAATGCTTTGTTCTTCTGACAATTACTCAAATGAATTCAAACTCCATCTGCCCTCAAGGTTTTTTTAACGTAAAGCTACAAATGTATTATAACAAGGCATATTGTAATATATATAATCCTGTACTCATTACTATGTCTGTTTATTTTTTTCCTGGATTGAAATGTACTAAAATTCAATGTGACATTAAAACGCAAATTTTCTATTTATTTGAGTATCAGATTGCTTCCTGATATAGCCTATTTTTGGTGTTTCTAAATATTTTTAAAATTCTGCTTAAAACAGCCACAAATTAGTGTATTTAGGGATTGTAATATCATTATCAGTTGTTTTCACTTGCATTTAAAAAAATCTGCGTATGGAAGTCTACCTAAAACAGGTGTCTTTTAGCTTCATATTGGCTACAGAGGATAGAAGAATTCCAAGAATAAAAATTAATACATTTGTCTGGAGAACACTTTCCCTGTCTGATACATCTCATTTTGAAAACGGATGTCAGGTATCTAAAACACAGACTTCGTTACGAATGCTGTATAACACTTCCATGAAATGCATAGCTTTCATTTTTAATTGGATAAAAACTCATTTTACAATATGCTACCTACTTATATGCTCATGGTGAAAAATTAAAGTTTTTTTAGTTTTTTGGAATGCACGTGTTCATACACACTCCTAAACCAGTAAAACTACGCAAAGGTTTTATGTCTTTGTTTACAGCATGATCTAATTAATTACCTTAAACTGTTTAGTTACAGCATCACAAGAGAAAGACCCTAGACTTGTACTGAGTATAAAAATGTACATATGAAGTAGTTTGCTGTTTGGATTTGAATAGCAATACCCCAATATTCTGTTCTTCAGTGCTCTCTTATACAGAGGTATAGAAGTTCTTGAAACTGCTGCTGCTTTACAGTACTAAACTGTATAGTAGAAGAGTGGGATTTGTTGTACCACAGTCTTCCTGGATAGTTGCCCTCTCAATTGACTTTATAGTTCAGCTACTGAACCATGTTGTTCTTTTCAAATCAGCTCATAAAATCTGCATGTGAGCTAATAACAAATGCTGAGTCACTGTCAAGTCAGTCTGTCGGTCTTAACCAAGATCTAAATACAAACCTTATTTGAAGAATTTCTTCCAACATTTTTAAGAACATGGTAAAAAAAGTCAGTGAATGGACAGTTAGGAGAATTATTAATGGGCAACAACAGTGCAAATAACTTTTCTAGCTGTTTAGAATGTTGCGTATGACCAGAATCAGCACTGACTAAAAGTCAGAATGCTATTTTTCTTACCTAAAATAAAAAGCTAGTTTTAAATATATTCCTAATAAAGAGGTATTTTACTGTGAAGTACTCTATTACTGTATATCCTGTGATAGTCTTAATTCCTTGTCTTGAAAGAATTGCTTCCTTCAGGTTCAATTCTACCAGTTGGATGACATAAGTAGATCTGTATTACTTATGTTTTTTCTTGTTGTGTTAATTTTTAGTCTGTAAGATGACTTTACACCTTGAACATCAAATTTATTAAGTTATAGCTTCAATAAAGCCATTTGTAAGTAAATCAACTATTCTGTTACTTTTTCAAAATGGTGTGCTGGATCATACTTAGGGATAATGACTCCCCAGATGAAGCTGACCTGACTGTCAGCTGAGGTACATGGCACTTTGGAGTTCTTGATTTCTAGCAAAGTTTTGGATGTCACTTGCACTTTTTTTTTGTTTCTATCCCTACCACTTTTAAAATGGAGAATTTTAGAGCTTGCTTGGTAGGTCTTTGGGTATTTTCTGTAGGTAAAGCACTTTCTCTGAGAAATTTTGCTGTGGCAATTGTCTTAATGTGAATTACTATTTGTTTATATTCTATTTTTAAATATAAAGACAAGCTTTGTATTGTTGAATCTTGATGTAATAGACAGTATGGCTTGTAAAATGGACTTGTAAAATGCTTGTGTTTTTGAAGTGTATTACATATTATGCATCTTAGTGCTCCTTTATATGAAGGAATTTTTAACTTCTGCAAGTGGCTGTTCTTTGTGAGCATCTGCAATAGGAGCAGCAATTCTGCTTTCAGGTTCTCCTGAGCAGCCCCTTTTTGTATGTCTGTCTTAAAATTCATACTGTGGGTAGAATGAAACTTTAAAATCATTGTCATTTTGATTACATCACTACTGCTGCTCACCACTCTCCATGCTGATAACAATTCTGCCATCTGGTTCCACTCGGAACACTGCAGTTTAATAGTAAATGGTCATTCGGCCAGGGTTAAAAGCATTATGTGAGGGTGAATGTCCTATGTGTTCTCTTTAGGAGACTGCTTCAGCTGCATCTAAGGCAGGAATGTAGTTTGTGCAGTTTGGAAATCCCTCTCTCATCCCCACTTCCCACCAACTAGTTTGGCTGTTTTGGTGCTCTAGAGTTCACTTCCTTTTGGAGACTCGGCACTGGCACCTGAGCTCTGGGTGTGCACCAGCTGCCCTCCAGCTCTGAATGGTGACCTGAGTCCATAGCAGTGGTTTCTTTCAGGCAGCTTGAAACTTGCCTATGTGTTGACGATGTCTGGAGCTTCAGCCAGAACCAGGCCTTCACATTTCCAGACTGTATGTACTGTAGGTATAAAAGTTTCATCAACTGTTTGATTCTGTGGATTCACTCCTATTATATTGAATTACTTGGTGACACAGACATAGCTTCTGCTGCATTTGTTGACTGGAAAGACTGAAACTGTTCTTCATCTGATGCAACTGTAAACTAGGTTTAGATTAAACTTAGTTTGTTCATAACCATGAAGTGTCAATCTTTGTGTGACAGTGTCAACTCTCGATTCTTTTTTTTAAAAGGAAAATTTACATCAGATTTTAACCAAAAAATCTATTTTTTCTTTCACAGCTAGAAGAACAGAACTG
The DNA here is from genome assembly GCF_008360975.1 of Lichenostomus cassidix. Lineage (NCBI taxonomy): Eukaryota > Metazoa > Chordata > Aves > Passeriformes > Meliphagidae > Lichenostomus > Lichenostomus cassidix. The sequence goes on along the minus strand of NC_139480.1, from coordinate 23,749,426 downwards.
TGAATATGCACTTTATTCTTTCTATGAAAATGAATGTTTAATACTTGGTAGGTTCTTTTACTAGCGATATTTTCGTGTGCTATTGTAACTTGCTTACATGTAACAGGTATTGCTCAGCATGATGTTAGCCACATGCTCATCAGAAGAAAGGGTCAGAGTGATAATGATTGTCTTAAAGGATATGTGCTATAAATACATTCAGACTTTCCTGTGCATCTTTTCTTTGCAAATCAATAAAGTGCAGGGGCAAATCCTCTTTAGTCAAGAGGAGCATGTAGGGATGTTTGCCTGACTAGCTGCAGTTTCAAATGTCAGATCAGAAACAACTTCCAGCTTATGGGTTGTAAATATACTTAATAAAATAAGTATATTGTAGTTGGCTGGTTGGTTTGGGAGGACACCACCACATGCCCATAATGATTTGCAGTAATTTCAGTTTTGCCTTTCAATATGCCTAATAATTTTCAATTTCGAGTGTATACTGAGCACAGGTGTTTTAGGTGTCAGTGAAAGAATTGAGAGTACTTGCTTAATAAGTACCTTCCCAGTATGCAACTCAGTTTGAGTTACCCTTTAAGATTATTTCAGAATTTACTTAACAAGAATAATAATATAGAAGGCTGAGCTGCAGCACTGCCACACTGTGAATGTGAGACTAGCAGCATTGTGAAGAGGGGTTCAGAAAAACATGCTCACTAATTCTTTCTTAGGAAGTAAAAACACCCCCAAGGCCTTGCCAATTCCAGTGCAACAGTCTGCTTGTGGTGTATCTGGAAACTAAGCTACTTTCTTCAAACTTACTTAGAGAAGTAAGTTTTAGTCCCCTGAGGTAAAGAAGGGACTCAGCTTCCCTGGAGCAAATGTTCTTATAACTGGCTAAAAGAAAATGAGGCTGTCTCCTCTTCTGCAGATGAAGTATTTATGAACCTAACTGAAAATTACAGCCACAAGCTCTTGAGTGCAGGAAAAATACTTACCTTTCACTCTCTTGGGATTGCAGTGGATAGAAAGTGCTTCTTTGTACTTGCTCTAGCAGCCTCCCTGCCAGGTGCCAGCTTTCTTGGGTGGTGGTGTTCCATCTGTTGCAGAGGATGGGTACTAAAAGTTAGATGCCCAAAAGCAAAAACATTCAAACTGTTGCTGTGCTATGAAGGTGCCAGAAGATCAAACTGTGCGGCAAGGGGCCCAACGATTAGCCCTGGGATTTGGAATGCTGCCATGTTGCCTTTTCCTAGGTGAGACAGCACATCCAGTTGCAACACAGGATGATAAAAGGTACAAGACTGATTAATAATGATTTTCTTTAAGCATTTTCAATTTAGCTGTGACACTTAAGGTTAATATCTGCACGCATGCTCGAGTAGAAATCTGAGCTTTCAGGAGCTATTAGCAGTTTTAAACTAAGTAGCAGGAAGAAAAATCTGCCTTATTCTTTCCTTTTACATGACACGTGATTGTCAAACCAGCTTTCAGATGCTGTAAAACTGGTAAACTTTGCAAGCCTTTAACTTCATTGTATCAACAGGAACAATAGGTAGGAAAAACCATTAGCCAAAAAGCAGTTTTGGTTACAGATTCCAAAGTTCAATATTCAGTTGGAAGGTTTCTGAAAAATAATGGTGTTAGAAATCTTTGAATGGAATGCAAAAGCTTATCTTGTTTTTTATTCCAGAGTCTGGCACCATCAGCTGCATCTCAGCTGTATGTGGCATGACAGACTTGTCTGCTCTGAAATAAATTGTTAAAGATTATCCTTCCTCTCCAAGTTCTTGCGCATTTTGGTATCATTAGTGTTAACGTAGATAATAGGAAAAGATAAATCTACCATGCTGGATCTTGACCTTTTTTATCTTAGTTGTTGGCATAAAGGATTTTTCCCATTCTCTTTGCAACATGTTTTATGTATTTGAAGAGCATCTCCAGACTGTAGCTTTTAGATTAAAGATTTAATACCACAACTCCAGTTTCTGCATGAAATCCAATACTTTAATTTCCTTACATCCTGCTTTTTGGTTTCTGTTCATTTTGAAAAGCTTGTTTTTCTCTGTGTATGGTTCATTTCAGCCCTTGTGATACTGCAGGTTATCATGATATTAACCTGGTATTTGGATTTCCTTTTGCTAGAATCTGGCCTTGATTGCTATGATATTCTCTAGTATTACCTTCATCAGCTATTAGAAGATTTCTGTTACAATTTTAAAACCTGTGCTAAATTAAGGAGGTAAAACCAACCAGCCAGCCACTGCTAGGTATGTGTGCCTGATGTTATCCTTCTCTACTAACAAAGCAGGTACTGGGAGTGTACATAAAATGAGACCATCTGTGTTCTAATGATGTGGACCAGCCAGCACATGGATTCTGAACTGAGCATACTGGCATGAAAGACGGGCTGCTGTGATCTTACCCAGGGTGATGAACTGAATCTTTGTTATCTGGGATATTTGTGCCAAGAACAGACAGTGTGTTTTTCTGTAGGTACAGAAGTCAGTTAAAACTGAGGAGTTGAAATGCCCCACCCTGTCTTGTACTCGGAACCACATGATATGCTTTTTTTCCTACCTCTTTTCTATGGAAAGGAAAATTAATCAATGATCAGTCAGAGGTGACAAGCTCTGAGGTGCATTTCACCTCTCCTGTCATGCACTGGTGAAAACTGGATGGTAACTGGTGTAACATTCATGCAAGCACTTTCCATATGTCTCGATGTGTGCAGGGACAGGTATCCCCCACCAAGCTAGCCAGAACTACTTCCAGAGTATCAGAGAAATGTGAGTCATTCAAGAGCCTGTTTAAAGTTCCTGTAGGTGTGTACTGAGTGTGAAGGGTTCTTTAGCTGTCTCTAGTGCCAGGAGCCAGCTCAATTGCAGAAGGCTAGACCTGAGAGATGCCACTAAGAAAGTAAATGCCATATGCTCATGAAGAATTGAAGTGCTGCTCCTGTTCCAAAGCTTTGCTGCAAGGCAAAGGGTTCTGCATGACTGATTCTCTGAGTGCAAAAGTATTTTTTAAAATCAGCAGTTAGTACGTGTCTTGTCCCAGTTCATTACTAAACTGATTGAGCCATCATCTTCCCATTGAGAACTTGTCTACCTCTCCTTAGCTCTTTCAGCTGGAAACAGTGCGTCTTGCAGTCCTTCTAGCAGTTCATGTGGGCCAGAGTTAATCCACCTGAATGTAAATAAAAGAAGGAGGGGAGGGGAAGAGTGCCAGTATGTAATTTCCCAAGGAATAAATCCAGCTACCTGATACTTCACCTTCCTGGTAAGATCCTTTCTGACATAGTGAAGTTGCTACCCAGATTGTAGCTGCTGACACAGGGTGGTGTCATTGTGCCTGGTGTCAAAACACATGTGATGACAACACTGAGAAACAGAGCAGTAGCAGATGCAACCTGGGCAATCTCACAATCAAGGATTATTGTTCTAGGAATCATCAAAGTTACCAACAGAGTAACACCCAGTAAAAGTGGTTCCAAGGTTATCTCTAACTGGGTTTTCAACACAGATGATGGGGTTGCTGCAATCATATAGCAGTCCTGTGGTGGAGATCACCACGTGAAAACATGGGAGCAGCAACCATTACTATATTCTTTTCTGAGAATATCTCCTTGTTTTTTGATAGAATTTTAAGGAAAAACCCCTTCAATATGGCTATTTGTGCTTGCCAGCAAGGTTAGGAAATGCTGAGTGGAACAGAAGTGTATGGGTGAAGCTCCGTACTTACCCACTGAGGTTTTCATCTTATTCCTCTTCCCTGCTGCCATGCAGAACAACTGATTCAGTCAGCAGCAAGACAAACTGGCTTCTTTACCTGCACTGATTGTGTCTAAACAGAAAGTGAAGTGAGCCAAGACTGGAGTCAAATGTAAATTACCATCCATCAAATGTCTATTTGTCAGGAACCAAGATGGGAACAGAAAAATTTCTGTTGGAACAACAATGAGGAAGGTATGCCATTAAAGCCAACTCACCAGAGCAGACTTGGGATAGATAGCTGTCTTGGTTTGAAAGACAGGTGTCTCCTAAGAGAGGCTGAACTTTCTTCTAGAGCAGAGGATGTGATTTTCCTTCTTCTCTTCCCTTTGAATTATTTAATTTTGTAAATCAAGGGCTTTCAGGCAAAGGTGATAGCCTGTAGGAGAGGCATTCCTAAGGATTTTGAATCTTGAGTGCAGAAGATAAAAGTGCAAAATAGAATAGATAAAGACTTTGGGAATAGTATATATCTCATGATAGAAAAGGCCTAACAGCTAATTTTTGGGCTGGGGGAATGAGAAGGCAAGAAAAATATACCAATATCTCTAGTAAAAGCAATGGGGGAAGCCAAAGAAAGTATTTTCTTCCTTTCTGAAAGTGGCTGAATAGCAGAAGCAGGAATGAAAATAAGCCCTGTTTCTAAGGGATGATGTGTGGGAAGGGCAGGGTATATTAAGAAGGGAAGGAATTGAAAGCCACTCTGAGAACTACTACCTAGATATGTTGCTCTTACCAGCACACAGAGCTGCCCCAATGCCAAGCAAGTCACGTCTTCTGGGAGGCTGTGGGAGAGCAGCACAAGCTGCCCTGATGTGATCATCCTTGAGCAAGGACAACGAGCCTGAGAGGAAAAGTTTTGTAAAGAGAGTGACCTCTCACAAGTCTGTGTCTCTGTACAGAGCTCTGGTGAAAGTACTGCTATGCTGTATTTGTATATTCAGAGCCATTGCAGAGCATCTTGGTGTCAGAGCTGAACCTGCTGCCCTGACCTTAGTGCTCTCTCCCAACCACTGCAACACTGTGCACCCTACAGCTGCAAAGCCACCACCCTTTTCTCCATGCTGCAGCAGCAGCTGCTGTTGAGATTTAGAAGAATTTTTTCTCAATGTAATGCTCCTTAAAATCTTCTTTACCTATGGGTCTGCTTGTGTTTCTCACCTTGAGGCATTCAAGCCCAGAACAGCCCAGATTTGTAGAAGCACTTGTTCTCTCAAACTGATGTCAGGCTGGAGTTCAACAAATATGATGTAATGAGTATTCAGTGATGTCTTAAGATCCCATATTAGTGACTACATTTAGTGTTCTTCCGTCTCCATCAAGCTTTCTGTTTGCAAAAGTGAATATGGAAAAAGTCCGTACACAGTCTATGGTACTGTAGTGGCAAGTGTCATGAGAGAAACCATCAGGGAATGAATAATACTGTATCTATAGCAGATTTCAGTAAGAGGTAGTAAATTCAGTACAGGGATTTGTACTGAATAATGGAACTGCAGGTATCCACTGTTGATTGGAGTACAAACACACCTTGTTCTCAAAAAGGTGGGGTATGTGAGAAGCATTGGTGTTTCCTGGGCTGCAGGCACCCATCTCACCCCTACATCTGTGACAGTCTCGGCTAAAGGCTGTCCAGTCCCACTCGGCTGTGTAGAAAATTCAGAGGGCATGGTAAGAGATAATAAGTAGAATACCTGACAGCAGTAATTTAAAACAGAGATAGTAATTTTATATTATGTTTACCAACACTAGCAGCTGTGAGAAGAAAGCAAATCTTCTTGTAGCAGGTGACTCTATCACCTTACACTTCTGTGTTTTTCTCAGTGAGAAGAAGGCTGAACTACAGAATTTTTGTATAAAACCATAGTTGTAATTCATAGATATAATTCAAACTCAGGCCTAAAATTCACCTAGGCCTGAGTTTGGCCAAAGAGCACACACTCTATTTGAAAAATGTAGAAGAAAAGAGATACAAACTATTGAGATTAAGAAGGGAAGGAAGGCCTACTGTGAAATCAATAAAATTAGAGATTAGATTAGATGTTAGGAAGAAATTCTTTACTGTGCATGTGGTGAAGCACTGGAACAGGTTGCCCAGAGAAGTTGTGGATGCCCCGTTTCCTAGCAGTGTTCAAGGCCAGCTTGAAGTGGGCTTTGATCTAGTGGAAGGTGGAGCATTGCGTTGGAACTAGATTATCTTTAAGGCCCCTTCCAACCCAAATTCTATTATATGATATTCTATGAAATTTCTTCTTGAAATTATTTCAGGTAATGAATATGAGCATCCCATTTTGATGCAAGATATGCCATTGACACCAACAATTAACACTCAACTTTGTTTTACACTGTTGGGCAATCCTGGGGTCTGTACTAGTGGCAAGCTTCACTCCCACTTTCCCAGACCCATCACCTGCTCACACACGGCCTGAGACAAGCTGCAGAGTCTATCAGTTCCTTCTAACTGAACAAAAGTGTTTTATAGACAGGGACTTGCTCTGAAATGTCACTTCTGCAGCCACAACACTTTTACTTGAGAAATGGCCATCATGGTTTTTCCTTTCCAGAACTCCCTTTATCCTAAACAGACTACATCAGGGTAAATGACAAGGCTCTCTTAAATGTAGTGTGGTACAGTGATTGCATCACTACTAAAAGGGGAGGCAGGATGGACTGAATTAAAGGATGCTGTGAGAAAGGTATTTGTATCTGAAGAATGACTGCTGGGCACAGGAGACAGAAGGCTGTGACCCAGCAAGAACAGATCAAGCAATACTGAAGAGCAAAAGAGGGAAGAAAGTAGGATATGATGAAGCAAACATGTAAGACAGACAATTGTTCTGTAGCCCAAATTTAAAAACATGAACTCATAGAGAACTTCATCTGTGGATAGGGTAAGAAGAAGAGACTCTATGGTCTGCAGAGGGAGGTTTTCTCAGCAATGATTTACTGGATGGGTGTGAAGAGGCAAGGCAAGCAAGCAAAGGAGAACAGAATTGCATCAGACAAGGCAAAAGGATATTTTGGTACTTGATTTTGCAAAGTTTAACAAGATTTGGCTTGGGAGGCAAATCTAGCTGTGATGTGAGTAAATTGCATGGCATTTAGATGCTACCTGCTTCCATGACTTGCTCGATCCCTGCCTGCCTACAGGCAGAGCTGTTCTTGTCCTCTGTAATTATTGCCAGCCGCAAGCAGCAATAATTACCTGTACGTGATCCAGCACGGTGACTGCTCGGTTTCCTTCCTCTGAATTTCTGGAGACTGAGTAAAATGTAACTGCCAGTGGATTTCTGTGCTTCTGCTGATATGTAGCAGGTAAAGATGCCGTGTTGCAAATGCTAGAGGAAAAATAAACTATGCTCTGCTCATTGCAGATTTGACATGGGAGGAGTTGAGACTTTTTTCCCCTCTTTAAAATGTTTGTTCATTAAATATAATATCAACACTCACTAAATTGAAGACCATGCTCAACATATATTTCCTTAAAAAGAAGGTCAAGATACCAATCAGTGAAAAAAAGCCATGTCTTCTACATCTCCCACAAATGCATCTCCTTAAAAAAAAAAAAGAAGGAAAAAGACAAAAAAATAGGTTTACTGTTTGACTTCAGTTCAAGGCATAGATGTGGGGAGCAGAGCTTTTGTCCTTTTCCTCGACCTCAACAGAGGAGGGAAAAAACAGTGCTGGTTCCCTCCGGGCTTTTTGCCATCTGTCTCTGCCTCCCTGTTTCTCCCACAGCCTCCCATGATATACAGAACATGTGTGGATGCAGATGCCAGATTCTGACTTGTAGAGAGCTCTATTTTCACCAGGGGCCAACCTCGCAGCTCGCATGATTCCTGTATGAATCCTAAGCACGTACCATCTTGTACAAATACTGACGTGTCTCGCCTCACCACCTTTCATAAAGAAGCTTAATAAAATGCCTCAATGAATGTGTGTGTTCACAAAAATATGTAAGTGCTCCTGGGGGATATTTCCATGGATTTAAAAAACCCCGAGCAATTTGCTTTATCAAATGTGTGTGTTTGGGATGGGGCACTGCCCCACCTTGATGTCTAAGTGTGCTGACAGTCAGAATGGAATTCCCACCTAATTTTTAGGGAAAAAAATGTAATATTTTAGGCAAATAAACAGCAGAAGAAAACAGGTTTTGGTTTTGATTTTTTTTTAATTTGGTTGGAGGTTTCTTTCCTGGTTAAGAATTATTTTGAACCCTTCCTGAAAATACTGAAACTCTGCTCTGAGTTGCACCAGCTATTTAGCAACACCTTCCTTTGCTCTCTCTTTCCACTGACATCTGATTCTTAACTGAGACAGGTCTAACATCGGTTTTGTTACTTGTCTTGAAATTAGGGGGGCTCATTGTTTAAATTTTTTGTCAGTAAAGATCTTAAAACAACTTTCAGGCAAGTTTTCCTCCTTCCCATGCAACTATTCTGACACATTCTACACCACAGAGTCTCCATGGCCCTGGACAACATTGCATTAATAATGGAGACTTTTTTTTTAAGCTTTTTGACAAGTGGTGCTCAAGGCATATTTGGCTTTTCCTCATTTATATTAGTGGCATGTTTTAAATATTACTGTCTTTAAGATGCAGATTATTCCTGTATTACTGTAATATCCCACTTCCAGAATGGGGAACAGAAACTTCAGCCTGAGCACACTGTTCAGAAGTCTGTAGTTGCGCACTTTTGCAATATCTTTGTTTTAATAAAAATACATTGATTAAATTGGAAATTAAGCACAAATTTTCATTTCAGTGTTTCTTAGCATATTTTCAATTCTCTGGATTGTGACTAAGGATTGTGTGTACTTTAGCTGAAAACAGATTTTTGGTATGAGATTAAGGCATTTTATGCAGACTTTGGTATGTCTGAAAAGTGCTGGCAATGGGATCCCATGAACTCTCCTCCAGTGCTTTCACTCACGTTGGCACACTGCTTCGCAACCATTGCTGATTCCAGCTTAGACTGCCATCTCCAGTTCAACCCTGATATTGTTTAATATGCAGCTGATACGCATAATAGGTGCACTATATGCATATGTGTTTATGTGTATGTAAATACATGTGGGTATAGGCATGCATAGGCATGTACATTATTGTTTAACATGTATCTAGATTAAAAACTGTGGGGCATAACGCTGCTTAATGGGATTCAGTTGCTAATGAGGCATCAGCTGAAAGTCAGGGAGATGTCTGGTTCCTTTGAACCAAGCTGACAGTGTTTCCCAGTGCTCACATATATATGTGGAGCTCCTGTGCGTCTCACTTCTCACTTCTTTCTGAATGTCCTCGACTGGTGTGCTTGGCCATCTTTTGGCTGCCAAGACTCCAATTCAATTTTATTTTGTAGCCAGGCTCCAAGGAGGTTATACATTATGGGCCTAGGAAAGGTCTCTCATTCTGATCTCTGAAATTATCAGACAGAAGATAGTTTAAGGTTTACTAAAACACCCAAACATTAAAAACCCCACTACTGTGGATCCTGACGTATACTGTGGATCCTGACGTATAAAGATTGTATGTGGGCAAAATTTTCAAACTGGACTTGTGCTGCACAGTGGTCCAATCTTTTCTTTTTTACTTGCCAGGATCCAAGTTCAAGAAAATTTCTTTCTTCTGAAAAGAAACAAAACTTCACTGTACCTCATGTTTAGTAACTGTCATTGCTTCTGCTTCCTGATTTCATTTAGCAAAGTCATCAACAGTCATATGAGAAACTAGGAACTCCGAACTGGGTTTACAGTAAATTAGTAGTGTTTGCACTTACAGGTATTATTTTGAGGTAGGAACTGAGAGCTTGTGTGAGAAAATTCTAAAAAGGTGAGATAATTGAGTGGAAAATCTTAGCAGAATGGTAAAACACTATTTTCAAAATTATTTTTATCCAATGATTCACTTCAGCTGTATTCTGTTATATCTTGACTTAGCAAATGAGTGCCTGGAGCCAGATGACACTCAAAAGGGTGTCTTCATAGTACTGAACAGTTTGCTTCTGCCTTGTGAAATGCTTTCAAGCCTTTGTATTTACTTGGAATTTCTTTCAAACAGAACTGAGAGATGAGAGACAATTTGTGTTAAATAGACCCTGAACTGTGAACTTGCCATGAGTGTCAGCTTAGGTGCATCTTTAATAGGACAGCAGAAATGTAATTTGTCATATGAGTACACAAAGCTAGTCATGAGTCAAGATATCCAGCACTCTCATCTGCTCATAACTGCTCATCACCTCAGACAAATGTTTGGGTTTGGACACATGCTTTCTATTTCCTGAGTTTTTGGGGGGTTTTATTTGGGATTTTTGGTTGGTTTGGTTTTTTGTTGTTGTTTTTGTTTGTTTGGTTTGTTTGTTTGATTAGAGTTTTTTTTGGTTGGTTTGGGCCATTGTTTTTGTTGTTTGGTTGGTTGGTTTTGTTTGTTTTGTTGTTTTTCCTTTGTATAGTACCCAATGAGAAATCCTTTTTTAAAATACTTTATGCCCACTGTAAAAACACTGGAGATCTGGAAGTGAAATGCCTAACATTACTGCAAAGCATTAATAACTTCTGTAATTTCAGGGGAAGAAGAAGCAGTGGTGCTTAGAGGAAGGAAGGCATAAAATTAATAACTGTGCTTTAAGTGGACACAGTTCATAGTGTTTTGATCTTCTAGAAATACAAGAGAAAGAAAGCAAGCAGAGCTAGAGGAACCAACACAATTAATTCCTGTCTTTCAATAAAAGACAATAGAATGAAAAGTTGTTTATAATAAGAAACTTATGAAAAGCCCCACACACCACCTCTGTCTTTCATACATAAAATAAATTGGTCATAGTCAGCTTTTTAAGATAAGCACTAACATTCTGAAAACTAAAATATATAAAGGAAAATTTATAAAAGTGAAAAATTGCCTAGTGCCTTGGTCTTTTTACTAATACATGAAAAAAAAGTGAGACAAATATTTGTAGTTAATCTGTATATTCTAATTTTAAAAGTTTTGTGATTTATTAGCAGGAAAAACTTCTGTCAGTCATGCACCAATATTCTTATATGGAGACCGTGGTCCCTTAATCAGAAGATCCTGTCACCATCAAATGCAGAAGACACAGCCATTGTTCCCCATCCCTTCAAGTCCCATAGTAGTTTGGAAGAACAAATTTTGTGTCCTTGCTACCACGAGAAGGTATCAATTTGTACAGCTGCAGATTTATTTTGGTTTAATGCCTTTGGGTAGTGTGAACATTTTAGAAAAGTGACTATGGTTTTTTCTGATGACCATTTCTTTGGCAGACTAGAAAATCTCAGGTCAGAGTGGGTACTACCAGTGGTACTAACCACTACCAGGGTAACTGGTAGCCACTAGTAACCACTAACAGGAGAAATTTTCAAGGATTTTTTGTTCTTCTGGGAATACTTTATAAATAGTACCTGTTTCTTAAGATGCTGTAGAGTGTTATCCCACTGGATGTGGACTTTGGAAACACAGGAGGGAGATCCAAACAAATTACAATATGTGGTGTGTATTTACTGAAATGTCTGTAAGCTGTGTGCCACAAAAAAGAGCAGTGTCAGCTGTGTTAACTGACCTGAATTTTCATCACATTCTGCTGTCACATCTTGCTTCATGAATAAATACCTCATTCATGGAAGAAGCAAAATGTATTTTTCACAAGTACAATTTTATGACTTGAAGTTTATGCTTTATGGACACTACTTTTTAATGAGACACATTTATAGCGGGTGACTTCCTTGCCCGGTTGGAACTAGATATGGGTCCCTTCCCTCCCATTTATTGCGCCATATAATTATCTTCCAAGGAAGAGAGTTTTGCAGTTCAGGACTCTGCTGGGCACTGTACACACCAACACACGCACGCTGCGACTTCTGTGCCTGTTACATTATCCCAGCAAGAAGCTCAGACGAGTGCATTGCAAAAAAAAACATCCTACGTGAACCCTTTTTAGCCTTAAAGTCCCGCTGCACGGTGAAAACGCCGCCAGAAATGATTGTTCAAGATCCTAAAGATCTGGGGGGAAAAGTTGCTCGGCCTGTGTGCCCCGCTGTCGCCGGTTCCGCTCTCCCGCAGCCCGCAGCCCTGGCCGCTCCCCGTTCTCCGTTGGCGCGGCGCTCCCGCGGCGGGGCGGCGCGGCGCAGGGCCGGGCGGCGAGCGCAGGGCCGAGCGGCGGGGCGCGGCCGAGCGCGGCTGGGGGCAGGTCCGGCGCTGCCACCGCGGCACGTCCACACCCGCTCGGCCGAGGGCAGCTCGCGGGAGTCCATTTTAGCGGGCAGCCGCGGCCCGGGGGCGGCGGCGGGCGGGGGCAGAGCCGGCAGCGCCCCGGGGCAGCCGCGGCGGCCGGCGGGCGGTGCGTGCGGCGGGCGGGGGAGAGGGAGAGGCGGCCCGGCGGGCGAGACAGGGGTGAGCCATCCCACAGACACACGCTGGGAGCTCGTGGCAGCAGAGAGCAGCGTTTGGGTTGGCTTCCCCACCACGCTCCGTCCCCCTTTCTTTCTTTTTTTTTTTCTTTCTTTCTTTTTTTTTTTTTCCCTCTTTTCTCTCCAAAAAACATGGCTGAAGCTGGGACGGGCTTTTTGGAACAGCTCAAGTCTTGCATCGTCTGGTCCTGGACTTATCTCTGGACGCTGTGGTTCTTCATCATGCTGTTCCTCGTCTACATCTTGCGGGTGCCGCTGAAGATCAATGACAATCTGAGCACAGGTAGGCTGCGCTGCCGTGCCCCTCGCCGTGCCCCTCGCCGTGCCCCTCGCCGTGCCCCTTGCCGTGCCCCTCGCCGTGCCCCTCGCCGTGCCCCCTCGCCGTGCCCCTCGCCGTGCCCCTTGCCGTGCCCCTCGCCGTGCCCGGCGCTCAGCCGGGGTGCCCGTGGGGAGAGAGCCCGCCGCCCGCCCGGCTGTGCGAGCGCTGCCTGAGCTGCTTGTACTGCTCAGATGTACTCAGGCGTTGTTTTGTAACCAGGATTAAAACTTTAGCCATGTTCCTGATAAAAATTAGATCTCGGCTACTTTTTGTGAATGATAATAAATAATAGGAGTGCAGGTTTGCTGGAAAATTATCACTGTTGCAATGGACTTTGCTTCGGCTGTTCAGGCTCGCTAGTGTGCCACTGCTGTACTGAATCAGCAGTAACTTACGGAGTGTTAGCCGCTCTGGATTGGGCAGTTATGTCTTTACTTTGAAATTGCTTGTTTTTCCTACCCATCTAGTTTGATAATCTAATTAGTGCCCACCCTTCTGGCCCCCTTCCGCCATGCTGGGGAAGACAAATTAGTTTTGGGGGCAAAAGAGATCTAACCCCTGTGGCATCCCTGCTGCTGGGAAGTCAAACGTTATCTGAGCGTTTTTCACCCATCCCTCTGGCCTGGTCTCATTTGATAAGCCTTTGGCAATTCCAGCACCAAAGAGAAATTAAAATAAAAAGAAGATTCAGCATTCGGCAGTTTTCACTTTAAGCACAAACGCAATTGTAAATAGCCTTTAAAAGCAATTTTGGTCAAATTTTCACAATATGTCTTTGAACAATATCCTGTTTCATTTGACATTGCCGCACAGTGATTAGAACAGGATGTAATTCTTGTTGCTTTATTCTTAGTAATTTATGTAATGCGTACGTCCCAGGTAAACATTGCAGGCCATGGTTGTCAAACAGAAAATGTCAGAATGCTTTATATTATAATTTCTGTTACTGGAAAAAATCACAGGCATCCATCTGAGACCTAATCAACCCCCTCTGATTTCTTCCTGAGTTTGAACAAACTAATTCTTGATGCGCTTTCTCGTTTGAAATGTTACTCCAGCTGTCTTCAGCTGAGTCATCTTGGGGTTTACTGAAATGTCTCAAAATGCAAGTAAAATGATAGTATGAAATATTTGAGGAGTTTAAAAAGGCTGAAGAAAGTCCCAAAGTGCATGGCGACAATTAGTTACCAGGGGAGAACAATAGGCACAGTATGGTCTTTATGCATCATCTGTTCCTAAGTGGAGTTCATTAAAAAATTAGTACTGGTAATAACATGATAGTTTTTTGTTTTGTTTTGTTTTTCTAAGCTTTTATGAATGGATTAAAACCAATTTGATTTATTGTGGATTCCGCCCCACCTCCTCCAGTTGATTACAATTGGATTCTGCTGTCATTAGTTTAAGGTTGCTCATAAAGTACCACAGCAACTGGTGATGTGATACCAATCAAATACATTTCAATGATGTGAAAATAAATGTGTAAATGTTGCTACTAAAACTTCTGTGTGACATAAGAAGTAGTAAGGTGATTAAAAACAATGACTGGGTATTTTCGCAGAACAAGCTGGATCCGTTGGTGAGTTGAGGTCAAACAAACTGGTTTTTAGTATCACAGGAGGCAGGCTTAGGAAGCCAGTAAAAAAAACCACAGTTCCACAGGTATGATTTTTACTTCATGAAATAGTGATCTAGAAAGGTTTTAGAGATTTAGATAAAACACCTTAAACAGAGTCCACAGTGGGCTGCTGTGATGTGAAGGACTAGTGTGGCACCTATGGGTGAGCACCTGCCGGCGGGACCTGGTGCTTGCTACTGCTGTATGATTTTGTTTTTCCATGCCTAGTGTCAGTATTTTTAAAAGGAAATGGAAAAGCTGGGGAAGATAAAGGAAAAATTATTCCAGGGCTGGAGAGAAGCATCAGAATAAGATTACAGTAAGGTGATATTGTCATGGAGAGAAAGAAATGGCCTTTTAATCATGACAAAAAAATATAAGGATTGATGACTGGAAGCAGAGGGCAAAACTCAATTTTGTCATAATCAGGCATTAATTTTTAGCAAACTTGGATCGGTTGATAAAGGAGCCTTTCAATTCCTGTCTCTGAAAGTCTTCAAATCTGATGGTGAAATAAAAGTCACTAGTGTTCATGCAGCCTTAAATTGCATTTTGGCAAGGACAGGGCAGCAGGCTGTGCACCACTGGCAGAGTCATTGTAGATGGTTTCACCACAGATAGGCCAGTGGTTGGTCACTTGTATCAGAAAGTCTTACTAAGATGAAGTGTGGGGTCTTTATTCCTTCTTTCAATGTATACAGGTGTGCACACCATGAGCACGAGCATTAGTGCATGTTGGTCATCCCATGGGTTTCAGTGAGCTTCCAGGCTTGAAGGTCCTCAGTTTGTCCAAGCACAATTGCAGTGTCCTCAGTGGAGTACACTACTGTGATATAACCGAAGGGAAATCTGGTCCGTCATATAAAAATATTAATGTTAAATCTGATTGTGGTGTTTCATGTGCGTTTTTTCCCTTTTTTTTAAAGTCTGATGTCCAAATTAAATAATAAAATTATCAGTAGGAGAGTTTGAGCTATTGTGCCACACCGTTAGCCAGGAAGCAAGATAGGACACTTAATATGCCAGGCTCAAATATTAAATACAGAGTAAGCAGCTGAGGAAGTGGATGATATCATCTTATTCCAAAATAATTAAACATGCTAATTTTATAGAACATGCTGGATTTTCTTACCATGTTGGCACTTGCACGATTTCTGAATGCCACACTAATCTGAACTAAGACACACCTCTCCTAAAAATGTGCTTGTTTTTCCTGACATGAGAGTTTGGATTTCAAGTCAAATCCTAAGAAGGAAAGAGATACTGAAGTTAAACAGTTTGTGATGATTTTATTTATCCTTTCAAAGTGCAAGAGAAAGATGAATTTAATGACCAGAGCTTTAAGTGCGACTGGCTTGTGACAAGGCAAACAGGAGGAAACCTCTGCTTTGCCGAGGGAAGAGAAATCAGAAAAACTGATTTCCTGAAAGTGTGAAAAATAAATGTATGGGTATGAGCTCTGGGCTGAGTCTGGCTCTCTTGGTGTCTGTGGAGTGTTATTATTCAGCTGTGCTGGAGCAAGGCCCTGTGGTGTTACCAGTTGAACTGCTAGAGAGGGGAGGGTTAGAAGCTCACAGAAGGAAAGAAAGCAAGTAAAGTTGTCCTGCCAGGCTCCTGAGGTCAGCAGACCCAGGATAAGCACGGCTGGTAGAGGAAGACTATGACCTTGTGGGGGCTAGGACAGAGTTGTTGTCTGAGGAACATGGTATATTTCTTCATTTTTATTATGACATCCCTACTGAAATAAATAGCGAAAGTTTTAATTAATGTGGTATTTGTGAACATGTAATAGGCTTCTCGTAAAGCCCAGCACCTGAAACAGTGTGCATGGTGCCAGCCCCTTGGAGAGAGAGGAGGCTGGTGTGGAGCAGCGCTGGCAGCAATGGCCATCGCCAGCTCCCCTCTCACCCGTGTGGTTTGAGCACATGTGGCCAGGGGGTGAAGTGGATGTGTTCAAAGTCCTGTAAAATTAGGATAAAACCACTTTCTCTTCATCCAAGCGTCTCTCAGAGGACACAAAATTGAGAGTTGTTTTAAGTCAGCCTGGATGCTATGGTGATCTGGCCCAACTCAGATGTGTTCACCAGTGTGTGTGTTGCACTGACTTCAGCAAACAAAGCACTTCGAAAAGTCCCATCCCATGAAGCTCTCTTGTGTTAAACCATGCAAGAAAGCTGAGTGTGATTTCATTAGCAGAAATACTGTGGGAGATGAAGAGCTGCAGCCTGCCTCTCGGGTTTGGGCTATGCTGTCTTAGGGTGGTGGCTACTGTCAGTGAAGCTCAGCTCATCTTTCTGATTCTCCCTTTTTAGGCTTCCTGATCCTGCAGCTCTGTATTTCTCATTGGTGCAATGTGCCCCAGTAAGTTGCAGTGTGAGGAAAAAAAGTAACTTTTCATTCCCGTGATCTAAAATTCAAGTAGCAGCAGAAAACATTTACTCACTTGTTATTAAAATTTAACTAATGATCACTTTTTTTTCTGCTGCTACTTTGGCCATGTGGAGCTGTGTGTGCAAGCTGCGGTAATAAAGCACCCTTAGGACAGAAGGATTTTTTGGGGACTGGACGCCTGGGGGTTTGTCTTCCCTGGACTGGGGGGACAGGCTGCAGGGGCTGGGGCTGCCAGTGCCTGCTCGGCCCCTGACGCCACCGTGCGTGTCCAGGTGTGTTTGCTATGATAGCATCTTGACAGCCAGGCAGGAGGTATTGTTCCCCTTCATAAATTTAAGCTAGGGCAGTTAATCATGAGGGTTGGAAAACATTAACCCAGCAAAGGCCAGGGAGTTTCAAATGGTTTGAAAACCAGTGAATAGATTCTTTCTTTTGAGAAGAACTAAAGGACAGTTAGTTTTAGCTTTGCAGATTTGCCAGTAGTTGCTTGGCCTTTCTTTAAAGAAATCTGCCGTCATTGTGATGAGTTTACCTGAAAAACCTCTGCTCTGTGAGGTACAGAAGTGTGTGGTGGTGGGTGAGTCAACAATAAACCTGGAGGAAAACTCTTGCCACCAAAGGAGATGGAAGAATTCTTAACTTGCCCTGCAAATGCTGTGTAGATTTGTTTGGGGTTTTTTTTGAGAACTCGACTGCTGAAAGTAAAATTTCAAATGCATGACAACTTCTGTCAAGGTCAGTATCAATCCTGCATATGAAATTCACAGATTCAGTTACAGATAGGTAGTTTGCTCACTGACCCAAAATAACTTGCATTAATTTTTGCATTTCTTAGAAATTAAACAGTGTTTTCTTAACTCTTAACCCCGCTCTTCAGCTGTATGACAGCACCACGAAGCATTTGTAGTTGCTGCTGAGCCTCCAGACAGGGTTTGGATGTTAGATGTTTCTTTGGTCTGCCTTTTGCGGTTTTGCAAAACATTATTTTTTATTGCTGTAGGCGATTATTCAAGAGGTTATTATAAAATAGATTTTAACTGTTTCAAGCATATGTATTTTCATCACGGTACACTTGGAAACTCTCCCTTAAATTTTTTACTGGAAAAGATTACAATGTGCATGAAAGTAGTGTGTTACTTCTGACGAAAGTCTTTGTAAATTAAACTGCGGGTCCTTGGGGGAAAACCCCTATCAAAACTTGCTGGATCAATGCCCAATGGATGCAGTATACTTCCATTTCTATGAATTCATCCAATTTCTATGAATTTTGACATTTCTTCACCAGTTTGACTTTTTGATGGAGCTTAATTTTTCAGTTAACATCAGATGCTGTAAACTGAGTGAAGTTTGTAGGAAATGCAAGGTTTTCAGAAAATACATTTTTAAAAAATTGACTTTCTTACTGCAAAAGCTCTAGAAGATTGGCCGTCAGAATTTCAGGGGAAACGTGTAAGCCAGCATCTTCAAAATAATATTTGATAACATCTTGAGTGAGCTTACTGTAGCACTGACTGATATGCAACCATGCAGCTGTACTGCCAGCGTCTAACTGCAGTCTAGTGTCCTCTGTATGCTGATGAAAATCTATGGAAATGCTCCTAGAACTGCATAGGTGTGGTGGGATTTTCCCTAAGTATCCACTGAGTGCCTGGACAAATTTAGCCCAAAAGAACATAAGCCCCCCAATCGTTCACAGTGGTCGTAGGTGCTAATTGTCTGAGTGACTGTGAAAATACCACCATTCTAAATTAAAGGAAGAACTTTAAATAGATTTGGTTTTTGTGATTATTTTGCAAAGCAAATGCAAAAGTCCAGATCATTAATTTGCATTTGTGAAAGACAAAAGAAGGGCTAACTGGTGTCTGTGCCTCAAGGACTGAAAAGAGAGAGAAAAGTACGTAATTCTGTGCCAAGGTTGTACATTAAGTGAAAAACAGAAGGTCATGATGCCTGCCTGAGAGCAACACCTGGCAGGAATTAGGAAAATGATGTTGGATAAAATAGGGGTTTTGGAGGGAATGACCTGCCTGTGTTTTAAAATAGATTCTCTGAGAGGAGCTGTGGAGAGTAGCAAAACCACACTGTTAGCCTAAGGAAGCTCAAGCTATATATCTAATCACAGAGAAGCTGCTTGACAGTAGATAAAGACGTGTAAGAACTTTAATCTAGTTGACAAACATATGGTGAGCTTCCTAAATATTTGGAGTTAAAATGCAGGTTATCTTGTCAGAATTGGGGTCCAAATCATCTGAAGAAGCAGCCTGGCTATGAGACATGCTATGTGCAGTGCCCTCACTTTAACAGAGATGTGGTTGCTTATGCTGTAAACTGTGTGGTGGGATGAAAAGTAGTAGATACTTAAGTAGCCTTTAATAGAGGGGAGACAAATCTTAAAAAAGGGGTGGCTGCAAACTGAGCCCAGAGGATTGCACATGCTAAGTATTTTTTATAAGAGATTTTTGAAGATGTGTTTTTGGACCCAACTGATATGGCAAGGGGTATTATGGCTCTTCATCTTAGGCTCTTGTAGCATTAAGACCCTCAGTGTTATGAGGATTGCCAGGCTCTTCAGTGGGGAAACTGGGAGTGAAATCTAATGGCCTGCAAGGAACAGGAGAGCTGACTAGTTAAAACACTATCATGCTGAGGTTTAAAACCCCCACACCCAACTGGAAAGGCTTGCTGATGGTGTGCAGGTACGTTGTGCACAGAGGCTCCAGTAGTCCCAGATGTGCCAGGACTTTTGTGCACATGCCAGAGAGCAATCCCCACCGAGTCTAAGGTTTCTGTGCGTTGTTCAGTCAGCTGGCGAGCTCTGTGCTTGAGGGAGAGTTATTTGTCTCACTGGCAAGCAGTAAAGCAAATAAAACCACTTAAGTGGTGACTTAGGTTGGAGGTCCAAGCAGTTTCTTCTGGATTGAAGAAATGAACATTGCTGTCAGAACTTGATAAAGATGAAGTCTCTTGTGTGGCAGTCACAAGAAGTCAAGATTCACCCTTTTTTGTCCAAGATTAGTTAAGAAGGTATTTTATATTTAGCCCTGCTCCAGGGCTAAAATAAGAAAAATAAGGCCTGGCTCCAGATACCTGTCAGAATGGTGAATACACCTGAGAGTTCTGTTGAACTGTACAGGCAGAACTAAAGCAAAGGGAAGTGAGACCTTGATCCTGCAAACCTTCAATGGTTTGGTTTGTTCTGCAAGCATAGGCCCAGGGCTTTACTGCATAGGTAATTAATTCGCATGAATTTTCAAAGACTTGGGTCTAAATAGTAGGCCTAAGGTACTGCAGGGTGCCTGTAGCAGTACTGAGGATAAAGTCCCCAGTCACTTCAGCCCGAAGGTAGTTTTTCCTCTTGTGATTTGACGACTGCATCTAAATTTTGCCTTTTTTTACCAGAGCTATTCCAGGAACATGTTTAGGGCATCTGTCACAGAATTTAGGATAATGTCTCTCCTGGTCCTGTGGACAGACTATGAAGTGCTTGTGGGGATGTTACTCCTTTGTTGGCTGTGAAAGGAGGTGTCTGAATGCTCCTGCCACCTGTTTTTAAATTGGCTCTTTGTGGCACTGGAGGAATCTATTGAAAGATTGTGTTATAAACTCCAGCTCATCCTCGTGTCTGTGAAGTGTCGTGTGGACCAGTGATGCTGTGTAAATATTAATGAGTTAAAGTTGCTTTGTGAAATCCCAGCACAGGCTAGTTGGATTTTTTTTGTGTGTGTGTGTGTCATAGTGGGACACTGCAGAAATGAAACCAGTTTTAACACCAGGAACACTAAGCTTAAGCAACGATAATGCATTTAAAGACAAGAGTTAGTGTCATGCTTTCAGCAGACAGAACAAACAAGTTGTTACTGTTAAGCCTGAGGAAAGGGCCTAAATTCAAAGTCCAAATCAAACCTCACCAGCTGCGGAGAGAAGACAAAGATTTATTATTGTGGAATCTAAACTGGAGATTTGTCACTGTGGTAGACTCATTGCTTAAGTGATTAAGTGCACTTAAATATACCAATTAGAAGGGTGAAAGCTATAGGGCAAAAATGAAACGCAGTCATCGTTAATACTCCTATTCTTCATACTGTGCCAACTGCAACCATGAGATTTAATTTCCAGCTCACTTTCTAGAAATAAACTTGGCTTATTAAATGTCAGGCCTGTTAGTCTGAAATGCAGGGTCTTGTGCTCAGTGGCAAGACACTAAGAGATCATATTTAAAGCACAAGAAATGTTATCACCATTGTCATCTTATTTTATAAGGCAGCCATTTATTTCTCAGGAAAATACGCTTGTAGCCTGAGAGTGTCATAGATGTTGAATTTCACATAACTAAATGTTTTCATGACATGTATGTATGTTTATGCTGAGGACTGAAAGTTGTTTACAGCGTGGCTTGGTCTGGAGCAAGGTTATATGATCCACTAGTGCACTTAATCTTCCATGTGAAATTTTTCTTGCTATTTTTAATACTGAAGTTAACTTGATAGCAGTGTACCCATCTGGTATGTTTTACACAAATCTCAGCTTAGAGTCCCAGGGTAGTCATTTCCTCAGTTTTCAGAAAAGGTTAAACCAGACCTCGTCAGGAGAAGGCTTGCAGCTGGCCTTCCATACCCTGTGCAGGGGACAAGAGGACAGAGAGTCCCCGGGTGAGACTCAAGATATTTCTTGAGCAGAAGCCAACTTTGTGCAACAGCAGGATGCTGCAGCTGAGTTGGTGAGCCTTCCCTGTGGAGAGAAGGACCCAAGGGGGTGTCATGCAGGGCTGCGCTGATGCACAACTACTGATCTTAGAAGGCAGAAGTGTCTTTCTCTATGGTGCTTGACTCGATGGATTTATCTGCCTGCCCAGAGTAGGCACCTGTATTGTGCTGTGTTGTTATAAAAGTGCCTTCTGGCCCCTATATGTGACTGTCCAGCTCATTGGGTCAGGACAAAGGAGGATTGATACAAGCACAAGAGAATCGCTTTAGCAGTTCATATTGTCCTACATATTCCCTGAAATTCTTGTCAAGAGTTTATGGTTTAAAAGTGCTGATAACAGCTGTGTTAGCAGTCACCCCAAAAGTCACATAGTCTTGTGGGGAACACAAGCCTCTGATAAGCTCCAGGATTTCTGAGGATGTCTGAACTGCAGTATTTCCCCAGACCTGGCCAGGATGGCTTGACTTGTGTTACAGTTCAGAGTGTTTTGTCAGTGGCTCTGTGGAAGGCAGAGTTTCCACCCTTGATGTCCTCCTGTGAGGAGTATGTAGGGGCTGTGCTCTGCGGCACTGGAGAGGTGTACAAGCCTTCTTGGGTCCCCAGCTCCAACCCTCAGCCATTCTTTATGTTATCTTCTCATAAACTGCTGCACTGAAAGATTGTTTATCCAGAACTTAATAATTCTCATGGACAGAGACTTTGTTCTCGCTCTAGCTTGGATGTGTTTGTGGCTGGCTTGCACGTGTTTGTGCTCGTGACAGCTCTCTCCTTTGCCTGCAGAAGCACCATCACCCTGAAAACCGGTTCCCAGTGCAGTCCTATGGGGTTTTTCCTGCCTGTCCTTCCCTTATAAGATTGAGTCAGTTGGGCTGTCCTTGCATGTTCTAAAACAGCTGGATTTCTTTGATTCCGCTGGTAGTACTTTATTCTTTCGGTTTTCTGTCCATTTCATAATTGGGTTTGTATGCTCTACATCATATGCCAGGGTAATGGAGCATAACTTCATTAACTGCCTTATATAGTGGAATTAATCCTTCTCACCTTCCACTGGAAATTGTTCTCCTTGCTAGTCCCTTGCAATAGCTTTGATATGGTGTCTCTGGCAGCTCATGCTAAGTGCCTTCTGCACCTCCTGGTTTTGGAAATGAAAAGACTCCCTAAGGCTCAGTTGGCAGTTCCATGTGCTCTCCACACTGTCCAGCACTCCCAGGCTGGCTGCAGGTTTCTCCGTCTTCTGTTTTAACTAGCTTTCTACAGCACTGTCAGTACTTTACTGAAATCCAGACAGTTCAGAGCTACACATTTTTCTTGGTAAGAGAACTGTCAGTACTTTACTGAAATCCAGACAGTTTAGAGCTACTAATTTTTCTCAGTAAGAGAACTGAGTATTTTTAATGGGGGACACTTCTGATTAGTCTGGCATGATTTATTTATTTTGTGTTTTATCCTATTTTTTCCTGTACCTCCACTGCTTAATTTATTGTTATCTTAAACCTTCTCAAGTTTCACATGTTACTGCCTCATAGTGCAGCAGCTTGGGTCTGCATATTAAAAACAGAAATATGAAGTAGTCTGGCATAATTTGGGGGTTTTAACAGTTTATTAAAACTGTCTCAATATGGGGCTTGCTTTTACAAATGCAGTTTCTTTCAGCAGATTGGTTTCTGTATATTCTCTTAATCGTACACTCAACCATGTCTTGAACATGTTAAGTTCTTTGAATTATATTTCTCTCCTGTCACAGTGTCTCTTTTGTTGCCCTTTTATTGTTTTGGTATTTTTCTCCACATTCAGCAGTTTTGTTCCCATTCAAAAATGAAATAAGTATTCACTTTGGAAACTGCCATATCCTGTTTCTTACCTTGCTGTGTCCTTACTTATTTTGTTGAAATAGTCGTGGTTTGTTGGATTTGTTCTGGTATATATTAACTGTTTTTACACAGATCTTCAGTTATAACTTGGTCTGATTTTTTCAGATATAATTTTATTTTTGTGCTTTTGTCCGCACCAAAGCAGAGGGAAATCTTTGAACATGCCAACCAAGTCTGATGGGTGTTTCTTGTACAGGGTTGATACTGCTTTATTTTAAGGCCTTAGCTGATAGATTGGTCTTGTGAGGTAGAAATGGAAATTAACTTTCCGTTGTTATTTTGAGAAAGTCTGTGTTGCAATTCTGATCTCCGTGAAGCAGTTGGTAAAGCTCCTGTTAAGTTAAGGAATTGACAATATTGCCCCAAGGGATTATTTTTGCATTAGTCTTGATAGAAGAGGGTATATAGCTTGAATGACTCTCACACATCTCGTAGCAATCTGAAATAAGTTTGCACATTTGCTGCCTTCCTGGATTTGAAACATGACAGGTATCAAGAAATTGAGAACTGATGGCAGTGCAAGTAAAACAGCATTAAATAGGTGTTTAGCATCAAAAGTTTACCTGTCTAAACCTAATCTGCAAAGTTTCTCAGATGCTTTTATATTTAAAACATTTTAATCAGTTAACTTTCCACACATTTTTATCATTCTTAAAGTTTCAATATAAATTTTCAGTTTTGCAAGGTATTGTAAGCTTTCTGACAGTGTGATGAATTTTACATGATCTAAGCAAAACGCAGTAATTAATAAATCACTCAGCTGAAAACTTTGGGTGCTTCAGGTACTATTCTGCTCTCTTCTGTAAGTCAGGTAGATGTAAAAATCCCAATTTTTCTTCAGGCCACGTTTAAACTGGCAGTGATTATGGAACAATACTGTTACTGGACAATTGTTTTTATTTTTCTTTCTTAGTAATATATACAGTAATATATATATATAACAGTAATATATAAAATAGGTTGTATGATATATACAAAATATATTGTACTGATATATATTACATTATATATAGTATTTATGTCAGTAATAGGTATGTAATAAAATGCAGTTGTGTCCCCCATGTGTTTGTGGTACAGTTCTATCATTTGGGGTGCAGAGTCAGTGATGTGCAGGACTAATCAGCATTGTTTGATGCTTTCCTTAGGTGAGCTAATAATACAGGCTTGAAATAAATATCCTACAATATCTTCCTCATAAATCTGTTCTTCCCTAGGTGGAATTCCTGTTGCCAGATGGCAGCAGTGTGTGTGTCTGGGTGCTGCCGTGCTCTTCGCTCTGCCGCAGGGCTCTGGTGGCCCATGTTGCCTGTTGGTGTGAGTGAGAGCAGCAGCCCCTCCGTTGCTGTAAGGTGGCTCGGTGGCTGTCAGTGCTGACCCAGCTTGGTTCACTAGGAGGGCAGCTCCCACCCTGGGCATTGCCCAGAATCTCAGCACTTCCACTATGGTTTATGACCCCTTTGCATCTTGGCTGTGGACCCTTAGAGCTGGAGTTTGTGGTTTAGTCCAGGCGGAACACTGGAGACTTTCTTAGTTTAAAATAAACAACCAACAATCCAAAAACCAGCCAAAAACCAGCCACAGAGAGCCCACAGAGAGCTGCTCTGGCCACGAGCTCCCTGGCATACACAGCCCTCTGTACATTGCCATCGTCCTCTTTCCAGTGTACTCGTGATCCTTCTGCACAAGCACAAAAATCAATAATAAACAGTAAATGAATAACGAGAAGCCTGCCAACCAAAATCTCTCTTGTTTGCCTCTGTGTTTCTTTTCCTTTTCTAATCTAATGTGACAGAGAAGCATTTAAGGGAAAAGGATGCTGGGAATGGTGAAATTTTATGAAGCCTTTTCTCACAAATGCCTTTGTTTTAGAAGCGAGGGAGCTTTGTGGTGCCCATGGTGGCCAATATTCCCTCGCCAAGCCTTGTGCTGCAGGCTGCAGCCGTGGGCAGCTGGGCATAGCCGCTCACCAACTCTCTCCTTGTGTACGCATCAAAAACCCGTGGCTTTGACAGAGTAGGTATGGACATGTTTGGTGCAGGGTGGCTCTGCAGTTCTCAGGATGTGTTTTGATTTGCATATAGAAGGCAGATTTTATGTGCCTTTGGCATTTAAGGTGAAGATAAATTTGTATTAAAAGTATCTTCTCTGTTCCAGTTTGCAACATTAGTTTGTTTGGGATATGTATTTTAAACACACAGACTGGAATTAGATCTGCAAGGCAATGTTTTCAGAAGCACCCGGGGTATTTAGTTACCTATGCTTTAGTCAGCCATTAGTTTACTTATTAATATGCACTTTTTTACATACTCTATATAATAAGCATAGTAATAAACCAAACAATTCTTTGCTAGCCGAAAGAGAAGCATTAAATACCTGATACACAGTGTATTATGTGCATCTGTAATGGCACAGTATTCTTTTACTCATATGCTAGTGTAATTCTGTACATCGTAGCCCTTGCCTTTGCAGGAAGTTATGCTGTCAGTTTGGAATAAAAGTTATTATTAATGAGAGACATGAGAATACCATAAAATAATAATAAACCTAAAATACGTGCCAGTTCAAACAAATCTGATTTTGGTGTTTGCTTTCTGTGAATGCTGTAGTTCAGCAAGCACAACATTGACTGGCTCAGGCCCTCAATGGTGATGTTAAAATACAGCTCCCTCTGCTCCGATGATCACCAGCACTGCGTGGCAGTAGAGGGGAAATGTCTGAGCTTTGAATACTGTTCTTAATTTATAGTTTACAAAATAAATGGCATATTTACTTACGGAGATAGTTAACATTACTGTCTGGCTGTTGCAGTTTTAAGTTTATTAGAAAGGATTAATTGAATTTGAAATTGTAATTTTGATTCACAGGATGTTTATCATGCAGAAACTAACTAGAAGCCAGTGCACTGGCATTTGAGTCATTTCCATTTCCTAGTGGTTGTTATTCGGATGGGAACAGTGAGATTAGACTTTTGTTCTGTGCTGTTGGTTTGTAGTTTTTTCCCCTTGTCTTTGGTAGTTGCCTTCCAGTCCTTTCCTTAGCGCTTGATCCAGCCCTGCATCGTGTCTTTCCTCAGCTGCCGTAAGCAGATTTTCCATTTGATACTCAGTAGTGTGGCAGAAGTAGAAAAGGCCTTGTGCAGTTCTCGCGCTAGAGGGCATCCTTTTAAAGACACGAGAGCCATGCCGGGACAAGGACAGGAGCTGCAGCCTGTGGGAAATGGAGGCTGGCCCTGCGTGTCAGAGCCTGGCCAAGGGTCACCAGCTCCCACAGACACAGCCCCAGGCAGCAAACCTCCATCTGCAAACGGGGACCCTGAACTGGCGCTGTATTGCGTCACATTGCCCGCAGAGCAGAACTATTAAATTGAACGTAGTGGTGTGGTAAGTAAGAAATAAAGTTGTAGGGCTGTCCTACAACTGGTGCAGCTGTATGGCAAAGTTAAGTCCCACTCGAGCTTCGGAAGTCTGTTTGGAAGGGGATCCTGTAGATGGCTTTTACAAGGTCAGATGAAAGATGAGGATCATGACATGCAGGTCTCCAGCTGCAGAAAAATGGAGGAATTATGGTGACTGTCATAAATTTAGCGGGATTATTTTAAGTAGGACAAACAATGGAAAATGCAGGACTGATCACTGACTGAAGGTGTCTCAGTATTTGTGTTCCTGAAGTGATTACCACAAAATAAGGTAAACAGCAATTTAGAAACAGCTGTGGTGATAGGTGCTGCATCTGTGTGCCCATGGTCCTGCAGGCTTTAAGACAGTGAGGACAGTTCACATGGAGGTGCTGAGGAGCTGGCTGCTACCAGCCTGCCTGCCCCTACTCCACACACTGCCTCAACTGTTCAGGCCACAGTGTCTTTTTAAAGTAGTTTTAACCATGGACACTGATACAAGTCTTAAAAAATGTCCTTTTTGTTTCTATATAAATTTTATAAAAAATAATATGTATATTACTCATTTTAGCATTTGGTGTCTTTTATCATGGATTTTTCAGGCAAGAAGTCATTGCCTTCCTTTGATGCTTATGTCTGCCTTGCTAAAAAAATCATATGCCAGGTTGTTCTTTTATAAATCAAATTGAGTTCTAGTTCTGCTCATTCAGTTTATCCTCCAGGTGCTTTATAGGATTGCCACTGATATTTTGTGTGTACACAACAGCATAATTTAAAAATGTGGGTGTTTGAAGCCTCACTGTCTTAAAACACCCATGTCCAGAACATAGAAACCTCTGTGGTGAAGTCACTCAGCATTTCTAGTGTTGCAGTGGGGGACGTGCAGACAGATTTCTGGTTTTTTGGGGGGTTGTGTATCTTTTTCTTGAGAATAGGTAATACCAGATGCAAATTCAACAAACTATGGAAAATAACTTTCAATGAGCAGGCAACAATTGTGATCTGCCCCTCTTTCATTTCTGGTTTACTTTGGCATGTGAGCTTGCTATTTGGCTTGCCTTTTTGTACTCTTAATGGATGGGCTTCCAGTTTTGAGTTTTGACAATTCTTGACTTCAGCAGTATCTTATCATACTGACTGCTGCAAGTAAATGATGTTTAGTGAATGCTTGTCTTCTTGTACAGTTCTCAGTTTGTCCCTTATTTTATTAAATGACTGCTTTTTTGCAATTCTGCTGCTTTATTCTACAGACACTTGCAGTATCCTTTCTCCTTTAATTCTTACATGAAGTAAGCAATACTGATTTTTTTTTAATCTTATCATTTTATTGACATGGCTATGTGTTCCTCCACAGTCATGGTTTTGGATTGGTGATAGTGCTCCTAAGGCATAAGTGAACTACAATACATAAAATAGATTATTTATTAAATATTCCTTGCCATTCCTAATATCACATCTTGGTTAGTTAGGGAATCTAAAATGGTTTTTTTTTCTGGCTCTGTCTGCAGCTTTTCATGGAGGGAGAGGGTTCTGTTGAGCTGTGTACAGCAGTGCTCAGATTTTGTGCTCAGTCTGTTGCTCTGGATGGGGAGAGAAGAAAATGCAATCGTTGTGTTTTAAATTTAGTAACTTCTAGTAATTTTGATGATTACTAAGATGCTTTTTCCGATTATAAATAAACCACATTGTTTAAAAAACTTTTGACTAGACTGAATTATGTCCCAAAATTGGAACAGGCTGAGGAGAGTTTGGGAAAAAAATTACTGTCAAGTTTTTGCATTCTTAACCATAAATGGAAACAGAAGGGCATTGACTGACCAGAAGCTTTAATTCTATAGCTGCTCTAGCTAATGTAAAACATTATATACTCAAAATCCTGTCAGATTTAGTTTGTCATGCTTTGGAGTTTCTTTTGGAGATCTTTAGGTAGTGGAAGGTGGCAAGCCCTTTTGTCTGAAGCTCCTTCATCTACTGGGGGAGCACTAAAAGCTGGATATGAACAGCGCTGGCATCCTCTGGGACAAGCAAAAGAGGTAACCCAGCATCACTTTCACTGGGAGGCTAAGGCCAAGCTGGCAGACACTTGACGATAAGCATGGGCTGTTGCAAAGACCATCTGAGGAGTTCAGGACCTGAACTTGGGTGATCCTTGGGCATCCCTTCCAACTCAAGATATTTGTGTGATTTCAAGTCATTGGAAGCAAAGTCTGAGGAATTAAATGTCTTCCTTGCTCAAATTCCTTTCCAAAGGCTGCAAAGTTTGATGAGTAGCTAGGTGGTTATTTGAACTAAGAAGGAGAGATTTCCAGGCTAAAAACCTAAATCTGGTCATTGTTTCTGTATCTGTCAGAATCTGTTTACTTCCATGGACTCAACTATCTGCATAGTTCGCTTGTATCGCCTGAGAATCTCACTTCTTCTTACATAGTTTTATGAAGATTTATGAATTTAGGAGATAGCATGTGGGAGGTGGGAATGTCATGCAGCTGAAGTTACTGATGTAGCTGAGCATGAGCAAACCAGTGGTTTGATGCTCTGGGATTTTAAGAGCCTTCCAAGAGACTGTGCTTGCTTTTCTCCGTGTATCATGTGTCATCTTTCTTTGCGTGCTTGTTACATGAGTTTTAGCACCTATGAGATGGAAATGAAACTTCTTCCAGTGTCTGACCATTACACGTTATGTATTTGCATGTCACATCTGATGTCTCATTCTGGGGCCAGAGCACCTCTCCTGTGAGGAAAGGCTGAAAAGGCTGGGGTTGTTGAACCTGGAGAAGTCTCTTGCGGGCCTTTATGAAAGGGGCTTATAAGACAGATGGGCACAGACTTTTTACGAGGGCCTGTAGTGACAGGAGAAGGGGCAGTGGTTTTAAATTGAAAGATGGTAAGTTTAGATTGAATTTAAGGATGACATTTTTACTGTGAGTGTGTTGAGTCAATGGAACAGGCTGCCCAGAGAAGCTGTGGATTCCCCAACCCTGTAAGTGTTCAAGGCCAAGTTGGATGGACCTTTGAGCAATGTGGTCTAGTGGAAGGGGTCCCTGCCCATGGCCAAGATGGTGGGCTTCTTGAAAAATCTTCGCAACAAGGTACCAAAGTGTTTTGTAGTTTGGGAAGTTATAAATAATTGTGGATGTTTAAAGTTTATTATTGTAAAGTCATACACAAGAATGTTTCAGCTATAACAATATCTTGACTGTGTGTTGTGGTTTGACTAATTTGTGTGATGTAGACATTTGATGAATTTTTCCATTACTCATTTTTTTCTAAAGCTATAAAAGAAGCATGCAATACTTGCTACTTTTTTTATGGACTTGGAAGAGTCATTGATCTTGGAAGAGATTTCAAACACTAGGTGTGTTTGAAAAATCCTGCTTCTCTACCTCAAATTAGTACATAGGGCTTTATTTTAGGTTAACAGATTTTTACCAGATATTTGTCTTCTTTCTTATTTCTGCACTTGCTTTTACAGTTTTTAATCTTCAGCATTAAACAGAAGCAGAAACCTAAGGAATCACTGTAACTTTTTTGTGTTTGTGAATAAGTGAGGATCTCAGGAGCTTTTAGGTGTGTTTGTAACCATGTGTGATATATCCCCATATGAAGTTATGAATTCCATCTGCTATCTACTGCTATCAGTGAAAGCCATTGATAGTTGTAACTGGTGTTCTGGTTCACAACATTTCTGTCTCAGCGCAGATGTGATACTTCATGGACAGCCCAGGCCAGAGATTTTCTGGCAGAGCAAGCCAGCAGTTGTTTTCTGCCAGCGAGACCCATGGCTTTAGAACATCTCTGTGCAGTTAGATGGAAACCAGCCATGCTTATGAGCCGAGATGGATTTCTGCTTTATGAACTGCATGAACAGTAAGAGGAGATCCCATAGGAATTAGGTCTTTCATCCTAACAAACAAAAATGACAAGAGGCAAGAGGACTGCTGAGATTTAGGGTTTTGGGTAAACCCAAGGCTCTAGGATGGGATGAGGTCCAACTTGTGGAGTGTATTGGATTTACGTTGTTTTTCAAGGTAAGGCATTTGTGACTAGAAACATTGTTTTGTTCAGCCAGTTTGTTTGGATAGATTGGCCCATGCAAGTACAAGTAGGTCAGTGGCACATCCATACCCCTTCTCTGGGAGACATCTGCCTTAAATACGCAGGGCTGCAGGAGACTCAGTTTTTTGCTCTGAGTTTGAGACCACTGGACTCTGGCAGGAGTATGAGGTGAGAGCTCATCAGTGATTACAAATAGGTTTTCTGAGGGAATCTAATTGCAAAGTAACTGTGGAGGTAGAATTGTTTTTCTTATTTAATATCCTTTTAATACTACTATGGAATGTAGGTATCCTTGGGAGCTCTGTGGCTGTGGAGATGAATGTCCTTCTCTCAGTGGGCACTCAAACAGGCTCTGGACTGTGGATGTGTAAAGTCTACACAAAGGCAGGGATCCTGTTTATTGCAGATAGTGTCATGTGTGCCGTATTTTCTAATCTTGTTCTTTCCACTCAGCAAACTAGGGTGTTAGGAGAACAAAAAAAGCTGTAGCTTTTGAACATCAGACCATCCTGGTTCTAGCCAGGACCTGAATTAATTTTTTGCACTGGTTGGGATGGGGCATGGGCAGGCCCAACTGTTATTCAGTACCACATCATGAGATTGCCAAGGGGAGAAAGGGACTCTGTTGCTCTTCAGGACAGAAGGGGTTACTTCCTATTGAGAAAAGGTGCTGAGTGAGGGCAAGGGGTGGTTATTGTCCTGGGCTTTCAGTGTAAATTGTTTCTTTGTTTTATACTTTTTGTTACTAATATTGTTGCTGTTACTGTTTGTTTACTTATCTCATTGCTGTTTCCAGTAAATTTTTTTTATCTTAACCCATGATCTTTGCCTTTTGCTCTTCCAGTTGAAGGCAGGGGGAGTGAGAGGCAGTGTGGTTTTAGCTGGAGTACTAAATTGGAGAATGCCATTCCTAAGCCATGATGCAGATATGCTCCATGATTCTGTCCATGTTGCCTCTATTAATAACTTTTAGAAAACAGTGTGCTTATAACTGCCTTTAACCTTTTAAAGGAGTTGAGAGAGAATGCTTAATACAGGTCAGACCATTTTATGGTTTGACTGCCACTTAGTTTTTAAATTCCATAGGGAATTATCCTGTTACATTTTTGTCTGAATGGTCTGACCTGCCCACAGTGATGTCAACAATTATCTCTCACTGCCTTCTATAGCTGAAAATCCATGGCAACATGGATTAAAAATATGTGTTCTTGTTTGGTCATGAATTTGTAATTTCTGCCTGAGTTTTGGAATAATTTTGTGGGGAAAATAGCAACATTTCACATACAGCCTATTTCTACTTGGTTTAGAAGAAAGAACCTAAAATAAAAGGTCATGATAGTAAGCAAAGTCAAAGTAATAATTCAACTAAAGGAAAGAAGAAATGTAGCAATTAAATGGAACTTTAATTACAGTAGTATTTCTTATTTATTCCCCCAGCTGTGCACAGTAAAATACATTTAGTCAATACAGTATCTTATTTCCTAGAAAATCCCTAAGTGAGATGAAGGGATTCATCTGCTTTTATATTATGTGGCAGGAGCACTTTTGTAACAAATTGTACTGCAGTAGTAAGGGAACCAAGGAATATTTCCTGATGACCAAAATTGCCAGCCCAGGTCCATGGGTTTGGCATTTATAAAAACTTAATTTGTAAAACCTTAAAATTTGAACCTGAGACTTCAGATCTGACATATATTTTTTTCTTCCCACTGACACAAAATGCACTTTTATTTATCAGTGTTATGTAGAAAAAGAAGGAGAACAAACTAGTTTTTTAGAAGTACCGGGCATTTACCCTCACTTTCTGTGCATGTATGACATGCTTTTAAGAGTAGGAAATGATGGTATAGGACACCACTCCTCATCTGAGATTAAAAAAATCCTTCCTTATGATAACAGGCCAGTTACCATGAATGAGAATTTCTTTCAGGAAGGCAGTTTAGTTTTAGACCTATACTACCTCCTATTAAATATTAAACATTAAACTTTACTTCTCTGAAGATCTAGGTCTGTCATGCTCCTAACATGGACAACAAAATTTAAGCATTCATTTCAGTAGTTGGTCAGCTATGTCAATAGGGTGTACCTTCCAAACAGATATCCAGTTGTTGATTAGTGCTATTGCAAAGAGTCAGTCTTTATCTACATGTTTATTACAGCAAGTTTTTTGCCATTGCTGAAATTTGAAGTTAAGACCTGTGGACACTTGCTAATAGAAACCCATTGTTTTTTATTCTATTGGTGTTGTGAATAATATTTCCTGTGAAGGGGTTGAAATATTATGGAAATGATGACTAAGAACATTTGTTTTAAAATATATTATGCTGGATTCTTAGCCATGGATTTAAAAATAAATTGTCTGCTGAGGAAAAAATGTTGGGCATGTTCCAATTTCACAACAAAAAGCGGGGGCGGGGTTAGATACTCTGTGCTTGTGCTGAAAAGGAAAAGTGCAGAGGTATTGGGTAAAGGCATTGCATGGAAACCAAAGAAGTCCAGCTGCACGTCTTGCATAAGGGGAGAGCTTAAAAGACTTCCTCAGCACTTCTGAAAGTCAGTGCAACTCTCAATATAATCAGGAAAGGAGAGTCAACAGATAAAGCAGCAAAAATTGCATCACCAGATCAATTCTCATTTTCTTTTCACTCTTTTTTTAATGTTGGTCTTTTGAGTCTTAGTTATTTTGTGTACTGAGGTTGTAATACAGAGAATTGAATTAATCTAAGGGTAGAAGGCCATAATTTGGTATGCTCTATGTCAAATGTAACATGGGAAGAAACTCACGTGAGTGTTGCAGAAAATGCTTTAGTACTCAGTGCTTCTAACCTTGGGACATCATCGTTCAACCTCTGGTTTTAATCCTAGGCTTTCATGGTTTATGTGATTTAAACAGGCATGGACACAAGACCTCTCTGGTCTCTGCAGCATTCTCTTGAATATCAGCAATAAAATACTTAGGTAACAAATAATGTGCATATGGGTCGGTGGTGCAGGTAAGTTGCTGCACTGGTTAATGTCTCCAAAATGAAGATGTTCTCAATTTTCTTCTATATCATCTTGCATGTAAATCCCATTTTCAGGAGTGATGTGACTTTCAAGAAAAGCCAATGGTACTTGAATAAAGAAGTTCCTAAATAACTTCTGAAAAATGTGCTTGGTTTTCTAAGCATTTCAGTGACACAGCTGGACCAATATTCAAATAAGTACATGTAGGTAAGGCATGAATCGTTTTTTGAAACAGTAAGAACATTCAGGGCAATTAACAATCATGAAAGGGTGACTGAAAGGAAAATACATCTACCCCATGCAAAGCATGTGGCATAGCTGGTTTTGATCCCATTGGATATTGCTCCTTTCCAGGCTGTAATTTCTGTCTGTCTGCAATACATTTTTTTTCTCAATAAAAATTGATGACCGTAGATGGAATGAAAGGTCCTACTGAAAAGATTTTCAAGTGGTGCTTTGGATTTTCTGAATAACCAAGCTAAACAGCATGAAACAATGCAAGAAAACGAGGTGCCTTTGGGAAGTGAGTCAGACTCGGCTGGTTTGCAGGTGCTGGTGGCTACATCCTGGGACATGGACACCTGCTTCACATTCATGATCTCTGCCTTGTCTGGCTCCTGGTCAGTTTAATTGGCCAGAGCGGAGTCTTGTTGGGGAAGAAGCTTTGATCAAGGGCTGACCCACAGTGATTTGAGCTAAAAAAAGGTAGTTTGAATGCACCAGGTCATGAAATACGGTCCAGTCTCTGGTCTGTCTTAACCCAGACTAATGCCCTACTGGGGGCTCTGAGGGCTCTTCCTCATACCTCGTGGTTTGCAAGCCTGTGTGGGCTTCCTTGGCAAAATGCTGCTGAAGTTCATGCACTTCCATGAAATATGTTGATGCAGTTGAAAATGCTGCCAGCAGAAAAATCCCTCCTTGCTCTTCTAGGGAGACAGTGAATAGGAGGCTACTGAGAGGTATTTATTAGAATTAGTCTTATAAACCTGTCATAGGGTAATATATGCTTTCCTCTCTGTTCAGGCTACAGTTTTCCTGCTGTAGAGATTGTGAGAAGGCAGAGAGTGGTCCTGGACTGAAAAAAACAGTGACTGAAATCTTGCACTCACATGAATGCTGAGAAAGATGACTTGAAAAATATGTACAAAGAAAAATAACAGTGACTATCACAGATAAGAGGAAAAGTCTAGTTTTTAAGAGGTCATAGGCTTTGCTGCATGTTAGGGAAACTTTAAAAAAAAAAAAGGAAAGAACCCTGAAAAATATTTGAAAATGTTTGTCCGTTTTTTTTAAAAGCAGTGAAGTTTTCAGTGTTGTCTGCATGGCCATTACCATGTTGCCTTCCCACGGACAGATCTGTGAGATTGTAGAGGTAAAGAATGCACTTCAAATTCTTCTTCAGTGTTTCTTTTTTCTTCTTCCTTTTCCTTTTTTTCTTTTTTCTTTTTTTTCTTTTTTCTTTTTTTTCTTTTTTCTTTTTTTTCTTTTTTCTTTTTTCTTTTTTCTTTTTTCTTTTTTCTTTTTTCTTTTTTTTTACTTTCTTCTTTATTTATTTTCTTCTTTTAAATTTTGTTTTGGTCATATACATCCATAAGGTTCAGACGCTTGTTTTTAATCTAATGCTTGGAGGGTTGTGTCCTTTTTCAGGTTTATTAAGACCTAGTCTCTGTTCTTCATTTGAGTTCATGTCATTGTTCTTGGCCATGTGGTTAACACATATAAAATCTGCCATGCTGTAGTGGAGCCAAAGGAGCATTGCTCTTCACCATTTTGGCCACTTCTCAGAGTTTGTTCATGGCTGAGGTTGAATGTTTGTTCTTCCATCTGCTGGAATCCCAGGGACATTACAATGCAATATTGTTCCTGACACAGAGCAATGAATGTGATCTTTACTGTGGGAAAATTCCTCCAACAGCCGTGCTGGTTCAGAGGAGGTTTGTTGTTGATGCTCTCCTCGGTCACAGGATGTGGCTCAGGCAGCTGTGTCTGCACACAGAGGGGTGGCTGATGCTCCCTGCCATGTTACTCCATTAACCTTCCCACAGCTCCTGACATTCTTCCCTTGTGCTCACATCTCAGTCTGCCCTGACTCTGTCTGTTTCTTCCCTGCAGTGCACTTTGATTGCCAGGTCTCTGGCTTTTCAGCAGAGCCTGGTCCCGAAGCTCTCCGCTGCAGT
The DNA here is from genome assembly GCF_008360975.1 of Lichenostomus cassidix. Taxonomy (NCBI): domain Eukaryota; kingdom Metazoa; phylum Chordata; class Aves; order Passeriformes; family Meliphagidae; genus Lichenostomus; species Lichenostomus cassidix. Next base: position 23,713,726 of record NC_139480.1, on the reverse strand, counting down.
CTCATGAAGATTTTAGATAAAATGGTATTACAGATTCAAGTACACCCCCATAGCAGGGAAAACCTTTGCTGACCTGGGAAATGACCCCAGTCCCCTTTGTGGATTGCTACACAGCAGTGTTTAGTTTGGGTTCTTCAGTATTTACTGGAAAGGGCTCTGTATTGCACTTCTGTAATGGCACTAGACAGTCTCTTGCATAGTGCTTTCATTAGTTTCTAATTTCTCAGACAAGACCTTTGCTGTCCATAGGGTCCTGTGAAGGTGGGTTTTGATAAGAACAATTTATGGATAGTTGGTTTAGCTCCCTGTCAAAGCAAAATCAGGGATTTGAAGAAACTGAAATAGCCAAGTGCGTTCTGGGATGGTGAAGGTGGGCTCCAAGGCATGCAAGGAGGCTCGTGATGTGAGCAGTTTTTGGGGTAGAGTGAGTGATGGTGACCCACAAGGATGTCTGGACCCCAGCTGGGTGGACACTTGTCCCCCCATTCCTCAAGTGGTCACTATTTCCATGTCTCATAAGGAGACTCCATCTGGACTAGAAGTGAGGAAGAGGAGCACAGGGAGAAAGGCTTGTGTAAGGCTTCAGTCTTGTCTCTGTGAAGGTCAGGTGCACACCACAAGGGAGAGCTGACATTTACTGCTGCAGAAACAACTGAGTAATGTGTAGAGAACACAGATTTGAAATTTGACAGCCCAGCTTCTTCTGGCAGGGTCTGAAGCTTTTAAATAGGAACTGTGCTGGAACCCTTGGGAAGCTGTTCCCAAGGGGAAGTGTCTGGAGGTGGGGGATGCACTGGGAGGCTTGCTGCACTCTGCTTTCAGCACTTCCTAATCAGTTGTGCAAGTTGTAGAAAGAGGGAGTAGAGAGTTCTAGAGAGTTGTGAGATGGAAGTGGAAAGGGAATTGGTTTCTCTTTGAGTGTAGGAGGAATTAGTGAGGCATCAAAAGGGCAGAAGCCTTCCTAAGGTCCTGCTGGCATCTTGAAGACAGTAAACTCTATGCAACAAATAAACAAACAAACAAACAAATAAAAGGACAAAATATAATGTGTGAAAGATGCCCGTTGAGCTCTCACTCAGCAGTGGGAAATCAGAGGCAGCACCTCTGATCAGATCCACCTTTGTGAGACTGTGCTTCATTTCCCTGAACTACCTTTGTGCCTTGAGACTAGCAGCTGTCATTTAATATGCAGCATTCGGTTTCCATTTAAGCAGCAACTTTAAATCAAGAGAAATTTTTTTTTTCAAGCTTCATTCAGAAATTACTTCAACCATCATTGAAATGAAAAAGGATGGTTTATATTTGCCATAAGAACTGTATTTTCTTTGAAAGAATAGCTTGTACATACAGTCTGTTGGTGTCCAAAGACTATTTTATCCAATGGCTAGATTCTGCCTGTTTGGAGAACAGTATGTTAGATTTAATAGTCTGGTATGTAGGAGTATGGAGGTGACCCACGGCTGTATTTTTAGTGAGCTTGCTCGTGACCACAACATTTGCTGCAGTAATAGCATCCCAGGTAGTGGTAACCCTCTGATGGCACAGATGGATAAAGGTGGCAGAGATGGCTGTGGGGCAGTGGTGACTTGAACAGCTTGCTCAGTGGGGGCAGCCTGTCTTGCTGTGTACTCTCCCCATGTTCTGCTCAGCCAAGTCCATTCCAGGACCCGATTGCCCAAAGCCTGCTCAGGAGAGCAAGTGCCAGACAGTGGGTTTGAGGAGCACAGGCTCTCATGGTCGGGTTCAGGGAGCACAATGGCAGCTGAAAGCTAGGTAGCAGTGCATGCAGCTGAAGGGGATCCTGAAACAGCTCTGTAGAGCTTCTAAAGGCGTGGTTTAGTGGAATTTTGGTGGTGAGATATACAGAAATACATTTTGTTGCTGCAGAAGCAGCAAAATGATGCCACAGTATTGTCAGAAGTGTGGATCTGTCTGATTGTGGAAGAAAATTAAAATAGCTGAGGTTTTAATATTCACCCTGAGCTAAAGTGCTGCATCTTAAGAGGATTAAAAGTTTTTTTCATTGCCAACAGCATATTAATTCATCTGTCAAGTGGAAGAAAAAAACAAAGGCATGATTTAGATAATATTTTCTCTGAGGTCAATGATGCCTTAAATCAAGGAAATTCAGAAACTCTCAGTTGTTTCACAACGAAGGTAAATAACCAATTTAAACAGTTACCTGATTATTTTCAAGAAATAAAAAATACTGTAATTAAAAAAAAATGTAAACCGTTATTTGGTTCTGAACTGTTATCTATTCCATATACTGTGCAATACCCCAAAGTACATTATGGAAAGGTCCTTGATTGGGGAAATCAAAGATTCCAATGATATTCCTTTATCTTCCGAAACTTCAGAACTCCCTGACACAATCTGTTTCACTGGGCTTGATGACATGGAAGTATTTAGTCATGTCATCACTGCATGGGGTTTTTTCCTTAGGCTGCAGTTGAAGGAGTTATTTCTATACTCTTAGGTCTGAAAAAGGGTCTTGTTACTACTGCAATTCCTGGGTTTTTTTAAAGGTGCTAAAAGGGGGGAAGCAAAGACACTTCCTGTGGCTTAAAAAATTGTATTTATTAATGTATTAAAATCTATTTATTAATCGATTTTATTGTGAGAAAAGAATTTTAGATCTCCAGTCTGGGGCTGGCACTGAGTGGAAGTAGAGTGGAACTCCTGGAATGAGGGGCTGGGACAGCTCCAAGATGCTGCATGTTGGGAAAACTGAAATCCTTAAATGTGCAGTGCAACTAGTGAAACAGCTTCCAGTGGACTTGGTTTCCCCACTGACTCCACAGTTGTGTTATATTTATGGCTGCAGTATCAGCTCATTCACTGTTATGCACAGGAGTATCCATATAGGAAAGTAAAACTCACAATTGAACTTTTTCCCATGGTACATTATGGATATAAAGATATCTGCTAGGGAGTATGCTTAACTCAGCATTCACCCATCCAGCCATCCTAATTACCTTGTTTTGTGGGTATTCCCTTGTAGGCTTAGAAGTCCTTAATTTTTCCTGTATTTATGATATCATGAAATCATGGCTATTTGTAATTTTGGGTTGAATGTTCTTACTGTGTTTACTTGGGCTGAGAAGTAATTTAAATTTGGTCTTCTTCTCTCAACACTCAGACTTTCATTGTGAAGTTTTGACATTAGATCAGGCATTATTAATGCAGATTTTAATGCAATGTTGGCAATACTTGCTACTCCTCTAAGTCTCTCTGACTCATTTTTATGCATATAAATTGGATATTTATGTTTTTCTGGGGCACACATGTTCCCTCTGATGCCAGTTTGCATGTTGTTTATTATGAGCTGGCCTTAATCCTGATTTTTGATCCCATAGAGTCACATAAAAATCAATACAGTTTGTTTATAATCCCTTTTTTCAATTTGTTATCCATCTCGATTCACTCTGACAACAGAAACTTTCATGTCTACCTCATGTGCAGGCCTGTGGCACAGATCCTTGGAAATGACAACTGAAATTAGGATGCCAAAAAAAAAAAAAACCACTCCAAAATATTTCAAGTATTTCTCTCAGTGTAGAAAGTAAATGCCTTATTTTTCTTCTAATATTTTATTCTTTCAGAAAGCTATCTAAATAGCTGGTGATTTAATATAACAAACAATACTGAAGATCTAGTTCTCTTTGGATCATATTGAAAGGTCATATGTTCTGCTGGGACATTTTTCAGATACATTAGTGGCCCCATTTCACCACACAGTTGCATGGGACAAAAAACTGCTCTTGGAATTTAACAGAGACATAACACATGCTCTGATGAGCCATGGGGCTTGATGTTATTGAAAAAATAACATTTCATTTGGGTTTGATATGTCATTTGCACACTGGGTGTAGATTGTCACATGGTTGGCAACTGTCTTAGATGTCTGTGGGTAAACAGTTCTGTATTTAAAAGGAAACCAACCAAACTGAAAACCAAACCAACAAAACCGAAATAAAAAGGTGACTCACCATCCTAATGTTTTGACAGCGTTATACAAAAGGTGAGCTGTACTCTGCCACTTACAAAATAATATTGCCTTTCTTACCAGTCTCACACTGAATGTTGCAAGGGAGTTTGTTGTTGAAATTTGATTATTTATTCCGTATCCTCTGCTGTAGGGAATGGGAATAATGTTCTGTTCTGTTACTCCTTGATACTAGATGCCAGATACGCAATAAGAGTCCAGGAGCTACTACCAGGGGAGAAATAGGTAGTGTGTTGCTTGGTATCTCATGGCTCTGTGGCCTACAGAAGTTCCTGATTCCTGTGAGAAGGAAAAAGCCCAAGACTTGGGGTCTCTTCAATATCTTAAGTCTAACAAGGAGCAGGCGCCCAGCCCTTTGAAGACATCTAGCTACTCACCTGCCCATGATCCACAATCTCACTTGTATTCTAAAAGTAGGTGCTTAAGTTGGGCTAATACATTTTCTTTTTTTCTTTCTTATATGCATTACTCTTTGCATGAAATTTTCCGTGTGTAATACTCTACCAATTCTTAGCTGCTGCAGCTTCATGTCCATTAGATGTGCCTCAGATGGCTGGGTGGCCTGGGAGAGGCAAAACACACAGAACTTCCTCTTCTAATGGCTGAGCATCTCCTGGGAGTTGCCTCTTGCTGCCCGTGGTGAATGGCTTGCAGTAATCATGTACAGAGCTGTGGTGAAGCTAAGATCTTTGCTAAAAGAGATATTTAAGGGCATTGCAGTAATTTAATAATTTATTATTATGGTTCATGGTATCTCTTTTTTGAAAAGCAATCTGTCTTTGAACTTCATCTTTCACATAAGGACCAGTGCAGACAAAAAAAGATTTTTGTGGCAGCAAAAAGTACTTGCTCTTCAGTCTGTCGTGTTGTGTGTGTATGCATGTATGTGTTTACTCAAAAAGCTTAATTCTTCTAGGCATTAATTGCCTAAAAATGGTGAAAAAAAAGTATTTCTACATGAAATGGGGTGGCATAAATGCAATATGGACTGCACAGAAATATTTTAAAAATCAGCACAAGAGCAAATAATAATAAAAAGAAAAAAACAACCCTGCATGCTGCAAGTCAGTCTGGTATAAAATCCTTTATCTATGTTGAACAGGACAAAGATCTTAACGTTTTTTTTGCCAGCAGTATCCTTCCTTTCTGTGCCAACATAACAAGGGAATGGTATGGTGCAAAGAGGGAATGGGGGTGGAAAACCTCAAACAAGAAGTGATAAGACCAGGCTATGAGGAGAACACCAAGGACTTCAGACAGGTCAGATGTTCAAAGGTATTTTCCACTGTCTGGGTAGCCAGTCCCTTTGTCTCCCTGTCTCAGCTGCCTGGTGAGGTCCTGTGTCAGCCTTCCTTAGTCCCTGAGCTACTTCTGGTTGTCCAGCCCAGCTCCCCATGAGAACTTGCTGGTATTTGCACAAATGAAGCCCTTGAGACATTTCATTCCAGTGGAACATGCCTTTCTTGGCTCTACTTGGCTCTGAATGCTCTGTAGTCCAAGCTGGCAGACCCCACTGGACCTGTGACCCACTGCCAACTTTCCTACCAGGAAGGTCTTGTCAAGGCTGTCCTCCATGCCAGCTGGCCGTGCTCCCTTCTCTCTGTCACCACAGCTCCGAAGCTGCCATTTCTGGGACACCAGCTTCATGCAGTGATGGAGGTACTGGAAAACACCTCTGCTCTGGTGACTCAATGGTATAGCATCAGTGCAGGGTATTCATTTTGTTTGCCTGGGGGGTTGGTTTGTAATTTAAATACATGCCCCTGTGAGATGAGAAGCTGAAGTTGTTGCACCACACTGGATTACACTGGTGTAATCAAGATGTCAACTTTTTCACCAAAGATACTTGTTAAAGTTAGGTAAGGGTCACAAAGTTGAGCAAAGTGTAAAGCCAAAGAGCTGTAGTTCCGTAATATGTGCTGCTGTTCAGTTTCATTTTTTTCTGGAGCATGAAAAAACACCTTGCAATATTTTATGGGTGCTGTGTTAATCAATAATTGGTGTGGCAGCTGTTGCCAGAACTGACAATACCTACAGAAGCTGGAGATTGTCACAGTGTGGGTGGCTAAGGGTCTCACTGCATTTTTAGGAGGGAGCTAACTAATACAGGCAAAATAAATTCCTTTTGGAGGTTGCTGAATGGTGTGGACTCACTGCAGAGTCACTCAGAGGTTTCCAATAGCACAATAAATAGATTAAATTTTTCAATGTCCTGGAAAAAAAGAGTCAGTTTTCAGCCATTAAAAAACTTACAGAACAGGGGACTTGGAAAGAAAAGACAAGTTTCACTAATGTAATAAAAATCCTTACCCACCTCTGAGGCCTGTTGAGATTATCCTGTACTTCCCCTCTAGAGACTCAAAGGTGTAGGACCTGTTCCCTTGCCCTAGGGAGGACATAGGTGAGACCTCCCCTGTCGAGGTGGGTTGCTCAGGACAGTGGGACAGGAGAGCCTCATGGGTGGGATGGACTCATTTCCTGTTCCCAGAGTTTCTCCTGTGAAACAGGAGGTTAAATGAAAAATGAAATGCTTTTCTAGTGACAAGAGAGAATAAAGATTTATGCTTTAGTGGATCAGCATGAGGCACATGTACAAATCTGCCTCTGTTGGTAGCTCAAATTTCCTGCTTGCACTGTTTTTATAGAAAGAAACTAAAGCAGAAATTTACATCTGTATAAAAATTTAATGTTTCATTATCTGGCTTCATTATTAAAACTCAGTCTATGCTTTAGCGTTTAGACACGTGCCCTTACAAAGCGAAGTAAAATATGTGTGTTATTTTTATGCAGTGATAAAGTGAGGAATAAAGAATATATGGTCCAGGAGTGGCAGTGGTTGAGAAGCACATCACTTGCTATGAAAAATGTGAATGTACAGGAGACAGCTTTGCATAGCATATGTTGTTGCTGATTTAAATATTTCATGCTGGATTGTGGAGGAATATATGGAAGGTACATTGTAAATTGATCTAATACTTAAACAACGTCTTGTGCATATTGTAAGCAAGTCACAGCAGTGTGAATACTGGCAGGAGATTTCCTTTGACGTTTGCTGTACACTAATTACATTATCTTCACTGCTGCATAAGAGAGAAAAACCTCATTTGTTGACCCTTCTTTGTGGAATAAACCAACAGCAACACTCAACAAAGGAAACAGAAATCCATAATTCTGCTAGCAAACTGAAAGGTTGTGGTCTAAAAAGAGCAGTAGGTCAGAAATAGATTTTAACACTTTGTGAAAGTCATTTGACAAAATGTTTTAGGTAAATTTGAAAGAATTTCAGAGAAAGTCCTTCAGTGGCCTGTAGCAGGTCACCTTTCCCATGAGGCAGCATACTGACTTGCCAAGCCTAACACTAATGAAATAGATTATTATGAAATCCTTCCAGAGATACTGCAGGGATTGTTTGGGCTTTTCAACTACCTATATGTGTCATTGTAGTGAGAACTTGGCAGAGGGTTTGGGCTCCGTGACACCTTCAAGGATGTTGTTGGAAAGACCCTGAGGTTTTGTGTCTTCCTTGGAAGCAATGTTGTGGGAAGGTCAGATCTGCTCATCAGAGCAGAACTTATTCTTCAGCCATTGAATGAGTGCACTTGGGATTTTGTTCGAGACCTGTGTTCAAAGAAGCTTGAAGGCTTACTTATACATAATAGACACATTTCTTTTGTGAACTTGCCTCAGTTGTGGAAAGCCCAGCCCGAACACTTTGTTTGATGCACTGAGGCTTCTTATCATTATTCTTATATTCTTATTCTTATTATTCTTATCGGTTTTGACTGAATGAGATGTTAACTGTTCCAAATAGTCAAAATAACTAATTCAGTTCTGGGAACAGCAAACCTACACTAGGTTTGTCAGAGGATTTGTGCCACTGTCGTGGTTACACAACCAATTTGGACATGGCTTCTTGGTGCTGAGCATCTGTGCAATTGTCCATGACAATTGAACAACCAGGCTCATAATTCAGGTGCTTAAGTACAGACTTGAGGACATCTGGTTAATTTAAGACATCTGTGGGTTGATTTGAGTCACTATGATTATGAGCACTGATGTCCTGTTTGCTAATGGAGACTAAAAGCTGCCTGTTAGAAGGTGTGTTGTGAGATGTCTCACCACAAGATATGGCCTCTCTCATGACTTTGTTCCAGAAATGAAATAGGGATAAACGTTGCCATGAGCTTGGTGGCCCTAAGTATTCGCGTGGTGTGTGCAGAACACAAAGGGAACGTTCAGTGGAAAGCAGGGAAGCAACTGAAGAGCATTTTGTGCCAACAGATGTTACCAGGAGAGTATCTTGGTGTGCCTTGTAGGTGCCCCCGACCACCATGGGAAGGACAAGATCACACTCTATACAGCCTCTTGTGCTCTTTTCTGTCTCACAGCACAGGGCTGTTGAAGGTCCATAAGGATGTTTGTGGGCATACACACCCTGTGAGCTTGGGGCCGTGTTCCCCATCCCCAGAACCAGAGGGACTGGCCTGGCAATGAACTGCTGTGACTCTGAACCCCGGATGTTGCTTTCCAGTCTACCTTTCAGGCAGCAGTAGTCCCAGCCAACACCTCCTCGGTTCCCTAGTGATTTCAGCACACTGAGATCTTCAGGTGGTAGGTTCTGCCAGCTGTCAGCAGTATTCGTTTTTCCAGCCTGCTGCTCATGGTGGTATTGCATATTCTGCAAACAGCTCAAACGCCCTTGGCATGCAGAGCAGCAGGAGTGTTTGGGAATGGTTAACCCACAAAAGCTGAGAAATGGGAGGAGGGGTTGCTTGCCCTTAAGTGCTTCACTTAATGGACCTGCATCTATCTCCTTGTTCCTCATCCACCAGCCATACTTTTCAGTGTTTGACATCACGGGGACTGCATGTATGTATTCAGTGAGACTTTGCAGAAACATTCTTGATTTTGCCCCCTCTGCACAGCCATTCTATGGATAGCCCCCAGTGTCTGGTAGCTTTCAGCCATCGGGTTCCTGCTTGGCTGCTCTCACCAGCACGAGACAGGCAATTCCTTTTGTCTGTGAGAGGACCGAAGGAGTGAGCTTAGGGCCTTGTTTCTATGTTTGAACATCTTTCAGTTACTGAATGTCAGAAAACATTAGGTTCAGTGCAGTAAAAAATGCACTTGCAGAGGCTGACAAACACTAGATCTAGATGGTTTTGAAGAATAAAGGAAAATATTTCCTTGGTTGCTAGGATGCCTTTTTATCATTGAATTCAGTGTGTTTTGGGGTTTTTATTTTTATTTAGATGTGTGACTTGTTTATTGTGGTTATGGTGTATTCTGACAATAAATTTAAGTAAATGGGACAGTTGGCTAACACTTTGATGTGAAAATTGGATCTGAAGTGTAGATTGGCACAGGAGTTTAGTATTTCTTTGAAGAAAAAATAATAAAAAGAGTTATTCTTTACTGAAAATGCCATAAGTGGCATTTACTAGAATATTTGTCCCTGAAATTTATTCTGTTTGTGCAGGGACACTTTGCATCTTGTGCAGCTGAGAAAAGGAGCGTGAATTCAAGGCAGATATTTTCCTGCTAGCATTACAGTCCCAGGTGGGAGCTTTTACATCACAGAGGGAAATATATGTCTGTCTCTTTGTCCTCTGCTTTTTGTGACAAAGGAATTCCCATCTGAATCGCTGTGCTCTGTCCAAGCCCCCTGCGAGCCGCTGGGTTAGCAGCAGTCAGTCTTTGCAGTGTCCTGACGTCATCCCGTGTGTGCATAAGCTCCGCTATTGTCTTACGGCGAGCAGGGGCTGGGGATTGCAGTATCTGGTGGCTGATACCTCTCTCTGCCTGCCGGTAGCACAGAAAGGACGCCGGCCTGCCCTTATCACTCGGATTTAAGACAGAAACTCCTGCTTTTTGCTTCCTGAAGAAGGACCTTCACTGCGGTTGCAAGGAAAAGCTCTCTGCGGTGTTGAGCAGAGGAGAGGAGAGGAGGAGAGAGGAGAATCTGGCAGCTTGGATAGCCTGGACTGCATTGTCTGGCTTCATGACCCCTGCTGTGTAGCAGTCTCATCCCTTCTCTTATACACTCCCTCTGTCTTCCACTCCTTTTTCTTCTTTCCTTTTTAAAATAGCAGCATCTGGGGCGAGCCATGTTTGGCACTGAATCTTCATGTAAGTAAATGCATCTCATTTACATCCTTTTTCTGCTGAGAACAGGGCTTGTTTTATCCTTGCTGTACCCGCCACACTTGCATTCTCTTTGCTGTAGGTTGTTGGCTAAAAGCTGTGGTCCTTGCCTGTTTATGAAGGGATGAAAGATGCTGGAGGGGAAGCATCTACCTCTAACTGCGGCTGCATCCTCGATGCAAGCAGCAAGGCAGCGCAGGGCTGTCAGCTGAATTCAGGCCACTGGAAGATCGGGGAGAAAGGCAGTTTTGCTTGAATGTGTCGATTGATAAGATCGCATCTGTCAGTGATCGGGAGTTGCAAACACTCTAACGAATGCACTACTCGGATGGTACATTTGGGGACTGAGAATGCTGCAATATTAGATGGGCGAGAGCTGGGGGAGAGTGATTTATCTGGCAGGAAAATACTGCTATCTCATATCTATCTCTTTTACTTCATTTTGTTTCTGGGAAAAAGGAGGCTTGTGTACATTTTCCCCTGTGACTGCAGAATCCAAAATTAAATAGGTGGAATTCTAAATATGAGGTGAAAAATGCAAAATAATAGGATCATTTGGGTTTTTTCTTCCTGATCTTTATGCTGGAAAATCTTCACTGAGGCAATCTGCTGTATAATAGCAGTGCAGATGTGTGTCATTGAAAACAAGCCAGTTTTCCTTCAGTGGGAACAACAATTACCTACCTGGCAAATCTGGCTGTGGAGGAAGGCTGGGGGTTTATGTATAAATAATGTCGCTGGTGACAATGTGGCTGTGTGGAGACCAGTCTGATCCAGTGATTATCAGGTGACTGAAAAATAGAAAACAGTTGGTTCATGCTGCATTTTGTGCACAAAACAATACTGCATGTTGAAAACAGGTCTCATTTGAATATGAAGTGATGGCTTTTGTAGAGCATTGTCACATCCAGCGTGGTGTAATGTCTCCATATTGTTAGGCTGGGACCTGTTCTGCGGCTCTCTTCCTAGGAAGTGGTAAGAGCATTGGGATATCTCATAGTTACATCTTCCTGGCTGCCAAACCCCTTGCTCTCAAAGGGTTAATTGGTCCTGTCGCCTGGTTCTGACAGCTCCCCCTGTCCTCTGCCGCAACACCCGGTCAAGGTCAGGCAGCATAAAAACAAAATTTGCCTTTAGATTTCTTTTGTTTGGGGGCACATTTTTCATGCACAATTGTAAACATGTCTGCAGCTCTGGGTCATCAGAGCATGAACAGAGATGCCAAATGCTGTAGCTGCATCTATTTCTGCCCTGCCAGATCTATGAGCCCCAGCGTCTGATTCCATGGGCTCTGCTTCTGCAAAATGCACATGAACAGGCTCTGAGATAAAATCAGTGCCCTACCTGCCCTCTTGCAGAAAGTCACAATGAGCACTCAGAGTCAGATTGTTCAGTCTTGTTCATTTTTGTGGTCCTTTCTTGGTTTCTGAGGTGCATTGGCTGTAGTCATAGGGGTTGTGCACCAGCAGCTGTGACTGCTTTTGTTTCCATGGTTCCCACAATTCAGGAAAGAGCAATGGGAGCTTCCATAACAGCCACTACATGTTTCCCAGAAGGGTCTAGAAACATTTTTTAGCTTTTTAAAAATGAGATTAAACAGAACATGGCTCGTTGCCATTGATACGAGCAGAGGTTGGGGTCAGTCTCTGCCTGAACTCTCTGGCCAGACGAAGGCAGTGTGGTGGCCAACTCTCCTGCCCCTTTGCTCAGGCCTGAACCTCCTGCCCAAGAGTTCCTCCTCAGGCTGGGCAGGCTGTTCCATTGCCTGCTGCTGCCAGGTGCTGGCAGGCAGGAGGAGAGCAGGGTCACTGGTGCTGCCCTGCGCACCTGCCTGTGCAGGTCAGTGCTTGTGTAACCAGCCCTGCCTGCACCATGCTGGAGGAACAGCAGCTTTGCTTTCAAAGAAGATAGTATCAAAATTACTTCAGTCAAAATGCAAGGAGATTTTTGGTCTTCCCTCTCCTCCTGTCATTTTTATATTTCCAGGCTGTCAAATGATAACACTGCTACTAATTGTTAATGTTTCTGTCTGGCTAGAAGATCAAGTAATACAAAATAAAATTAAAGATTCAGCATCATTTGGACGTTGGAAATATGACAGAAGCCATTGCCGCTGCTGCTGTCCAAAAAGCATGAAATGAGCAGATTAGAGTTTTTTTAATCCTGTTGTTTACAGTTAGGATTTTATTTCTCTTTTCGCTGATTAAAAAGCCAAGAAAAATGGTCAGAAGCAAATACTGGTTCAGAACCTTTAGTCTTACTCAGTATAAAAATATTTTAAATGTCAAAACAACTCTCATTCAGCAATCCTGCTTTTTTTGTTTCGCTTTTAACAGCAGTCAGAAGGGCAGTAAAAGATAGTCTGAGGGCCTTTGCAGGAACAGGCATCTGCTTATCACTTTCTGGATTCAGGGAAAGACAAACAGCCTGTGACAATAGCCTATAAAGGGGGATAAGGCAGCAGGCGATGCACAAACAGCTGCTGACACTCCCAGCACATGATGAGTAAGGATTGAGTGTGCAAAGCAACAACCCCAAGAAGTGTCTGTGCAGAGGCACGGTGGGAGGGTTGGGTAGTTGCCACAGGGTCATGGTCAGTATTTTCCATTGGCCACATGTCCTTTTTGTAATCCCCACAGGAAACATATGTGCCAGAGACACTTCATTTTCAGTGCTCTTGTGCTGATCCGCTGTCAGATGCACTGCTGGAGTGGTGTCGGGGGGCTCTGTGCATGGGAGGCAGCTTTTTATCCCATGCCACCACTCCTGCTGACCTGAGAGATTTGTCTACTCTCCATAATAATTTCAGATTCTGTAGGGGCTAAACTGGTTTGATAAAAATTGAGAATTAAGCCTTTTTGAAGATGAAATGCTGTTGCAGTGCTGCAGGAAAGCAGTAGGCCTCTGAGCAAGTGACAAGGTAGTCCCCACACATAGAACACCTCATAGTAGGGGGGAGAGCCCAGCAGATACAACCGGCAAGCATCCGTGGTCTAACTAGGAGTACTAACACTGGCAGCTGCAGTCCTGTAGGAGAGACAACAGAGGCACAAATTAAACTGACCTGTGAGAGCGGCCACAGTCAGTGGGGCTTACCAGTGCTGGGAGAGGTCAGGGGAATGCAGCTCCATCACATCTGACTGTGCGTTGGTAAGGAGTGGGGCAGGATGCAGTTCAGAGCCTGTAAAGTGACTAAAAAGGCTCAGAGAGCCATTTCATGCATGTCTGAGAAAATGCACCATGTGTGCTTCAGATACACCAGAGGAATTCAGTAGGAAGCTGCGAGGGAGGGAATCATCCACATATATCCACAGCACTTGCCCCAGTGCTGTTACAAGGACCTGGACATGTGCTCTGAAAGTCCCAGGTGATGTTCTCAGTACTGCTGCATTTCTTTGTGCCAGGACATTTTAACCCAGCAACAGTGCTAAACTTTGAGGGTCGTAGGGGAGGTTGCCTGGGAAATGCTCTTCCAGCCTGGGCTGTTTGAGAGATGCTCATGGTGGTCACTGTCTGGTAGATCAGCAGCTGCACTCTGGAAAGCAGAAGGACTTTGGAACAAAGGAGAGCTGACCAAAGGGCCAGAGAAATACAAAACCAAAGGGTAAGGGGAGCTTTCCTGTGCCGCAAGGTTAATGCTGGAAGGGTGCTCTCTGTGGGGAGGCTGAGGGCTTCTGTGGAGAATGGGAAACCATGCCCGCTTAAGTGTGCCAGGAAAAGCTTCTGTGCTTGTCCCAGACTCACTGTACTGTATTCTGCTCTGTCTGTTCAGGGAGTGCTTTTGTTCCTAGGCATTTTTTTTTCCAAACTCTCTTCCAGCCAAAGTGCAACAAATGGGAAAGGTTATACCAAGATAATTGATTTTATGGCATCAGAGAAGTAGTCATATAAACCTCTGCAAAACAGGAGCAGTCAGCAGTAGAGAAATGGGAGATCTTAGCATCAAATATTGAGATGAAGGACAATCTGATTGACATGGATGATGCCATATGCCTGCCTCCTGTGTTCCCAGCACTGATACTCATCCCACCTGTGGGAGAACCAACCAAAACCTGACCACTTCTGCAGGTAGTTGGTTTTGAGCATGTTGGCTCTCTGGCTTGGTTCATGGGGTGGTTAGATGAGCAGCAGCATATGGAAGGGTGGGACATGACTGTTGAAATTCTGGTGGGATAGCAGCCTTGGTGAGACTGGTCTCCACTGAAGCAGCAGATGATCAAAACACTCCTTTTTGAGCATAGATAGCCTGCTGTCATCCTAAAAGGCCAAGAGCACTAAGTACAGCCACAATTCCACCATGATGTTACACTGGTTTCTCAGCCAACAGTATTTCAAAGAGAGGTTACAGAAACTACCAGAAGTTATAACAACTTTAAACCAGTATATTTAGCTGCTGAGGTTCCTGTTGTTCCCTGTAGAGTCAGGACTGTTGAAAATATTGCAGAACCAAGTCAAAGAGAGGCTTAGCTACACCAGTGTCAAATGCCAGCATAACCCTGGGTTATGAAAGGGATTGAGATGGGAGCTGTAATAACTTGACAAATTCATCAGTGAAACTTCAAGATATTTGGAGAGAAAGTGTAGTCTCACATCCCACTTATGGCAGATTTTGAGGATTTACTGAGTGCTAGTATTGTTACTTTCTAAATGAATGTATTTTTAAAAAATACAAACCTGAGATAAGAGAGGGTTCTGCATGTTCTCTAAATTCCTTTGGCTGTAACACTTTGTTAGGTTCCTGAGATATGGTCTCGATTGCATGCTCAGGAGGACGGGGCCTGGAAGCTCTGCCCTCCTACTCAGGCAAGCACTAATGGCAATTTGAACTCACTGTGTTGAGCTGTTCACAAGCAGGCAGCTGTCAGGAGAGTTTAAGTGCACCTTGCCCTTTCTTCCTCCAAAACCAAAAAGCAAACGGAGACATCTCATAGGCTGGATATGACTCATGAATTAGACAGTCTTTGGTGGTTTGTCTCTTGCAGCCCTGGATCACATTTCCTATCTGATTGGTTTAGAAGTTGCAAGGGTCTGATGTAAAGTTGCTGAACACAGTGATAGTGTCCCAGCTAGCTGTGTCCACACATGAGCTTCTGGAATGGGGAAGAAATCTGAAGGTACATAAAGGGAATAGGCTGAACCTTTCCTTCAGCTTGTCAAATTCTTTGGTCCTTGCCACAGCTAAAAGCATAGCTATAATTAGCAGAGGGCTCTGTGATTGATCAAAGGTGACACCAAGGTGACCCAATCTTTCAGATTTAAGACAAAAATAATAGAATAGTTTAGATTTGAAGAGACCAGCATCTTCCTCAAAGGAGGACCAATCTCCAGGTTAGAGCAAGTGATAGATACAAGCTCAATCAATCTGTATGTTTGCAAAATGGTATGAGATCAAAACAAGCTTCAGCTTTGACCAGTTTAATTTACAGAACCAGAAATAGGGATAAATCTTTATGACCAAGGACGCCTGAAAGATTATGAGAGTCCCTTTGGGCTGTGTGACCCAGATAGAAAGTGCAGTACATGCAGTGAGGACTCTGTTATATTATTTGAGCTGGGGTAGAAGCAGTAGTGTTTCATGTAACTTGGGGATAATTAATGGGGATAATTAATGGATGCTTAGCAAAAAAACTTATTCACAGGAGAATCTAAATCATCTCTTTTCATCTGAGCTAAAATACCTTGCTTGATCCCTGATGCACCAGGAAAAGGTCTGTAGAGTGCTATGAGAAAAGCATGTGGAATTTGGAGAGACAGAGTATTCCAGGTTTTCTAGATTAAAGGATTTCTTTTCCTTTTGGTGAAAATACTGAGGTGACATCACTGTTTAGGCCCTTTCATGTGAAGGTCACTGTGTATGATATGAAATTAATGGATCTTAAAAATTAAAATATGTTCCCTATTGAAAAGGATAAGATTCTGTATTGAGCACATAAGCTGCACAACTACAGAGAAGAAACACTTGCTACCCAGAATCTGGCAGAGCTCAGTGAAAAATTGGCTGACTGGTGTATTTGGTCAGGTTGAAATTTACACTGAGAGATCAACTTAAGATGCGTAGAATCTGGGAGTGGAAGTGAACCCATACTCTGCTTAGACCAACAAATGTGCCATGGCTTCCCAGAATGAGATGGAAAGTATTTTAGAACTTCCTAGGGCTCTCTATAAATTTAATTTGGAAATGGTATCTTGAGGTTTGTCAGGTGTTTTGATCAGTACAGGAGAAGGGAAATTCTTGTGAAACTACATGGCAGTGATAAAAAATTAAAGTATGTGTTTGACCTCCTTTGAGAAACAGAGTGGCTGGGAAGGTCTTCCTTGGTGCATGCTTTGAGAGATGCTGAGCAGACCCTCAAAACGTGCTGGATCATGTTTCAGCCTAGAGCAGGAGCCTAAGGTGAAAATGACACAAAGTTTGTGAGCTTGTCAGAGAAAATATATAGCTGCACTAGGGGCTTTCCACATTTGTATAGCTCTTAGGTAGCTTTTTTTAAAGGTTTGTCTGAACAGGGAAGAAGGATGAGAGAAGGTAGGAATCAGCTCTTGAAGAAAGTGCCTTGTGCTCAAAAGGTCTGTACCTTAAAAAGCCGCGAGGAGGTTTTGTAGATGCCAGTGGAAAGATTATCCATGTCCCTTAACCTCTCCTGCTTAACGTGCCATGCACTACAGTGATTCTGCAATTTGCAGTGATGGTATGATTTCATGTATGTCATCACTCCAGCAAATGCCAGCTTTCATTTTACCACTAGGAACTAGTCTTGGAAAGCTGTCACGTATTTGGATTTCCTGCTGCACTCACTTGATTGAGGATGTACCATATGATAGTACCCAAAGAAGTTTTAAGAGGATATAGTCTTGATGAGTTGTAGTTGTGCAAGTACAGCAAAAGGAA
The DNA here is from genome assembly GCF_008360975.1 of Lichenostomus cassidix. Classification (NCBI taxonomy): domain Eukaryota; kingdom Metazoa; phylum Chordata; class Aves; order Passeriformes; family Meliphagidae; genus Lichenostomus; species Lichenostomus cassidix. Next base: position 23,696,684 of record NC_139480.1, on the reverse strand, counting down.
ATTGTACTCAATTACATTTTAAAAGTTCCTGGATGGCAGTAGAAAAAGGAGACCAGATATTTTTTACTTCATGTCTTAACTACATTTTTACTATGAAGTAAGATATTGTATGATGAGGACACCACTTGAAAGAAAATTCTGAGGGGAAGGGCATCTATTACAACTCCAGGGAGGTCAGAAAATGGCAGTGGAATCCACTTGTAAGACCTCTGCTACAAGTAAAGGAAAAACCTGCTGTAAGGAGATATCATCCCAGGCAGAACCTCAACTGCATAAATCACTTGCTTACAGATACCTAACAAGAGTCACACTGATTCTGAACTGACTTAGCACAATGAAAATAGTGCTGGTCACAAATGAAAAGAAAAACAGTGATTAGGAAAACTGAAAGATGCTAAAAAGGTGTAGTTAACATTTACTAAAAGAGCTGAATGTGGAAAATACTGGCACCACTAACCTTTTCTCCTGTCAGCTGCATTCATACCTGCATTCATTACTGTCATTAGTAAGGTATCTAGGACTGTTGCAGTGGCAACAGTAAATGGTGCCACTGTATTTTTATTAGGGTAGGTAATCGTGAGTCATCCAGACCATCTACTAATAAAATACTCTCAGACTGATTTAGGCTATCAAAGAGAATACAGTGGGTGAGAAATGTCAAATTAGGTGGCAAAGAAACATGGCAAATTGTGTGTGAAGATCCCGTGTGCTTTGTCATCCACAAGGCCATGAGCCCAAGCAGTTCAGCTGTTTTATAGGCAGTGGGTGGAGGTGAATGTCTGCTAAGGGTTAAATGAGCTGAGGAAAGCATTCCTCTGACTCTGGGACGTGCATCAGCCTGGCTATACTCTGCATCCTCTGCTGCTTTCGTGGTCTGCAGTGATAACTCCAGATAAGCTGTACAGAGCGAAGAGGGTGATAATCAGGCTGCCTGTGTGGTTGGATGGAGAAAAGCTCCAAATGATGAAAGTGAACAGCCAGATAAAAAGCAGCAAGATCTGAACTGTAAGCGTCACAATCAAGAGTGTAAGTTCCTCCAGGAACGCAGCCAGGTGGGAGAGGCCTGACGCATGAACATTGCACAGGAGGATACGGTGTCCTTGGTCACAGGACAGGAGAGCAGCTCTGTGCCAGTACACACAGGAGCAGATTCCTCTACAGCTGCTGACCTGCTAGAAATGCCTTTCTGAGGCTTTGGAATGTGCTGATAGTACAAGGAGATAGCAGTGGGATGAAGGATTTCTCAAGTGTGTTAAATAAGACATTCTACATCATCTTTAGCATCATTTGCAGTTACTCATAGTGGGACTAGGTATTGCCCCAGCCCATAGGATACAGCAGCTGTTAACAAAGAGATTAAGTTGCCTACTCAGGATAACGCAGTAGTGGTCTGTCACAGCAGGGAGGGATCCCACAGAGAATGGGCATTCAAACGTCATTACACAGGACCTTTTCTAAACTTACCTTTATAGGTATGAATCTTTTCACAACTGGGGTTCTTGCTGTGTTAGGCTGCACTTCCACACCATGCAGGTGGCACTGCTGTGGGCATTGTGCATCACAGTGACCGTCTGGATTAAGAGAGACAGTCGTTTGGTTGCTCTGGGGCACTGCATGTATGCTAATGACTTAGAGTCTCTGTGGGGCTTGGCTGCTTGTCAGAGAGGAATGAAGCTGTAGATTTAATGAAGCTGTAGATTTCAAACCAGTGCCCTGTACTGCAGCAGTTTGGTGAACTACGTGCCTGGCATTTAGTTAGGTTATGTCTTGTTTGTACGTGTATAGTGACATTCAGTTAATTCTCCCATAAAATACGGATAAATGCCCACACAGAATTATATGAAAAGACAAAAATAAAGGCTCATGTTTGGACTTGCCATCCTTAATAGTATCCCCTTAAACAGTGAGGCTCCCCTGAGGGAACAAAGCAATATGATTCTCTAATGTGGAACGTCAGTGCAGCCGCTGTCACTGTCGAACAAGGCACTGTGGGCAGCAGCTGCTGTCTGCAGGCTGGCAGCAAATATGGGTGTCTGCATTTCCAGTTATTCTCCTCTAGGTCATTGCTTTGTATGTACTCCTGGTCTGGCTTGGTTTGGTTTACACAAGGAAGAAGGCATTGTCTTTATGTTATTGAACAATCTAACCATGGACAAAGGAGTTTAAAAAAATCTGCCAGTTTTTGTTTATGGATATAATATGTGTGTATATTTATTTATCTATCTATTTATGTTTTTTGACAGCTGTTGTCAGTTAAACCTACATCTGCCTTGTTTTTAACAGACTAGTTTACCAAAATTAATGCATTTTTTTCTGAGTGAAGTCTGAAGCTGTCTTACTACATAGCATATCACTGCCGATGAAAAGCTGTGGTCTTCCAGCTTCTCACCAGGGAGTTCAGTATTGTGGCAGGCAGTAAGTCTTGTTATTCTTGTGTGGGTGTGCCAAAAGTTTACATAAATACGGAAAGTGGACTACCCTTCATCTCCAGAAGCATTTCAGACATACTGACAGAACAGGGGTGGAGGTGTATCAGAGGCGCCATGGGGAAGCCTGCATTGCAGCTGACTTAGGTGCTGCCTTATGTACAGGTAAGGGAAGATCATACTGCCAAATTGGCTTTCAGAAACTGGAATTTCATCTCTGAAAATCACCTGCTGGATGTTGCCAATTACTTTCTAGGGATATTTTGTTTGTACATTGGTTGGTTGGGTTTTTTTGGTTTTTTTTTTTTAAATTGGCTACAATCTGACTGTTAGTCCTGTCTTTATTTCTGAAGTTCAGCCTGAAATCACCTTTCAAAGGAAGAGATGCACAGCTACTTCAACAATTAAATTCTAAAATGGAACCACAGTTGTCTGGCTGTCCTTTTGCTTTCTAGGATCCCAACTCACAGAATCAGTCTGATTAAATAATTTTGAAGGGAATGAGGACAGCCAGTCAAACAATAGCTAAAGTTATTAGTGGTTACAGCCAGAATGACATCTAATCAAAATAAACTTGTAAACGGTGTTCTGAGACATTAACCTATAAAATAATTGGTGAATGAGATAATCATGATAGGACAAGAACATGACAGGTGCGTTCTTTGTCCCTCTGTATGCAGCTCTGGTGAGGCTGCACCTTATGTCCTGTGTCCAGTTCTGGGCCACTCCAAAAAAGGCGTTGAGATGCTGAAGCTTGTCCAGAGAAGGACAACAATGCTGGTGACAAGTTGAGATCAAAAGTCATATGAGGAACAACTGAGGGAGCTGGGGTTGTTTAGCCTGGAGAAAAGGAGGGTCAGGGGAGACCTTATCACTGTAGAACTCCCTGAAAGGAGGGTATAGCCAGGTGGGGGTCAGCCTCTTCTCCCAGGCAGCCAGAGACAGAATAAGAGGAAATGGTCTCAAGCTGGGCCAGGGGAGGTTCAAGTTGAACATCAGGAAGAATTTCTTCATGGAAAGGGTCATCAAGCTTTGGAATGGGCTGCCCATGGAGAAGGCAGAGTAACCATTCCTGGAGGGGTTTGAGCAATGACTGCACGTGGTACTTAGTGCTAAGGTTTTGTTGACCAGGTGGAGATCAGTCAAAGGTTGGACTCAATGATCCTGGAGGTCTTTTCCAACCTAAATTATTCTGTGATTCTGTGGAGAAATATCTTAAACATTATAAAAATCACCTTGTTTTCCAATATTTAATTTGCTTTCGTTCTTTACAAGAATAGAGAGCTGGCTATGAGCAAAAGTAGAGGTGACTTCCTTTGTTCTTCATAAAGTTGATTTTTCAGGGCCTTATGCATGAGTCCAAAAAATGCAAAAAAATTCAAGAACAGCAGTTGATGTACTGCAGTTGAGTTTTTTGTGTTGGTCATTTGCAGCTGGTCACCTTTCTTTGGGGACAGCATATCAAGGTGGGTTTGAGCCATGAGAGACTTGTACTAAATAGGCATTGAAAATCTTAGTGCTGGATTCTTAAGAGCTTAGGCTGATTCATTAGATCAGTCTTTACTGTGATTGCTATTCTCAGAAATAGTACATTATCTCTTACAAGACTTGTCTGGATGTGTTCTGACTTAGGTTTAAATAAAGTGTGACTTTTTAAAAGAAGTTTAATTAAGATGGTATAAAAACCCTACAGATTCTCAATTAGGACTAGGCTGAGTTAACGAGGTGTGGGTTTAAGGTTAATTGAATAAACTTTCTCAGCTGAAATAAGAATATGCATGAACTATCATACAAGAATATACATATTGCATCAAAACATGGATGCAAGTAAGTCAAATTACTTGTAGTAATATTCATGTAAAAATGTCAGTGTGTTTTATTGTTTTTGTTTATAATCTCTTTCAAAACACTCCTTGTAGTTTTCAGAAATTCAAGTTAAAATATCACCTTTTTTTGTGTGCTCTCAGGTTTCTTGACAAGCAGGAGTGACCTCTGATAAAGGGTTTGAAGTTCACATCTGCCAAAGATGAACTGCAGTTTCTAAGCATAATGAATAGCTTTGTTTTCCTTCATCCTGCTGCTATTCAGTCAGCCCTTTGGTGATATTTCTGATAAGCTAATGATACATATTTGGAGGATGCCAAGAAAATGGGTACTAGGAGGTGTTAATTGCCCAGCCCATGGATTGGGCCATGCTTCCCTTAAATGCCTTCTGGTGGGAAGGCCTGGAGACATCTCTATTGATCCATAGTGGCAGAGCATCAGTAGTTCTGAGAACACGAGATGAGATGGGCCACCTTACATTTATGAGGATGTTATCTGTAATAATCAGCACTTAAGCCATTGTTCAAAGTACAAAAGTACTCTTTATACTGAACAGCCTACTGTTTATGTAATCTTCAGGAGCTGAATACTAAACATGAGCTGGTTTTAAAACTTAGGGGACTCTGACAAAACCAGAAATTGACCACAAAATGTATTTTGCAAGCTGTTGCAAAATCAAGCACAGGCTAGATGACTGATCTGGGGAGACTGAAATAAACTGAAGAGAGTGGTTGGAAACCTGAAGAAAGAGGTCAGATCATCTTCATTCTTGAACAACAAGAAAACTGAGGTGTGATGAGCTGGAAGAGAGAAGGAAGTCTGCAACATGAAAGATCCTGGACTAGTAAATTCTCAAATTATGGGTGATTTGGCAAGTGTAAGAGCTAAAACCTCATATGCCAAATAGATTTTTGTACTGCACATGGGTAAGAGAGGTAGGTGGGAGGATGGAAGAAACGGAAGGGGGGCAGATATGAACAGGTTTCATGGTGGATTTCTTAATCCTGCCTATAATTTTTTAAAGATTGCTGCCATTCCTGTGAAGAAACTAGGAAACATCCTTAAAATGTAAAATGGAAATGGTCGAAAATGCTGGAAATGCTATTTAAGTGATTCTAGTAAATGACGCCATTTTAGAAATTAAAAACATCAGTCTCCCTTTTTTCCAGTATCTAGATGAGAAGGTGGGTGGCAGATGATTTGCCTTACTAAATGACATCCCACTGTTTTTGGCTGCTGAAGGAAAAAGGGTTCATCATGTCCACAGGACCCTGCTCCTGCTTGGGGTGGGAAGATGTGGTAGGGTCTCTGGGGCTGGGGTGGTGCTAGAAGCTGCAGTGACCGAGATGGTCCAGGGTTGGAGGGGTTGACACAGCTCCTATTTTATTTTCAAATCTTTCTGTTTGGAGTCGAAGCAGGCTCTGTTTTCCCTCCCTAGTGGTAGCTGATGGCTTCCTTTGTGATTTTCTCTAAGTCTCTCCATCCTTACTGTGGTCCCTCTCACTGAAAGTACCAATTAAGTGGCCAAGCATTTGCTCTTCTTCCCAGATGGTTCCCTCTTCAATACAGAAATCAATCTGTGCTGTAGGAAAACAGGCAGGAGCCCAGGCTGTGATCTTGCCCCCATGTCAGTCAGCCTGCTGTTTGAAGCTGTGTTAGCAGTGGGATGTGCATTAACAGTGTGGTGAGCAGGAAAAAGCAGAACTGGGGCCATGTGGGACCTGGGGACAGGAGAAACCTCCTGGTGCTGTTTCAGTTGAGCCTGGCTTGCTCCTAATCCTGCTGGCCGTTCAGCCTTGATGGTAGCAACAAGCCTGAATACCAGCTGAGTACCATGGGCTGCCATGCTATTTTGAGTTCCTGTGAAAATGAGATATTTCCATTTTTTTCCTTTCTGTAATGAACAAATGAAATGCATTTATGCCCTAGGTAGTGATACTTCCTTTCAGCTCCATCTACAGTAAGATCCCTTCCAGTTCATTCCTTGCTTTAGATCTAGCACCTTGTAACTCAGGGAAAAAACTGAAAGGCTCTGCTTATTGACAAGATCTCCTGCAGCTTCCAGCATTCCAGCACTGGCATTTTTATTCAGAACTTGGATTTCTGAGCGTAGGCTTGCTCACTATTTAGCATCACCAGTATAGCCCCACAGAGATTCTCCTACTGCATAGAAAAAATTTACTCTGAAAAATCTCCTATTTTCAGAATGTGTATTTTGAACTTGCTGAAGAGCTACCTCAGTTTTCCTCCCTATTTTTCAGAACTCTAAAGATGACAGTGGAGAAAATGACCAAACATGCCATGTTTCATATGATATGTGAGCACCTCCAACAGTCAATGTTTCAGGTTCTTCCTGGGTGTTTAGTGGTTACAGTCCTCAGCTGTACAAAACATAATGCTCTCCTTTCTATTACAGCCCATACAGCATGCCAGAGAGGTTGCCTGAGCATAAAAAGGTGCACTAAATTAATTCAGTAAATCCATAAAAATACATTTATCAGTTTGTGGTGGACAGATCCGGTTTAAAGAGCAAATTTACTTAGCTAGGTCTCTGGCATGAATGACTGAAAATGTCTGAAGTATAGGTAGCCATAAGATAGTATGTATTTTCAATTAACAGGCATTGAGTATTTTGAAAGTGGATGTAAATCTCTTCTGAAACTAAAAGGCTTAAACCTTTTTTGATACAATCCCTGAAATGGTAAGAAAGATAAGAAGGAGCAAAACAAGCCTATCCTTATGGTGATGGGAAGCAGACATGTAGAGAAAATAGTTATTGTTATCTATGACATGGCCTTCAGTTATTTGGCATGGAGCAGTCTATCATATTTTTGTCTCATACCTGTCACTTATTTATTTGTTGCTCATGACTGACTCCCAGCACTGCATGTGATTTGGCTGATCAGGCTCAATCTGATGCACAGTGTATCTTGGACACCAGTTACTCATTTTGTCTGGTCCAAATACATCTGACTGGTCTTCAGGCTCCATGCTATGGCCACTCTGGTGTGTGCACTTAGAGTTCATGACATTTTCTAGGAAACTGGTGAGTTATTTTGTTAAGCACCACATTTTGAGAGGAGACTTTTCATCAGGTCCCGTTAGG